>NC_091471.1:249993655-250296681 GCF_036971445.1 Narcine bancroftii
TATTTGATTATTAATTCCATGACTCATTTCCGCTGCTTTCTGTTACTTAGGCACTTACCGGACTTGATGTTTGTTTCAACAACTCTGGTCAAACCAGAGTTCCCTTTTGAGCTGTCCTCCAAAGCCTCACACCCCCTGCTCTTTGAACCACTCTGAACTTTTTCTGGTTTTGATTTTTTAAAAAGTTACTCAATTAAGAGTTTATTTGTTTTAAATTTAAACACACAATACAGTCACAGGCTCTTTTATCCCTCGAGGCCACCCAATTCACCAACCACCCCAGTACGTTCTGAACAATGAGAAGAAACAGGAGCCGCCAAGGAAAACCTATGCAGACACAGGGAGAACTTATAGACAGCATGGCATATGCACACCGGCCCCGTTTGCTGGCACTGAAACACCGTTGCGCTAGCCATGCCTCCCTTTCTCTCACCTTTGTTGATTCCTGACCCGCTGTTCTTACTGGTCAAGAACAAAAGAGATAGGAGGAGGTGGGCCAGGATTGACTCCATACTGATCCCAGAACAGCGAAGGAACCTGGCATCACAGAGGGACCCCGGAACCAGATGCAAGACATGTGGCTTTAAGGGAAATAAAGGGATGAGGGCTGGATTAAAAACTCCTCCAAGCATTAATGTTCTCTTCGTTTTTTCTTTTTCCACAGAGCCATTGGATACATAATGTCCTCTCTTCTCTTTCCACTCATCACCTTCATCCTGCTTTTATTCTGCATAGCTTACTGGGCCATAACGGCTGTGTATCCTCTGACATCAATGAATTGGCTATAGTTTCTCAGATTTAATTTTTATCATATATAGCAATCTTTTGGCAAACTGTGACATTTAACCTTTTGCACTCCAGCCATTTTTGACTTTGCACTTGTTGATATCCCCTGAAAACTGGGATACAGAGTCCAAAGAGTTAATATAGTTGGTAAGCCTGACCCACACCTAAAGAAAGAGGTCTTAAAACAGTCTCTCTAGGCTGTTGGGAGGCCATCTGAATGTGCAGGAGGCACTTGCAAGGAGAACTTTGTAACCCTCCTCCGAGAGGGATTAATCGCCCATCACAGTGGCCTCCCCAGCCATCTGAATGCAGCCGCCTAAAATCAGCTGCATTTGGGATGACAGTCAGCTGGTAAGCCCCTGGCAGCTCCTCTCCCAGCTGCCCCTTCCCCCGGCGCAGGACGTCGGGGCAGGGGCAGCTGGCTGGGCTGTCAGCGTGGGAACTGCGAGGCTAGAGCGGCCGAAGGGAGAGAACGGGGACTGGAGCGGCCAGCGGGGGAGAACGGGGGCTGGAACAGCCAGCGGGGGAGAAGGGGGTGGGCTGTTAGCGTGAGGATTGCAGGGCTAGAGAGGCCAGCGGGGGGGAAATGGGGACTGGAGCGGCCAGTGTGGGGACTGTAGGGCTAGAGTGGCAGGTGAGGGAAAAGGAGGCTGGAATGGCCGGCTGTCAGCCCGCGCCGGCCGCCTCGCAGTGTGGGGAGAGAGGGTGGGGTAGTGGGATCAGTGTGGGGATGTCCCCGCGCTGACAGCCAGCCATCCTAAATTGACAGCCCAAGGGACAGGAGCCGGAATGCACTCAGATGCGCATCCTGGCGCAGCTGTCCTTTCAGGTGACCAGCGCTGCGTTTTCAACGCTGCCACCTGAACACTGCCACCTCTACCTCCTCATCCCCTCTCTACCTCATCCCCTCCTCATCCCCTCCTCATCCCCTCCACATCCCCTCCACATCCCCTCCACATCCCCTCCTCATCCCCTCCTCATCCCCTCCTCATCCCCTCCTCATCCCCTCCACATCCCCTCCACATCCCCTCCACATCCCCTCCTCATCCCCTCCTCATCCCCTCCTCATCCCCTCCTCATCCCCTCCTCATCCCCTCCTCATCCCCTCCTCATCCCCTCCTCATCTCCTCTCTACCTCCTCATCCCCTCTCTACCTCCTCATCCCCTCTCTACCTCCTCATCCCCTCTCTACCTCCTCATCCCCTCTCTACCTCCTCATCCCCTCTCTACCTCCTCATCCCCTCTCTACCTCCTCATCCCCTCTCTACCTCCTCATCCCCTCTCTACCTCCTCATCCCCTCTCTACCTCCTCATCCCCTCTCTACCTCCTCATCCCCTCTCTACCTCCTCATCCCCTCTCTACCTCCTCATCCCCTCTCTACCTCCTCATCCCCTCTCTACCTCCTCATCCCCTCTCTACCTCCTCATCCCCTCTCTACCTCCTCATCCCCTCTCTACCTCCTCATCCCCTCTCTACCTCCTCATCCCCTCTCTACCTCCTCATCCCCTCTCTACTCATCCCCTCTCTACCTCCTCATCCCCTCTCTACCTCCTCATCCCCTCTCTACCTCCTCATCCCCTCTCTACCTCCTCATCCCCTCTCTACCTCCTCATCCCCTCTCTACCTCCTCATCCCCTCTCTACCTCCTCATCCCCTCTCTACCTCCTCATCCCCTCTCTACCTCCTCATCCCCTCTCTACCGCCTCATCCCCTCTCTACCGCCTCATCCCCTCTCTACCGCCTCATCCCCTCTCTACCGCCTCATCCCCTCTCTACCGCCTCATCCCCTCTCTACCGCCTCATCCCCTCTCTACCGCCTCATCCCCTCTCTACCGCCTCATCCCCTCTCTACCGCCTCATCCCCTCTCTACCGCCTCATCCCCTCTCTACCGCCTCATCCCCTCTCTACCGCCTCATCCCCTCTCTACCGCCTCATCCCCTCTCTACCGCCTCATCCCCCCTCTCTCTCTGCCGCCTCATCCCCCTTCTCTCTCTGCCGCCTCATCCCCCCTCTCTCTCTCTGCCTCCTCATCCCCCCTCTCTCTCTGCCTCCTCATCGCCCCCTCTCTCTCTGCCTCCTCATCCCCCCTCTCTCTCTGCCTCCTCTATCTCTGCCTCCTCATCCCCCCTCTCTCTGCCTCCTCATCCCCCCCCTCTCTCTGCCTCCTCATCCCCCCCCTCTCTCTGCCTCCTCATCCCCCCCTCTCTGCCTCCTCATCCCCCTCTCTCTGCCTCCTCATCCCCCCCTCTCTCTCTGCCTCCTCATTCCCCCCCCTCTCTCTGCCTCCTCATTCCCCCCCCTCTCTCTGCCTCCTCATTCCCCCCCCTCTCTCTGCCTCCTCATTCCCCCCCTCTCTCTCTCTGCCTCCTCATCCCCCCCTCTCTCTCTGCCTCCTCATCCCCCCCTCTCTCTCTGCCTCCTCATCCCCCCTCTCTCTCTGCCTCCTCATCCCCCCCTCTCTCTCTCTGCCTCCTCATCCCCCCCCTCTCTCTCTGCCTCTGTCTCCTCATCTCTCTCTAGCCCATTTCACACTTGCAGGTGATCCCAGGAATTAACTGCCAATGTGCCTAAAAGGTGTCTAGTGTGAAAGGAAAACCCTCCCAATGCCGGCGTGAAATGACATCATCTCACGCCGGGGATTGACAGCCTCGACCCCAGTACAATCCCTGGTGTTTGCAGATGTCGGTGTTGCAATCAGGCAAATGTAGAATGGGCAATTGCATTCTGGATAGAAAGGACCCACGTTTTTGCATGAGTGCAGGAACATGAAGGAAGAAAAGATTAAAATATAAACTTTGCTGTGGAAAAGTCGCAGCAGGTGAGAGAGAGAGATTGGAAATAAATAGCAATGGACAATTGATGGGAAAGTTGGTAGTGCTATAGCATACAATTTATAAAGACAGTTGGGAAAAAGAGATGATGGACCTGACTTCCCAGAATGCCATGTGGCAGAGAAACCTCTCCATGAGTGCTCTGTGCAGGCAGCCGTGCATACCACCCTTTCTCTGCCACATGGCATTTTGGGAGAGCAGGTCCGCCATTGCTTTTTACCATGGTATTTATATATTGTGTGCGATAGCATTACCCACTTTTCCCATGCTGTATAAATTGTGCACTAAAGCACTACCAACTTTCCCACAGTTTATAAATTGTCTGCTATTGCTATTTATTGTTAGCACTTTTCCCTCAGTCCCTTATAAAAGTTTATATAGATCGGCACAACAAGAAGAAGCTGAAGGGCTCACACTGTGCTGTACATAATGTTTAATTATGTTATAATTATGCTTGATTAATTTTGTTCAAATGCAAGATCATAATACATCGATCAGGATTTAGGGCAGGTCCACCGTCATTCACTGCATCATGACATCACCGGTCGAATAGTCCTATTCTTGGGGATGGCTCCTTGCAAGTATGAATGTGTTCAGTGTCCCAGTTAGGAGTGGTCAAGTGTGAAAAGCCAAACCCCCATTCCTATCCCAGGACACTAAATGGCTGATTTAGTGGGATGCAAGTGTAAAAGGGACTTTTCTCTCTGCCTCCTTATCTATCTATTCCTCTCCCTCTCCCTCCCCCCCCCCCCCTTTCACTCTCTTCTCACTTCATTAATCATTGTCTGTAATTCCCATAACTACCTCATATGGTCATCTAAGGCAGATAAAAGACCCTGTCCACTCATCCACATCTCTCGATAAGCTAATGTTCACATTAATAAATGATTAGCAAATTAGTTGAAGGGGCCCAATTCACTGCATTAGGCTAACTCCTGTGAAGTGCTGAATCTCATGGGAGCAAATAAGTTTTGGGGTGAAACATAAAAGTCTGCAGATGCTGTAATTGCAGTAAAAGCACCAAAATGCTGGAGGAACTCGGCAGATCTCTCAGCATCCATGGGAGGTAAAGATATATTACCAACGTTTCACCGCCCTTCTTCAAGGTACGGAAAAAGAGGGCAGAATCTGAATAAAAGAAATGGCAGGGGGAGGAGTACAGATCAACAGACAATGTAATAATTAGACATGGAAAAGAAGCCAGAAAAAAATATGAGAGTTGATAGGGGGAGGGGGCCTGGCTCTGTGAATGCAGGACTGGAGTAAAGGAGTGCAGGAAAATGGAAGAGAGACAGAGCTATGGAAAAGGAGACCTGTGGGTTGGTGATGGGGGGGAGGGGGGGGTCTAACTGAAACCAGAGAAGTCAATGTTAATGCCATTCGGGTGCTCATGGAATATGAGGTGTTGTTCCTCCAATTTGTGGGTGGTCTTAGTCTGGCAGTGCATGGGACCATGGACAGACATGTCAGCAAGGGAATGGGATGGGGAATTGAAATGGGTGGCCACTGGGAAATCTGTGCTAATGCAGCAGTCAGAGCCAAGGTGCTCAACAAAGCGATCCCCCCAGTCTGCGGCCAGTCTCTCCATTGCAGAGGAGACCACAACGGGGCCACTAGATGCAGTAGTTGACCTGCAGATTCACAAGGGCTTCACTTAGAAAGACTGTTTGGGGCCCAAATGGTGATGAGAGAGGAAGTGTGGGCACATATGGAGCATCTGCGGTTGCAGGGGTAGGTGCCCAGAAGGGAGGGGTGGGCAAGGGGATCACAGAGGGAGCAGAAGGTGGATAGGAGAAGAGCATGGTAAATGATTCTGGTTGTGGAATCATGTGGTAGAAATGGAGGAGGAGGATGATGTGTTGGATGTGAAAGCTGGTGGGGTGTTAGATGAGGACAAGGGGAATCCTGTCCTTGTTGCATGTGGGGGCAAAGAAGGCCAGGGCAGATGTGTGGGTATAGAGGATATGCAGGTGAGGGCAGAGTTGATGGTGGTAAAGGGGAAGCCACGTGTTTTACCATTGTTGATTGATGATCACAGGCAGATGTAGATGCGGAATATCCATGTAGGTTTTGTGGGAAGACTTGAAATGTTAGGTCTATAATTCAATAGGTCGATGGCAGTTGAAGATTATGCTACAATTTGAAAGGCTACAGATGGTACCTTGTGGTTAAGTGAAAATGCTGCCTAAGTATTGCAGTGAAGCAAAGGGAAATTATTAAGTGCCCTTGTGATCTGGTTGAGTGCCTCTTCTCCTTCTATTACTGTCACTTGTTAAGTGTGCTGTTGGATGAAAGTGTGAAAGGTATACAAATGGAAAACCTCTGAGGTGATATTTGAGATGAAATGTGAAGGCAGTGGGTGAATAATAAAGAATTACTTTATATTTTTGGAAGGCTGAAGAATGATGATAAGGGGATGTATCCAATTTAATTATTTTATTTCTGAAAAAGAAACATAAGACTGAGAATAGAAGTGGTGGCTGAGGAGTGTATCCATTTTAACCTCTGAGTGTAATTTATAGTTGGCTTACAGCTGTAACCCAAGGTTGTAGTAATTAAGTGTATTACACTTCATAAGCGACAGTGCTACAAAGAACCTGTGTGAATGGGCACAAAGAGGAGATGTTAATTGTGTTTATGAGAACCGTTTCTGGATCACGCACGGCTTTGCAGTACATCTAGCAAGGGGTTCTCTTCAAGAAGCAAATTGTAGGCCTGCTCATGAGGGTCTGAGATGAAAGGCTTCTCACTATTGACATCTTCATCTTCCTCCGATCCTTCTTGCCAACCTTATGTAGGATGTTCCGGGTCATCTAGCTAAATATCTCCACTGAAGAAAATGTTAGATGCTTTTATTAAATACTTTATGTTAATGTAATTTTCAATTTCACAATGCTGTTTTTAATTCTAGCAGAGCACAGATAAATTCTTGGATGACTTCTTTAAGGTTCTAAGATACCATTCTCAGAAGAGAAAGTTCTTTAATATTTCTGTATACCATTTTGTTTCACAAATTCCATCAAAGCAAATTACTGGTCATCGTTGTTTATAATGCATTAACTGATATTCTGTGGGAGGCATGCTAAGATGCTGCACAAATTTTAGCTTCCCCTTTGAATTTCATATCCTCCATTTCCTTGACTGGTCTTTTCAAAAGCTATTTGTCAACTTCCAGCAAAGCAGTGTATAAAGTATTTGACAATGAGACGACTTGCAACTACACTGCAATGAATTGTGACCCTGGTGTGAGTACTGCCTCCTGGAGAAGCGCGATTGGGAGAGAAGGGACTGTCGTCGTTGGGAGAGAAGGGACTGTCGTCGTTGGGAGAGAAGGGACTGTCGCCGCTGGGAGAGAGGGGACTGTCGCCGCTGGGAGAGAGGGGACTGTCGCCGCTGGGAGAGAGGGGACTGTCGCCGCTGGGAGAGAGGGGACTGTCGCCGCTGGGAGAGAGGGGACTGTCGCCGCTGGGAGAGAGGGGACTGTCGCCGCTGGGAGAGGGGACTGTCGCCGCTGGGAGAGAGGGGACTGTCGCCGCTGGGAGAGAGGGGACTGTCGCCGCTGGGAGAGAGGGGACTGTCGCCGCTGGGAGAGAGGGGACTGTCGCCGCTGGGAGAGAGGGGACTGTCGCCGCTGGGAGAGAGGGGACTGTCGCCGCTGGGAGAGAGGGGACTGTCGCCGCTGGGAGAGAGGGGACTGTCGCCGCTGGGAGAGAGGGGACTGTCGCCGCTGGGAGAGAGGGGACTGTCGCCGCTGGGAGAGAGGGGACTGTCGCCGCTGGGAGAGAGGGGACTGTCGCCGCTGGGAGAGAGGGGACTGTCGCCGCTGGGAGAGAGGGGACTGTCGCCGCTGGGAGAGAGGGGACTGTCGCCGCTGGGAGAGAGGGGACTGTCTCATTCTCATTTTTGCAATTGGACCCGAACTGATTCCAGCCTCATGTGCCTCTTGCATTATGATTTGGCAGCCAGATTCTGGGTGCTGATCAGAAACAAGAAATCTGGCTGATTCTTTTCAGGAATCCTTTAATGCAATGTCCCAAGAATGTTGACAACATGGAACCGTGGCCTGCAGGGATTAATTATGGTGAATCACCACATTTATCCCGATTTGCCTTAAAAATGAGGGAGAAGAATGGAATAGACAGATCTGAAGAAGGGTGGGGAGGGGAAGACCAAACAGACTGCAGGATCAAAAACAAAAGGGTGGTCAAACAGCATCCGTGGAGGCCAACAGTTCGGTTTGAGAGCCCATGTCAGGACTGAGTAAGAAGAAGAAAGATTGCCAGCGTTTTGCAGTGAGTAGGTGGGTAGGATTGAAGCTGAGAGGTGGAGCCAGGTGGGCAGGGTAGGGGATGACAGGCAGCTGGAACCAGGGGAGGGGATGGGAATGGGAAAAGGAAACAAGGTGGACAGGTGAGTGTTTATGGGAGGAGAACAAGGGAGTGGGTTACCTGAAATTGGAAAATTCAATATTCCTGCCATGTGGGTTGTGCACTAACCCAGCAGAAAATGAGATCTTCTTCCGATTTGTGTTTGGTCCCTCCATCGCAATGGAAAAGGTTGATGTGGGAGTAAGGAGAGATGAAATGACGTGCAGCTTGAAGATGCCAGTGTAGCCTTGCTCATCAAGAAAGAACATCCAGAAGCCCAGATTTATGCCTATATTGAACCATTTCAGTATCCAATGAAGCTCCAATTGCAAATTTCCTTCAATAGCCTAATCCGATGTTTTGGTTTAATGCTGACCACCTGGCTTCTGGATGATCTTCCTGCTTCAAATTCACTTTATTTGGTTCACACCTCCACAACCTGAAGCTCACTTGTTAGAGAGCTCTGTTCTGGCCTTTCATTGAAGTATTGGCAGGAGGAAGATTCTTTGTGCTGCATGTGTAAAATGCCCAATAAATCAGAACAATACTGGGAGCACTTGGAGAATGAGCCACTTGTTAACATTGTTAACATTTTAGCAGAAAAGCAAGTGATTACAGAACATTCCCAGATGGAAAACTGGCCCTTCAGTCCTTCTAGTCTGTGCTGAACTATTATCACTGACCTGCATCCAGTCCATTGCCCACATACCTCTCCCATCCATGTACCTGTCCAACATTCTTAAATGTTAAAATTGAGCCCGCATTCACCACTTCATTTGGCAGATGGTTCCATACTCTCACTACTCTCTGTGTGAAGAGGTTCCCCCTAATGTTCCTCCTTTTCTATTCCCCTTTCACCCTTAACCCATGTCCTCTGGTTTGTATCTCACCTAACCTTAGTGGAAAAGGCCTACTTGCATTTACTCTGTACATACCCATCATAATTTTGTACACCTTCCCTCAGTCTTCTATTCTCCAGGGAACAAAGTCTTAGCCTGTTTAACCTTTCCCTGTAACTCAGTTCCTGAAGTCCCAGCAACTTCCTAGTTAATCTTCTCGTTATCCTTTCAATCTTTCTTCTTTCCTTCTTTATTTCCTATAGTTAAGTGACCAAAATTCCACACAATACTCCAGATTTGGCCTCACCAATATTTTATACAACTTTACCATAACGTCCCAACTCCTATACTTAATGAAAGCCAATGTGCCAAAAGCTCTCTTTACAACCACCTTTCAAAAACATACCGGGGATGTAGGTTAATGGGGTGTAAATTGGTCGGCATGGACTTGTGGGCCAAAATGGCCTGTTACCATGCTGTATGGGGTTAGGTGGGAGAAAGTATTTGGCATGGACTACATGGGCCACGTTGGCCTGTTTCTATGCTGTAATTGTTATATGTCTAAATTTTTTTTTAAACCCTGTCTACCTATGATGCCACTTTCAGGGAATTATACATCTGTATTCCCAGATCCCTCTATTCTACCACACTCCTCAGTGCCCTGCCATTTACCGTGTTTTTCCTTCCTTGGTTTGTCCTTCCAAAATGCAACACCTCACACTTGTCTGCTTTAAATTCCTTCTGCCATTTTTCAGCCCATTTATCCATCTGCTCCAGATCCCTCTGCGAGCTTTGAAAACCTTCTTCGCTGTCCACAACGCCTCCGATCTTCATGCTGGTTTTATCTCACTGGGGAATGTCAAGCTAATACACCTGAGGATGTGTCAAATAAATCAGAGGAAGGGATTAATTAATTTTTTTCACCATTCCCAATTCTAAACCCATGTCACAAGATTAGTCTGAAAAAGTGTAGATTACGGTTTGGAGAATGTTGATCCTACCATTTTGGGCAAGCTCCATGGATATTTAAGGGGTTCTGCCTCGTTTGTGATACATGTGGTACTTACTAAGGTCATGCTCTAATCTTTGCTGTCTCTTTGCAGACTTTCAGTGATTCTCTTATCAAAAAGCAATGCCCAGAAGCCCAGTGTTCATTTGCATTCTATGGAGGAGATTCCTATTATCATCGATACCTTACCCTGTTCCAGTTCTACAATCTCTTCCTCTTTTTCTGGCTCATCAATTTTGTCATTGCCCTGGGAGAAGTTACATTAGCTGGGGCATTTGCCTCCTACTATTGGGCCTTTAATAAACCAGCTGACATGCCAGCGTTTCCTGTGATGTCTTCAATGGGACGAGCTCTCAGGTATGAATCTCAAACCAATTCCAGAATCCTACATCGTTTACTGTTGATCCTGAGATCTATTCAATTTGGACAAACAGCACAGTTACAGGCCCTCCCAGCCCACGAGCTCAATTGACTTACACTCCCCATACATTTTAAAGGGCGAGAGGAAACTGGAGCACCCAGAGGAGACCCTCGCAGACACGGGGAGAATGTACAAACTCCTTACAGACAGCACGAGATTGCACCAACTGTGCTGCTTCTGTTGTGATCCTTTTAACTCTCTCCATCTGTCCTTTTCCTCCTGTAATCCCACCCCCACCCCCTGTAAGCTCCCCTCCTGCTCTTGAACTCTTCTTCTCTATTTGTAATAACCACCTGGACTTCTCCACCCCATTCTAACCACAGCCCCCCCCTCCACCAAACCTGCTGCTCTCTGCTCACTGCACCCCAACTTTACTATTGCACCCGCAGATAAAATCTGGCATCTTGACCTGTACTTTGCAGATACCACATATCAGCTCTCGTACACCTCATATCTAATCTACCCCAAGGCTAAGACAACACTAACCATAATCAGGATATCATCTCCCAGACCTCAAAGTGCCAGGTGATCTCCTCGCCACCACCCAACCTCCCATAGCCTTATTCTATGTCCTAAACAAAAATTAACAAAGCGAACTGCCTTGGCAGATCCATTGTTTCTGCTTCAACCTGTCCCACCAAATTCATCTCACCGTTCCTTATTGTCATCTTGACCTGTTGTCCATACCCTTCCCACATACATTCAAGACGCCATTCACCATCTCAAGAATATCCGGCCCCCACCGCCTCATCTTTGCCACAGATGTGCAATCCCTAAGCATATCCATTCTCCATCCAGAAAGAGACAGGGCCCTCCTTGTACGTAGAACTATTCCATCCCCATCAACTAACACGCTCCTTCGTTTAGCAGAACTTGTCCTTGCCCTTCACAACTCTCCTTCGACGTGTCCTATTTCCTCCAAATCCTGGGTGTAGCCATGGACAGATGTATGGGCCCCAGCAATGCCTGCCTTATCACTCCACAACTCTTCCTCCGCTACGTTGGCTGCATTAGTGCTGCCTCTTGTACCCATGCAGAACTCAGCAATACCATTAACTGCCAACTTCCATCCTGCCCTTAAATTTACTTGGACTGGGTCGATTGCCTCTCTGGCATTCAGTGTATTTGGTGTGGCCTCCACTATGTGGGTGAGACCACACATAGATTGGGTGACCTCCTTGCCAAACAGATGCACTCTGGATCTATGCTTGAACTCCAGTAGCCAGCAATTTCAACTCCCCCAACCATTCCCACACAGACATGTCTGTCTTTGGCATCATCCATTGCCAGGGTGAGCCCAAATGTAAACTTGAGGAACAACATATTGTCTGTCCCCTTAAAGCCTTAAACCCAACGGAATGAACAACTTTTAAGAAAATTGGGTAACCCCACACCTCCATCTAGCTCCACTGTTTCCATCTCTTCTTTTACTGCTCCTGTTCTGTTCTCTCTATCTTTGCCCCTCCCCCCAGGTGGTCCATTCTTTTTTCTGTACTATTTCTCCCATCTGTTACCTAGCCCCTCGCCAACTTTTTAATAATAATAATAATAACAATTACAGCACGGAAACAGGCCATTAGGCCCTTCTAGTCCGCACCGAACCAAACACCCCTTTCTAATCCCACCTCCCTGCACAATGCCCATAACCCTCCATCTTCCTCTCATCCATATACCTGTCCAACCTTTTCTTAAATAATACAATTGACTCCGCCGCCACTATTTCTCCCGGAAGATCATTCCACACAGCTACCACTCTCTGAGTAAAGAAGTTCCCCCTCATGTTACCTCTAAACCTCTGCCCCTTAATTCTTAACTCATGTCCTCTTGTTTTAATCTTTCCTCCTCTTAACGGAAATAGTCTATCCACATCCACTCTGTCTATCCCTTTCATAATCTTAAATACTTCTATCAAATCCCCTCTCAACCTTCTACGCTCCAAAGAATAAAGACCCAATCTGTCCAATCTCTCCCCATACTCCAGATGCTTAAACCCAGGCAACATTCTGGTAAACCTTCTCTGCACTCTCTCCACTCTGTTTATATCCTTCCTATAATTAGGCGACCAGAACTGCACACAGAACTCCAAATTAGGCCGCACCAACGTCTTATACAATCTCAACATCACCTCCCAACTCCTATATTCCATGCAATGATTGATAAAGGCCAGCATACTAAAAGCCTTCTTCACCACCCTATTCACGTGAGTTTCTACCTTCAGGGAACGATGTACCGTCACTCCTAAATCTTTCTGCTCTTCTGTATTCCTCAATGCTCTCCCATTTACCACATATGTCCTATTCTGATTCTTCTTACCAAAATGAAGCACCTCACACTTATCAGCATTAAATTCCATCTGCCATTTTTCAGCCCACTTTTCTAAGCAGCCCAAATCCCTCTGCAATCTAGAAAACCTTCTTCATTATCCACTATTCCACCTATCTTAGTATCGTCTGCATATTTACTAATCCAATTCACCACCCCATCATCTAGATCATTAATGTATATAACGAACAACAATGGGCCCAATACAGATCCTTGAGGCACACCACTGGTCACCGGCCTCCAACCTGACAGACAATTATCCACTACCACTCTCTGGCCTCTCCCTTTCAGCCAATGTTCAATCCATTTGACTATCTCAAAATTTATACCTAAAGACTGCACCTTCCTAACTAACCTTCCATGTGGTACCTTATCGAAGGCCTTACTGAAGTCCATATAGACAACATCCACTGCGCTACCCTCATCCACATTCCTAGTCACCTCTTCAAAAAATTCAATCAGATTGGTCAAACATGACCTTCCTCCCACAAATCCATGTTGAGTACTCCTGATCAGACCCTGTCTATCCAGATGTTTATAAGTACTATCTCTAAGAATTTTCTCCACAGACGTCAAACTTACAGGCCGATAGTTGCCAGGCTTCCTCCTTGAACCCTTTTTAAATAACGGAACCACATGCGCAATGCGCCAATCCTCCGGCACTATCCCCATATCTAATGACATTCGAAAAATTACCGCCAGAGCCTCTGCTATTTCCTCCTTCACTTCTCTCAATGTCCTGGGGAAGATCCCGTCTGGTCCTGGAGACTTATCCACCTTTATATTCTTCAAAAGCCTTAAAACTACACCTTTTGTAATCTCTATATTCCCCATATTTACCCAATTTGCTTTTTTTATCCCACATCTCCCAATATCCTTCTCCTTAGTGAATACCGAAGAAAAGAAACTGTTCAATATCTCCCCCATTTCTCTAGGTTCCACACACAGTTTTCCACTCTGATTTTCTAAGGGACCAATTTTGTCTCTAGCTTTCCTCTTACCATTAACATATTTGTAGAACTCTTTTGGATTTGTTTTCACCCTGCTTGCCATAGTTTTCTCGTACCTTCTTTTAGCTTTCCTAATTCCTCTCTTAAGATTCCTCTTACATTCAATGTATCTTTCAAACATCTCCTTAACTCCATGCTTCTTATATCTAATGTACGCCTCCCTTTTTCTTCGAACCAAGTTTCCAATATTCCTTGAAAACCACGGCTCTCTCAAACCTTTTGCCCCTCCTTTTAACCTAACAGGAACATAAAGCTTTTGCACTCTCAAAATCTGATCTTTAAAAGACTTCCATCTCTCTACTACATCCTGCCCATAAAACAAATTGTCCCAATGCACACCCTGCAAGTCCTTTCGCATCTCCTCAAATCTAGCTTTTCCCCAATCAAAAACCTCAATCCTTGGCCCTGATTTCTCTCTTTCCATAATGACATTGAAGCTGATGGCATTATGATCACTGGACCCGAAGTGCTCGCCAACACTAACCTCCGTCACTTGACCCATCCCATTTGCCAACAGTAGATCTAACACTGCTCCTTCTCTGGTCGGCACTTCTACATATTGTTGTAAAAAACTATCTTGCACACATTTCACAAACTCTAACCCATCCATTCCTTTCACAGAATGTGTTTCCCAATCTATATGTGGAAAATTAAAATCTCCCATAATTACAACCCTGTGCTTATCACAAATATCTACTATCTCCCTACAGATTTGCTCCTCTAGGCCTCGGTCCCCTCCGGGTGGTCTATAATACACCCCTACAAGTGTAACCTCTCCTTTCCTACTCCTCAGTTCCACCCAAATAGCCTCCGTGGATGTGCCCTCTTATCTATCCTTCCTAGGCTCCGCTGTAATATTTTCCCTGACAAGCAATGCAACCCCACCTCCTCTTGCCCCTCCGACTCTATCACACCTAAAACAACGAAACCCAGGGATATTCAGTTGCCAATCACATCCCTCCTGCAACCATGTCTCACTAATCGCTACCACATCATACTTCCAAGTATCAATCCACACCTTCAGCTCATCCACCTTTTTTACAATACTCCTGGCATTAAAATATATGAATTTCAGGGATTTCCCATTTTTTAATCCCTGTTTTCCCTCATCTTTAAGAACAACATTATTTACTTTTCCTGACAATTGCCCTTCATCTTCTTCCAGAGCATTTCCCTTCTCTATCACCTCCCCTTGAAGATTTTTTTAAAATTTAGATGGTAATAGGCCCTTTTGGCCCACAAGCCCGTGCTGCATAATTACATCCGATTGACCTACAATTCCTTCCCCCCCACCCCCCCACCTCCATTACGTTTTGAAAGATAGGAGGGAACCGGAACACCCAGAGGAAACCTATGGAGACACAGGAGAACATGCATACTCCTTACAAACAGCACCGGTTTCGCTGGTGCTGTTACAGAGTTGTGTGAACTGTACCACCCGTCTCACTAAATTTCATTAAGGGTCCTGACATGAAACATTGAATATTTATACCCACGGATACGGTCTGACCTGTTGAGAACCTCCAGCTTCCCAGAGTTTGCTCCAAGTACCAGTGTCTGCACTTTTTATGTTTCTGAGTGTGTGGCCTTTGTTGTGGGTGCCATCCTCTGGCTTGTTACAGAAGTGCGGCTGGAACTCTGAGCTTCAGGACCGACAGAGTTGGCTTCCTTAAAGAAAGGGGGGAAAAAAACAAAAGGAAGGAAGGAATAATAGTCAAGACACACAGTTACTTGTGTGTGGGGAATGAAGATGAGACGAAAGAAGAATGTAGTGGCAGAAATGAGGAGATGAAGGACATTTTGAGATCACAGGCTGAATCTGACTCTGATTTTCTGTCAGCAATGCTGGACTAGGGTGAGACCCCAAGCCTATATGTTTTGTTGTATACTGTTCAGAAAGAGGTGGGATCAAAAACTGTATACAGAGCAACCCCCAGTATCTGATATCTATGGGGATTGGTAGATGCTGGATAAGCGAATATGCCGGTTGCTTGAGATTGCAAGTTGCGTGATTGGTGAACTGACCAATAGGGGAACCAATTTTAAATTTTCGTATTTTTTTTACCTATTTATTTTCTGCAATTTTCTTTTTTGCCGGTTCTTGAAACGGCCGATTACTTGAATTCCAGATAGCGGGGATTTTGCTGTATCAGGCTATCCATTGTATTGGTGGGAATAGTTTCCAAGAGGGAAGAGGGAATTGCAGGGGCTTCTCCTGTGAGGATGCAGGTTTGCTGCCCCAGGACAAAGGTATGCATTACCAGTGCCATGTTATATAGAAATGCCATTGATATTTTCTTTGCCATTCATTATAAATACATCTCTCTGATTCTGCAGATACCATGTTGGTTCCTTGGCATTTGGGTCGCTTATCTTGGCCATTGTCCAGATTATCCGAGTTGTATTGGAATATGTTGATCAGAAAGTAAAAGGTATAACTTTTTAAATGTTTCCTTTAGCTCCAAGGGTTAAATCAGTTGTGCATCCAAAGTGCGCCAATCAATTTGGCTTGTTGCTGACAAGATTATTAACCTTCAGTGATTGATTTTGCAGTCGTCCTAACTTGTTCTTCATGCCAACATTCAATAATCATTTTAGAAAATACAGAAAAGGCTCCATTATATGTCACGTGCCAGACTTAATTGGTCTTGGTTAATCTAATATGCCAGTTAATCCTACATTGGTCCAGACATTTCCTGTGCTGCCTCCAAAGTGCAGGTTAATGGAGAGTGCCCTATTATGGTGCTGGTAAATAAATATCTGTCGTAATCTTCCGTGTGCTTTGATCTTTTCCTCTTTCCACGATCTTCTTACACAGTCACTGATCTGCTCTGCATCCCTTTGCGTCCTTGGCACAGCTCATTTTCCCTCCCAGACTGCATTGGCAGTAAACCTGGCTGCCCTTGCTCTCTGTCCTGCTATTGGATGTTTTTTGCTGTGGACTATTTGTTGATGGATGAAACCTTCCAGGTGGCCACAACTTAACCAGAAAATCTCACTGGTTACAGCACAGAAGTGGATCATTTGGCCTCACCGTTTGTCTACTGCAACCTATTGGGTTTTTTTTTTAATATTCAATATATTTATCCCTCTTGAAGGCCACAATATCAGGTCGTGCATTCTGTATTCCTATGCCATGCTACATAGAAAAGTTTTTCATCATGTCACTCTTGGTTTTCTTCTACTCCTACTTTGTTCTGTAAACAGTCCTTCATCCAAGCTACCACCATCCCACAAGGAGGTTTAATACTGTACAACAACCTATCAAATATCTTTGGAAAATCCAGCTCATCCTTGCAGAAAATTTATTACAAATCTCTCCATTTCAATTCCCTTCTTTTAAATCCATGTTCACCCAATAATCCTGTTCTGTTTGTCATTTCCTCTATGCTTTATTACAGTGTCCCTAACCAAAGATTTTGCATTTTTCCCCACCAATAACATTGGGAGTGTTGGTACCCAGCAGGTTCCCTGCACCAGTTTTGTTCCAGTGATTGTTTTTAAAGTTAGATTGGGTGACCTGAGATCGTTGGATGGGCTGACATGTTCAATCTATCAAGGGCAGGATGAAAGTTGTATGCTTTGGTTCCATTACAGGTGCACAGAATAAAGTCGCAAAATTTGTATTAGGCTGCTTGAAATGTTGCTTCTGGTGTTTGGAGAAATTCCTGAAGTTTTTGAACAGGAATGCTTACATAATGGTGAGTGCTTCCATCATGGTGTTTCTTTCTGTGGGGATTAATCAGCCCTGCATTCCTGAGAGTGGATGATAAGGACATTTACATTGCTATTTTGGAGGCTTCCTGCCTACAATTTCATTGCTGAGTTTCTCTGCATTTTAACAGTAGCCGCTTTCAGGTGGCCTGAATACCCCAACATAAAATACCCGAATGCAGCTGTCGGGAGGCCACCTGAAAGTGGAAAACCCTGACCCAAGGAGCACTTACCCAACCCTCCTCGGGGTAGGTGTGTTCTCCGCTTCCGAGCGCTCCCACCTAGGCACCTGAAAGCGGCCACAGTTGACAGGAGCCAGCGTTTGCTCCGTGGTGCCTCTCCCCACTGTGGACCTTTCGGGTGTCAGAACAACGCCTTCAGTACTGCCACCTGAATGTCGCTGCGCCTACACCCGTAGCCGGCTCCGGAGCCGCATTCTCCCTGAAAGCGGTGACTGACTCTCTTGATAGTCCTCTACCTGGGTCTATCCTGTCTCCCTGATACAGCCCCGTCCCCCATCCCCTCCCTGTTTCTGACAAGTCTCTTTTGTTACATCTGATAATCCTGTCTTTATTTCTCTGCTTATCTATTTCAAGACCTCGAGCTTTTTTAATCTATTCTTCAAATGACCTTTCCCCACACCTCTCTGTATCATGTTCTCTACCTCTTCCCACGTCACTGTGTCTGCCTTCTCTCTGTTGTTACGACCAATGTTCATTTTCACTGCTCGAAATACCTGTTTCCTTCTCTCCCCCCCACTTCTCTCTCCCTTGAAAGATGTGACACCTTAGTAGTCTGTGGTTCTTTGTTGTTTACTGTGTGTCGGTGGTCACCTTGAACATGTTGGGCTGGAGGGTCTGTTCCTTTGCTCAGTGGCTCCAGTAGTTTGCCTTGTTTTCCATTTGCTAGGATGGACAGTGAAGTCACACTTCATGATTAATTTTACAGTACAAAAAAAAACCCTGGTATCCAGCACCTATGGGGATTGATAGATGCCGGATAAGTGAATTTGACGGTTGTTTGAGATTGCGTGTTGCGTGGATTGGTGAACTGACCAATTTTAAAGTTTTGGGTTTTTTTTTACCTGTTTACTTTCTTTTTTGCCAGTTGCTTAAATCACGGATTACAGTGGTTTCACTGTGCTCACTTCAGCTCAGAATGTTACTTCTTTGAGGTTTAAAAAAAGTAGAATTACGTAGACCATGAGGATAGAGGTCCTAAAATAGATAAGAAGGGTTTCACAATCTTTGATATACTGTGTTTCTTGCCTCAGATTGCAATTTATGGGAACAACTTCTGCACCTCGGCAAAGAATGCGTTCTTTCTTTTGATGAGAAACATCATTCGGTAAGTGTGTGAGAGTTGTAGTGAGTGTGTTGGAGGGAATCTCGTGAATTGCTGAAACAGTTTGACTGCAATTAATTATTCGTGTTGTTACTTCTGTTGACAGGGTGGTTGTTTTGGACAAAGTCACGGATTTCCTTCTGTTTCTTGGCAAGCTGCTCATTGTTGGAGGAGTGGGTCAGTACACATAATCATTCTGCCCTCTGCTTTCATGCCCTGGGCAGGAAATGCAGCCTCCCTCTCCCTGCCTGGCAGATTCTCACTCAGCAGGGCTCCCAAATCAGCCTCTCCTGCTGGGAAATCCTTTATCCGTGCTGGCACAACTGGGTTATTGAATGTGGGTAGTGACTCTGGTGAACAGGAACAATAGCACTGGAAGACCATGGGCAGCTTGATTTTGGCGCGTAGTGCAACGCTGTTTCAGCGCCAGTGATCAGGGCCAGGGTTCAAATCCAGCACTAATCTATAAGGAGTTTGTATGTTCTCCCCATGTCTGCGCGAGTTTCCTCCGGGGGCTCCGGTTTCCTCCCACCCTTCAAAACGTATCGAGGGTTGTCGGTCAATTGACTGTAATTGAGTGGGACAGGCTCGACGGCCGAAAGGGCCTGTTACCGTGCTGTATGTCGAAATATTTTTTTAAAAATTAAAAGGTGGCAAGCTGCTGGTTGGTAACCGCTTCAATTTGAGATTGCTGGCAGTCGGGGCTGCAATTCCATCCCCTGGTCAAAGAGGCAGAAGCAGTTGGATGTCTCATGGGGTCTGGTTTGGATGTGGCATATAATAAGCAGCTGGACAAGTAAAGACTGAAGGAACTCAGCAGGTCTGGCAGTGTCCATGGAAGGCAAAGATGTATCACCAACATTTCGAGCCTGAGCCTTTCTTCAAGGTATGAGCAAAAAGCAGGCAGGTGCCGGAATAACAAGGCTGGGGGAGGAGGGAGGAAAGGGCAGGGGGAGGACCACAGGCCAACAGGCCATAGATGGACATAGATGGACAGGTGAGTGGAGGGTTCTGTGAATGCAAATCTGGTAGAAAGGGAAAAAGGATGAGAGGCAGAAATTTGCTGGAGAAGTTCGTTAAGAATCCTACAGGACCAAGGCCCAGTAAAGGGCTGGGGCAGGGTCATTGATATTCATGTTTGGTTTGGCTACCTCTTAAATTGAGGGTTGTTTGGTGTCCTTGGGCCATTTTCCCCCTTGTATATAATTTTCCTTTTTTCCTCAGGCATCCTTGGATTTTTCTTCTTCACTAATCGAATAAAGATAATGGAGGACAGGACACCAACTCTGAATTATTACTGGCTTCCACTGCTGGTGAGTGAGTCGATTGTGTTAAAAGTAGCATGGTCCCTTGTGCTGTGGCTCTGACCACAACAGCTCTGGGAGCATCTACGATTGTTTGACTTCCACTGACATGCAGTGAATAACGGAGGGGTGCAGTCTCGAAACATGTCACATCTTTCATCTTCACTATGCTGGTTAGCTGATCTCAATTGGCTTTGAAGTTAGGTTCAGCCCATTAGATTGTGGTGGGGGGGGGGGGGCTGGATTCGTGCTCCAATCTGCAGTCTGGCTGGAATGTGTACACACATGCAGTAAATGATTCTGTGGTTGATCTTGTTTGTGTTGTGCCAAATACGGACAAACCAGTGTCCTGAAGGCTTTCAGTGTTTTAAGTGCAAGGGAGGCATTTTTGATGATTGTGATATGATTGATATTCTCAGCGATGAACTACATATCAATAATATTTGTGTGGAGAATCAGATTTCAGATTTATTGTCCGAGTACATGCACGACATCACTAACAACCCTGAGATTCTTTTACCTGCGGGCACGTCAGAATTACCAATAATTGGTAATGCAAAAAAAAAACTGCACAGTGTATACAGGTAAACAAATAAAGAACTGTAAACCAATAACAAATGTAAACAAACGGACTGTGCAATACAGAGAGAATAAAAAAGAAAATCAATGAATGCACAAGTAAAAGTCCTTAAATGAGTCCCTGATTGAGTTTGTCATTGAGGAGTCTGATGGTGGAGGGGGAGCTGCAGTTCCTGAACCTGGCGGTGGAAGTCTTGTGGCACCGTTACCTCTTTCCTGATGGCAGCAGCGAGAACAGAGCATGGGCAGGGTGGTGCGAATCCTTGATGATTGCTGCTGCTCTCCAACAGCAGCATTCCTGTAGATGTTCTCAGTAGTGGGGAGGATTTTGCCTTTGATGTCCTGGGCTGTGTCCACTACTATTTGGAAGACTTCATGCTCAGGGGTATTGGTGTCCCTGTACTAGTCTGACTGGCTACATCATTTCTCTATAGAAATTTGCCAGGGTTTCTGGTGTCGTACGCAAACTCCTGAGGAAGTAGAGGCGCTGATGTACTTTCTTCACGATGCTATTGGTGCGTGGGTCCAAGAAAGAACCAAGAAAGAATCTTAACTATTTATAATAATATGGTTCTGCCATATTCTTGATGCTAGGGGTGATGATATTAGATAGTAATGGATCATTTAGAACAGTGATTCTCAACCTTTTTCTTTCCACTCCCATCCCACTTTAACTAATCCCTCTGCCATCGGTGCTCTGTAAGGGATTGCTTAAGGTGATACGTGGGTGGAAAGAAAAAGTTTGAAAACCGCTGTTTTAATTGTCCTTCATTGACTCGTTATGTGCACAGTTTCAGAACTCCAAAGGAAATGGGCCAATGACAATTTTTCTCCAGCAAAATATTTCAGTCACATTTGGGTCTAGAGCAGGGATTCTCAACCTTCCCTTCCCACCCACATAGCACTTTTACCAATGGCATAGGGATTACTTAAAGTGGTATGTGAGTGGGAAGAAAAAGGTTGAGAACCACTGATTGAGAAAGTAGTTGAGAGAAAGCTGACGGAGCCAATAATCTTCCTGTTGTTTTATGTTGCAGACTCTGATTGTTGGCTCCTATCTCGTTGCACATGGGTTCTTCAGTGTCTACGCTATGTGTGTAGACACACTGTTCCTGTGTTTCTGTGAGTATTCAACTCTGGCATCCGTGTTTCTCAATTAGATGTGGAATTGAATTCTGATGTTTTGTTAATAGTACAATGGAGCCTTTAATAATTGATCTTAATTTATGGACTGATTGAACTCGAAAATATGTGTATATTTAAAATCTGAGCCAGGGGCTTTGTCTTTACCGAAGTTAGTCTCAACACAAGTCAAGATTTGATGCTGATCTCCTGGGGTTTTCGGTGTTTGATTATTGATTGAAGGAAATTGACATTGGTTGGCAATTGTTCCTTGACTGCACTGTAGATCAGCTGTGATCACATTAAAAGATCTCAAGAGGATAAATGGTCTCTTTCTATTCCAGTGTTCCCATAATAACCATGTCAGGAGTTGAGAGGGAAACTGTTCTCTGAACTGTACTCCTGGGAGGGGGTTGCTACTTTCAGGAAACTATGTAGAAAACTGAGAATGCTGAATTTTCCTGACTCTGCCAAAGGGTTAAATTGGCATGGGTTGTTGGATGTAACTAATCCTTTCATTTGGTGGTGTGTTCAGAGACTGGGTTCAGTTAAGTTGGGACCAGATTTGTCGTCAAGCAATAATGCTCATGTTTCTTGCCACTTTATCTACTGTTTCTGACTTTAGATATTTTCTGCATCAAATTCTCGATCAATGTGGCCCTCATCAACTCATTCTAATCTGATGGTTTATTTTCCCCTTGCAACGTTAATGAAATTCAGGGTTGGAAAGTGTACGGCCATGCACTTTGGTGAAAAAAAAATTAAAAGGCAGATGATTTTTTTAAAATGGGGAGACAATTGAAAATTCCCAGATGCAAAGGGAAATAGCCTGAAGGTTGAGTCGGGGGTGAAGAAGGCAAATGCAAATGCTGGCGTTCATTTCAAGAGGAATAGAATATAAGAGCAGAGATGTTATGTTGAGGCTTTATGAGGCACTGGTGAGACCTCTCAGAGTACTGTGAGCAGTTTTAGGCTCCTCATTTAAGAAAAGATGGCTGATGTTGTAGAGGGTTCAAAGAAGATTCCAGGAATGTAAGTGTTCTTGTATGAGGAAGGAATTGTGGAGGCCGGGTCATAGGGTGTATTTAGGGCAGAGATTGAGAGGTTCTTGATTAGCCAGAGCATTAAAGGTTACGGGGAGAAGGCCGGGCAGTGGGGCTGAGTGGGAAAATGGATCAGCTCAGGATTAAATGGGAGGACAAGACTCGATGGGCTGAATGGCCTGGTTCTGCTCCTAAGTCTTATGATTATCTTTCCACCAATCCTGTTTCCCATTGTATTTTTCACTGACAACTATTGAGGTAGAGAGTAAGTTATGTATTAATGCACAACTTTGCCCAGTGAGAAATTGGGCCAGAGTTATGTCCGGTAACCTGAATGGGATCTGCTTCTGAATACATTCCCAGCTTCCCAGCCTTGACAACTGTGGTTGTGGAATCAGAATTCCACTATATTGAAGAGTTGTACAATGGTGAAAGGCTGGTGTTGTTTTTTCCAGCATATTCAGTGAAATTCTGTCCTTTTGAATTATGTCCAGAGCAAGTTCCAGATTTACAGGAAAAGGGGGAGAGAGAGAGAGAGAAAAAATAAATACTGAACCATACACCACATTTCCTAGTGTTTAATAAGGGGGTTCACACTGCAAGCATGGACTAGCCACTCCCTTTTTATAGTTGCTGGTCTTTTCCAGCTGCCTGTCTTTTTTGATCTCTCATTCCTTATCACCAGATGAGCTGTCTTTTTGTGTGTGCTCGGTGGAATTTAGGAAGATGAGGGGGATCTCATGAAACATTTTGAATATTGAAAGAGTGGATGTAGAAATGTTGTCTCCCATGTGGGAGAGGGGAGGACGAGAGGGCACGACTTCGATTGAAGGGCATCCCTTTTGAACAGCGATGCGGAGGAGAGGGTGGTAAATCTGTGGAATCTGTGGCCTCAGGCAGTTGTGGAGGCCAAGTCATTGGGTGTGTTGAGGGCAGAGGTTCTCAACTAGCCAGGGCATCTCAGGTTATGGGGAAAAGGCAGGGCTGTGGGACTGAGTGGGGGAAAAAATGGATCGGCTCACGATTAAATGGCCGGGCAGACTCGATATGTTGAATAGCCTATTTCTGCTCCTATGTCCTTATGGTCTCTAACGATTTCCTTTGGTGGCTCTGATTATCATCTGCCTCTTTTACTCTCTCTTTCCTGTCTTGCTGTCGCCCTGCTCTCCATTCATCACTTCTGCATGGGATGTGCTTGGACTCTTCTACTTTTCCTCTGCTACTCTATCATTGTCGGGAAACCAGGTGAAGATCTGGAACGGAATGACGGATCCCCAGAGAGACCGTACTACACCTCAGTGGAGCTGCGTGACATTTTGTACAGAAAGGATTTTGAGGTTCCGCAAACGCCACCGTTGCAAGAAGAGTGACATCGAGCTTCTGAACGAGGCACAGTCACTTTTATTAAACCTCTGTTCAAACCAATACAGGTAGTAACACCCTGCAGAGAAGATGCTGTAACTCAACCACCAATTCTATCTCTGCAGAATTCCCTAATGTTGCCCTAATGGTGTGAGTTTAGGATTGTTTGTTAGTACCAAGGCATTTATTTTCAATTGGGAGAAAAATCCCCAGGGATGGAAATGAACAATTCACATGGCTATAGGAAGCATTTATGAAGGGAGAAGGAATTGGAGGCTCAGCTTGGATCTTAGTTTAAGTTCATTTTCTAAAGTTATAAATTTGAATAGCTTTCAAATTTCAGTTGTGTAATGGTAAAGTCAATCACTGACATAATTTTGCATTTTAATGTAGTGTTACATTTGAAATTATTTGTCTCTTTTTAATTTTTACCGGCTAAAGTCTTGATTATTTTTATTTCTGTGGGCTGTAACCAGTGGGGACTGCTAGTTTGAAAGGTGGGTCACAATTTAGCAGAAGGTGTGGGGAGCAACAGTTTGTGGATACCAACCTCTGATGTTTAAGATTCTTACTTAGAAGTATAATATTGCTGTCCATGCAGTGGAAGACCTGGAGAGGAATGATGGTTCAAATGAGAAGCCCTATTTCATGCCCAAAAAGCTCCTGAAGGTCCTGAAGAAGAAGAATGCATGAGAACTACGGAGTGCAGCTCGCAACTTAGGATGCTCAAAGAACATGGAGCCACCTGAGATTTCCCGGATATTAACCAAGCATGGAGCTTGATTGCCTCCACCCGCAGTATATCTGACCCTTGGGCTTGACTGACCCTTGGGCTTGACTTACCCTTGTCATTTGTGGGTGCCCTCTCTATGAGATCTTCGTATGCATTACAGTGAATTGGAGCTGTGCTAAAACATTTTATGGTTTGAGATAAAGTTAGGTTATCATTGAGAAAAGACCATCCAGCTAGGATTGTGCCAGACAGTCCCTTGCTTCACAAATTCTGCTCTATTTACCGTACAGTTACTGAGGATGAATTTAAGTAATAGATAAGTTTTTGCATGTCAAATCTAAATGTTTTTTAAAAAAAACTCAACAACTGTATTTTGAATTAAATTTTGGCACATTGTATCCTGCCTTTATTGCTGTGTTATAAACCTCCATGAACACATCCTTTCTACCTGTAAGCCTACATACAGTGAATTTTCTTTCCTTCCATCTTCATTGTTGCCTGGTGATCACCAAGGATTAAGTTATAGGGTGTAGAGCACATAATTAAACTCTTTTTTTAAAAAAAAGAAAAATATTTTTAAGATCTGTACCTGACGTACTTTTGATACTTGCCTCAGAAGTTAGTGTAAATAATGTCCTACTCACTTAAGTGAGGAGAGTAAATTTCCAAAGAAACAAAAGAAAGAATTATATTATTGATTTAGTAATTTGGAAATATGAACCTTTGGCTCAGAAACATTGAGATCCCACCATTGCAGGTGGGAATTTAAATTCAATTAGTTAAATAATCCAGCATTTAACATTAGTAATAGTAAAATAACTACATTCTTGTAAAAACCCAACTGGTTCTTTGCTCTTTAAGGATAGATATTAGCTGAGTCGGGTTTCCATGCCTCCTAACACACTAATGTTGTTGACTCTCCAAAACAACCTAGCAAACTCAGTTTGGAAGGGAGCGTGGAAGTGTCATTGCCACACAATACTTTGATAGTTCATTACGGTAATTCCCCAGTAACTTGTCAAGGAGCCCTGGCCTTGCCAACAACATCGACAACTTGGAATCAATTTAAAAAGTATTTAGATGGCGCGGTCCCGGAAACCTTCCCAAGTTGCCGTGACCCATCAGAGATATTTTAATCGTCTACTAGGGTCACAGCCACATTGGATTAGCAGAACATACCTGGCCATCCTTCTACATAAGGTCCTATTGAGCCAAGGCATCAGAATCCTGGTTTTGTACGTTGAGATTAAGTATTGATGTTTGTAAATGACTCATCATTTTTACAATATTGTTAAATTCAAACAAAGCTCCCTTGTTTGGCTTTATACCTCCTTACTTTATTTATGTCCTCATTAAACTCGTAAAAGATGACCTGTATAATTTTTCTGTATAAATGAGACTGCATTGCCTTGGTAACTGCTTTTACTTTACCTGCCTGCATGTATAAAACATGATATTTCAGACAATTGCATGCCTACATCATCAGCAAACAAATAAAATTGTAATCTTTTTGTAAACGACGGCTGTTTTGTATTCAGGTCACTGATTGCAGCAATTTATAGCCGGCCTCTGGCATGCTATTCCTACTGCTGATTCTTGAGCACATTTGAAAGACAACCTTAGGTGCCCGATTGTACCACTGTATTAGATTTCAGCTAATGCAAATGCCTTTCTTTTATTTATCTGCATGGAGTTGGTGTGGACCTTATCAATCATATCAATGTTCAGTGATGTAGGCGTCTGAGATTTTTCAGTTTTAGTTGGATGCATTGAGAGACGGCTTTGCTTAGAGTGTATTTGTGAGACAGTGTATTTAGACTATTTGCAGGATGAGACCTTAGCCTGACAGATTGAATGTCAGTGACATTCATGCATTGCTGAGAAGCAGCACAAGATAAAAGCTCTGAAAAGATACGTGGAAACAGAATATTCCTGCTTAAAGCTCATGGGTAAAGGATGGGTCAGGTCTGGGATCAGGGTTCGGTATGAGGGCTCATGGTGGGTTTGAGTTGAAATTGTCCAAAAATTCTCGGGAAGGTTTTAGGTCATAAATTGTCTCTCAACGCGTCTTGAATGGTATTTAAAACCAGATGTGTGTGATCATCGGGGGATCAGGGGTAAGTAAATTTAAGTTCTTGGTCGTTACTCAAGGCCACCCCCCGCAACTGGATCCTTGACTTTCTATCGGAAGACCACAGTTAGTACGAATTGGAAACAGCATCTCCTCCTCACTGATTATCAACACAGACGCACCCCAAGGACGCGTGCTTAGCCCACCACTCTACCCATTTTACACCATGACTGTGTGGCCAGGCACAATTCCAATGCCATCTACAAGTTTGCCGATGACACCACCGTTGTTGGCAGAATCACAAACGGCCATAAGGAAACATACAGGAGGGAGAAAGATCAGCTCGTTGAATGGTGTAATGAGAACAACTTTGCATTGCTGTTCCCTAAGGAAGAAGTTGGATAGTTTCTGTTCAAAAAGACAAGGGGTTGTAGGTTAATTAGACTATTTGGGCGGCACGGGCTTGTGATCTGGAAGGGCCTCATTGTCTAAATTTAAAATTAAATAATTTGTGTTTACATCTATTGGTGAGAAAAAATGTACTGTATTTGTCAGCTGCAGTTGGGAATGTAAAAGTGCCCAATTAGATTTTCCCCAGAATGTTAGAAGTTTGCATTCTTATTCATAAAATTGCTCATCCAATAGCAATTCTTATCACGTTGTAACTTCCAGTATGCACTATAAAAGCCACTGCAGATTTTAAAAAATGGACATGAACAATCACTAGATTGAAAGATTTCTCTCTGTACTTTCAGTTTAAAGAAAGTACAAGAATTTTATTTGCATTTAAATTTTTTAAATTTAGACGTACAGTATGGTGACAGGTCCTTCCGGCCCGTAAACCCGTGACGCCCAAATACCCCAATTTACCTACAACCCCGGGTATGTTTTGAATGGTGGGAGGAAACTGGGGAGGCATGGGGAGAACGTACAAACTCCTTACAGACAGCGCAGGATTCAAACCCGGGCCACTGGCACCTTGATAGCATCACGATAACCACTACACTAACTGTACAGTTACTTTTCTATATCCAAAACATTACAAGAACTTTGACGTGCCTTACGTTAGTTGTATAATTAAACACAGTCCTCAATTGGCAGATATTAAGGCCATAAAAAGGATAATGTGATGGATGTCCAAATAATATCTTGTGTGATTTTTGGGATATATGTTGACCAGAACTCTAAATCAGGAAATTTAAATACAATCTGACAGGATTAATCAGTGTAGCATCTTTTTCAGTTAGCAGAGAGGACAGTATGAAAGGGCATTTTCTTCACTCTGCAGTTCACTGCTTGAATGGGTGCCAAATACAGAAATCAACATCAAGAACTGGGATGACCACTTGAGCCATAACCTGCAAGAGTATAGATCAAAGTGAGATTAACCAAACTTGGAGATGGTCCCATTGACCTGTACCCTGTCCATAGCCTTCCATACCCCTCCCATCCATGTACCTGTCCAAATTCTTCTTAAATGTTAAAATTGAGCCTGCATTCACCACTACAGCTGGCAGCTCATTCCTGCCACTCTCTGTGTGAAGAAGTTCCCATTAAACTTTTCCCCTTTCAACCTTAACCCATGCTCTCTGGTTTGTATCTCACCTACCCTCAGCGGAGAAAGCCTACCTGCATTTACTCTATCTATACCCTCCATATTTTTAAATTCCTCTGTTGAATCATCTCTCATTTTTCTATGCTCCAGGGAATAAAGTCCTAACCTGTTTAACCTTTCCCTATAATTCAGTTCCTGAAGTCCCGGTAACTTCCTAGTCAATCTTCTCTGCACTCTTTCCATCTTATTGGTATCTTTCCTGTAGGTAGGTGACCAAAACTGACATAATACTCCAAATTTGGCCTCACCAAATTGGAACTTTACCATAACATCCCAATTCCTGTACTCAGTATTTTGTTTTATGAAGGCCAATATGCCAAAAGCTCTCTTAACAACCCTATCCACCTGTGAAACCACTTTCAGGGAATTATGTATCTGTATTCCCAGATCCCTCTGTTCTACTGCACTCCTCAATGCCCGACTATTAACTGTGTATGTCCCTTCTTGATTTCTCCTTCAAAGATGCAACACCTCACACTTGTCTGCTTTAAATCATTTTAAAACCTTTTTGCCATAAATTTCAACAACACTCAGCACTAGTTTTTGTTAACTTAGTTCAGCTGTTAAAGCTCATATTTTGAATGTTGGCCTGTCTATCAACTTTTATATGATTATATTTAATGCATAACGTTCATAGAAATAATATCAAAGATGGAAGACCACAATAAGACCATAAGACATAGGAGCAGAAATAGGCTAATCAGCCCATCAAGTCTGCCCCACCATTCCATTCTGAGCTGATCCATGTTACTACTCAGCCCCAAATGCCTGGCCTTCTCCCCATAACCCTTGATGCCCTGGCTAATCGAGAATCTATCAATACACCCATTGACCTGGCCTCCACAAACATCTGTGGCAACGAATTCCACAGATTTACCATCTTCTGGCTGTAGAAATTCCTAACATCACTTTTCGGTGGCAGATGCCCTTCAATCCTAAAGTTGTGCCCTCTTGTCTGAGACTCTCCCACCATTGGGAAACAACCTGCAACATCTACTCTGTCCACGCCTTTCAACGTTTGAAAAGTTTCAGTGAGATTCCCCTCTCGTTCTCATAAATTTCAATGAATACCGGCCAAGAGCAAGTTGATCTAATCTGCTATGGTGCTGATGTTATTTGCTTCCACTTATGACCCTGTGCTCTTTCAGCTTTGCTGTGAATGAGTGGGTAGTATTTTCTCCTCTGATGAAGAAAATATGTCTTCAAGGTTTATCGTTCAAACAGCCACAACATCCTAAGGAGTACTCCCTCAGTGCTCCTTCATCAGAGGGTCAGTAAAAGGGTTGAAGCATTAGCCGCTTTCAGGTGGAATAACCAGGAGAATGTGGCTCCAGAGCTGGCTACGGGTGTGTTTGATGCAACATTCAGGTGGCAACGCTGTTCTGGCACCTAAAAGGTCCGCAGCAGGGAGAGGCACTGCGGAGCAAACGCCAGCTCCTGTTGACTGTGGCCATAGTCCCACCCATTTTCAGGTGCCTTGGGGGAGCTCTCGGAAGCAGAGAATACATCTACCCCGAGGAGGGTTGGGTCAGTATACCCCGGGTCAGGGTTCTCCACTTTCAGATGGCCTCATGACAGCCGCATTCGGGTATTTTAGGTGGCTTTATGTTGGGGTATTCTGGGCACCTGAAAGCGGCTATTGCCACAAACTCTGAGTTTGTGGCATCAAGTTAAAATGATGTCCCCACTTCTCTCTTTGATGGATGGCAAAAGTCCTGGTCCTGCAACCACCAGTCCTAAAACAATTAAATCAGAATTTATTGTCATTAACATGTCACGAAATTTGTTGTTTTGCGGCAGCATCATCGTGCAAATATTTATATAAACCACCTTACCAAATAAAATAGTGCAATGTCTATAGTTCATTGTTCATTCAGGAATTATTTCCCACGGGCTGTGAGAACGACCTAAGGAACTACGCCCATTAACCATCCAAGACTCTCATATTCATGAAACAATATTTACTTGTCCTGCATATGTATTGATTGTCAGCATGTGTGTTATATCTGGCTGTATGTCTGAATGTTTTGCACCGAGGACCAGAGAACGCTGTTTCATTGGGTTGTACTTGCGCCATCATGTGACAATAAACTTGAATTGATGGCGGAGGGGAAGCTGTCCTTGTACTGCTGAGGGCTCGTCTTCAGGCTCCTGTACCTTGGTTCCCAATGGTAGCAGAGTGAAGAGGGCATGGCCTGGCTGGTGGGGGTCCTTGAGGAGAGAGGCTGCTTTCTTAAGACACCACCCCTTGTAGATGTCCTTGATGGAATGAAGACTGGTGACCGTGATGTCACAGGCCGAGTTAACAACCCTTTGGAGTTTTTTGTTGTTCTGAGTGTTGGCACTTCTGTACCATTATAAGGTCAATATCAATTTTCTGTTGTTAAGAGCTTATTGTTTACAAATTAGCTGTGATATTCCTTAGAATACAATAGAACATATGTCAAACTCAGGCCCACGGGCCAAATTTGGCCCGTGATATAATTATATTTGGCCCGCAAGATCATATAAAATATGTATTAGAGCTGGCCCGCTGGCCTCCGCGCCAGTATAGCACACGCACAGCTAATACTAGAAATCCCAGAATGCTTTGCAAATGCACTGGCGCCGGCCCGTCAGCCCGCTAATCGCCCCCACCTCCTCTCTTTACTTTCATTAGCATCTGTGACCTGTCGCCCAACTCACATGTAATAAACCCCTTACGGAAAATGGCCAAACGAAAGACAGAAAACAGGACCTTTCAACACAGGTGGGAGGCAGACTATATGTTCATCATTTTAAAAGACAAACCTGTTTGTCATTGAAGCAAGTTGTTATTTTTTTGACTTGTTGGCTTGTGAAAAAAAATACATTTAAAAGGAGCTTAAAGGCTATAGAGAAATATTATTTATTGAATATTTTATTCCTCATTTGTTAATGCTTCTTCTGGAAAGAGTAACCAAAACTATTATTAAACATTTATTTTAATAAGAAAAAGTTTAACATTACATATGTTGAAAGAAGAGAAAACATGCAGATGTTGTTGAAAATTTTCAATAAATATTTAGTTTGGCCCACGACTTAGTCCAAGTTTTTAATTTTGGCCCTCTGTGAATTTGAGTTTGACACCCCTGCAATAGAAGCAGTATTTCAAAGGTTCTTAATTGATTGTGAAACATTTTGTTATTATTGAAAGGGACATAAAAGCCAGTAGTAGGTATGTGGTTTTTCCTGCCACCATCTTCCATGATCTGTTACAAAGAAGATGGTGAATAATTGAGAGAAGTTCCTGTTCAAAGGTGCCTAGATATCTTTATATATAAGACTCTGCAAGTTAACAGGTGTGCTAAAGAGTAGTGTCAGTGGGGGGGAGAACAGAATGGTCAATGTTGCAGGCCAGAACCTTCCACAACTCCATTGCAGTGGGCAGTTAGAAAGGTAAATGGGGCGTCAGTGTTTATTGCCAGAGGATTTAAGGGGCCTTGATAAAACCACAGTTGGGATATTATTGGTTTCCTTTTTTTCTTATGGAAAGGTATATTTGTTACACAAGGGATGGAGCAAAGATCCACCAGATAGGGTCCTTGGAGGGTGGATCTCATGTTGATGAGAGATTGAGCACATTCTCTTCTTTGGAGTTTAGGAGGATGAGCGTTAACCTTGACAAATCTTCAATATGGAGGATTGGAAAAATCTGGGAATTGAGGCCTATGGAGAACTTGCACAGAAGAATCGAGGACTGGGGTTGCCTTGATCATTTTGAATGGGAGGCTGTTTAAAGGGCTGAGTGCTCACGTCTGTTCCTTTTTTTCTTGTGTTTTGAAACAGACAAAATTCATATTTGGCTTGACAGGAGTTCCATGGAACATAGAACAAGACAGGAACATGCCCTTCGGCACATGATGCTAATTTAAACTAATCCCATCTACCGGTTTATATCCCTCCATCCCCTGCCTGTTCATGTACCTGTTTAAATGTTGCTCTGGTATTTGCTTCCTCCACCTCTCCTGGCAGCACATTCCAAGCACCTATTTTGGTGTCAAAGAAACCTCCCTGACAAATCCCCTTTAAACTATGTTCCCTGGGATTTTAACAAGAAAGTCTGCCGATGGTGTGATTGCAGTTTACAGAAAAATGTTGGAGAAATTCAGCAAATCACGCAGCGTTCTTTATGTAGCAAAGATGAAGACACAAAACCAATGTTTCAGGCCTGAACAAGGTATAAGCAAAAGGCAGGCAGGTGTCTGAATAAAGTGGTGGTGGGAGGGTGGGGGGAGAGACGGCAGGGACAGGAGCACAGGTTGTGGGTGGATATGAGTGTAAGGACAGAAAATAACTGAAGTGATAGGGGATAGCTCTGAATGGAAAGGGAAGGGGGAGAAGAAGGGGAGGAAAGGAGACAGGGAGATGAGGAAGACAGGGGAGTGCCCTAACGGAAACTAGAGGTGGATGTTAATGCCATCCTGTTGGAGAGTACCCAGGTGGAATATGAGGTGTTGCTCTCTGGGATTTGACATTAATACTTTTGGAAAAATGCTCTCTGTCATTTTATATAATTTTATCACCTCAACCCTTCGCCTTCGACATTCCAGAGAAAACAATGCAGGTTTATGCAATCTCCCTTCATTTGTAATTTTTTTTGTTTATTGCAAGTGTTCATCATTAAAATATCCTCGGTGACATTTCCTTTTTTTCTTTTTCCCTTTCATCCCTCCCCCTCCCCTTCAAAAGCCAATAAATAATAAAAACACACAAAACAAGAAAAAGAAGTTGTATCGTCCACATTCATCATGCTTGTATTCATATCACTTGAGGAGATGCAGGTTTGAGGATGGCATTTTCCAACATATTTTATGCATGGTTCCCAAATTTGTTCAAATAAAGTACACTTGTCTTTGAGATTCTATGTATTTTTTTTCTAATGGAATACACTTGTTCATTTCTGTATGCCGCTGTTGTATTTTGAGGCTTGCTTTCATTTTCCAAGTGATCATGATTCACTTTTTTTCTGTTCCTATCAAAATAAATCTCTTTTGGGCTCTATCTAATTTTCATCTCTTATATTATTTAACAGAAAAATTTATGGATATTTTGGTATGTTATTTGTTTAATATTAAGTTTAAATCTTCCCAGAAACTTTTCACTTTTGTACATGTCCAAATTGGGTTTATGCAATCTATAATCTCCAATAATTTCTACTCCAGGCAACATCTTGGTGAAGCTCTTTTGTGCACATTCCAAAGCCTCCAATCCTTTATGTAATGCAATGATCAGAAATGCACACAATACTGGTTGAACCAAAGTTTTGGACAATCCCAACCTTTATACTCAGTTCCACTGCTGATAAAAATTAATATGCAGTCCAGTGAAAAAGGACATTCCGCAGATGCTGTGGTTGCAGTAAATACACAAAATTGATGGGGGAAATTGACAGCTCCTGTAGTGTCTGTTGGAGCCAAAGATCTATAACCAATGTTTCAGGTCTGAGTCCTTTGTCAAAGCATGCAGTATACCTTCTTTGATCATTGGGGTAATCCAAAGTGGAGAGGGTAAGCAAATCTAAATTCCTGGGAGCCAAAACTTCAAAGGACCTAACACACAATGTCATCTTGAAGAAAGCACAACAGTGACTCCACTTCCTCTGGAGTTTGCAGAAGTTTGTTATGACATCAAAATCCTTGCAAACTTTGACAGGTGTGGTGGAAAGTGTGGGGACACCAATACCTCTGAGCAGAAAGCCCTGCAAAGTGTAGTGGGACACAGCCCAGACATCACAGGCAAAACCCTCCCCACCACCGAGAATGTCTACAGGGAACGCAGCCTTCAGAGGGCAGCAGCATTCATCAAGGATCCACATCACCCAGTGCACACTCTGTTCTTGCTGCTACCATCAGGAAAGAGGTATTGGTGCCACCAGACTCACACCACCAGGTTCAGGAACAGCTGCTCCCCCTCATCAACAAACTCAATCAGGGACTCATTTATTGACTCAAACTTCGCACATGATTATTGAATATTTATTTTCAGTGTTGCGGTCAGTTTGTTTGCACTGCCTTCTTTATTTACACTTTGTTTCTGTAGCTTTCCTTGAGGGTACACGGATGGCACAGTTGGCGTAGCAGTAGTGCAATGCCTTTGCAGCGCCAGCGATCGGGACCTGGGTTCAAATCCCACGCTGTCTGTATCTGTGTGGATTTTTCCCAGGGACTCCGGTTTCCTCCCACCATTCAAAATGTACCAGGGGGTATAGGTTAATTGGGCAGCACAAACTCATGGGCTGAATGGCCTGTTACTGTGCTGTACGGCTAAATTTTAAAAACTTTAATTTACAATTTTTTGCACTATTGCTGAGTAAAAATTCTGTCTCGTCTACAGGAGAAGAATCTCAGGGTTGTGAGTGACATCATGAATGTAAATCGGAACTTTGATCATCACTCCGCACGGAATAACAGCCCTCCTCCACCACCTACCTCCTCCATCTCCTACCTCCTCCACCACCTACCTCCTCCACCACCTACCTCCTCCACCTCCTACCATCCTCCACCACCTACCTCCTCCATCTCCTACCTTCTCCACCACCTACCTCCTCCACCACCTACCTCCTCCATCTCCTACCTCCTCCACCTCCTACCTCCTCCACCACCTACCTCCTCCACCACCTACCTCCTCCACCACCTACCTCCACCACTACCACCACCACCACCTATCTCCTCCATCTCCTACCTCCTCCTCCACCTACCTCCACCTCCTACCTCCTCCACCACCTACCTCCTCCATCTCCTACCTCCTCCACCACCTACCTCCTCCACCACCTATCTCCTCCACCTCCTACCTCCTCCACCACCTACCTCCTCCATCTCCTACCTTCTCCACCACCTACCTCCTCCACCACCTACCTCCTCCATCTCCTACCTCCTCCACCTCCTACCTCCTCCACCACCTACCTCCTCCACCACCTACCTCCTCCACCACCTACCTCCACCACTACCACCACCACCACCTATCTCCTCCATCTCCTACCTCCTCCTCCACCTACCTCCACCTCCTACCTCCTCCACCACCTACCTCCTCCTCCTCCACCACCACCACCTATCTCCTCCATCTCCTACCTCCTCCTCCACCTACCTCCACCTCCTACCTCCTCCACCACCACCACCTATCTCCTCCATCTCCTACCTCCTCCTCCACCTACCTCCACCACCTACCTCCTCCACCACCTACCTCCTCCTCCTCCACCACCACCACCTATCTCCTCCATCTCCTACCTCCTCCTCCACCTACCTCCACCTCCTACCTCCTCCACCACCTACCTCCTCCACCACCTTCTCCACCTCCTACCTCCTCCACCACCATCTCCACCTACCTCCACCACCACCACCATCTCCACCACATACCTCCTCCACCACCTAACTCCTCCACCACCTATCTCCTCCACCTCCACCACCTCCTACCTCCACCACCTACCTCCTCCAGCATCTACTTCCTCCTCCACCACCGACCTCCTCCACTACCTACCACCTCCACCACCTACCTCCTCCACCACTTACCTCCTCCACATCCTCCAAGACCTACCACCTCCACCACCTATCTCCTCCAACACCACCTCCACACCACCTCCTCTACCACAACCTACCTCCTCCACCACCTATCTCCTCCACTTCCACCACCTACCTCCTCCACCACTACCACCTCCTCCACCACCTACCACCTCCATCCACCTCCTACACCACCTATCTCCTCCACCAACTCCACCACCTACCTCCTCCACCACCACCTACCTCCTCCACCACCACCTACCTCCTCCACCACCACCTACCTCCTCCACCACCTACCACCTCCATCCACCTATCTCCTCCACCACCTACCTCCTCCACCACCACCTACCTCCTCCACCACCTACCACCTCCATCCACCTATCTCCTCCACCACCTACCTCCTCCACCACCACCTACCTCCTCCACCACCACCACCTCCACCACCTACCTCCTCCACCACCTTCTCCACCTCCTACCTCCTCCACCACCATCTCCATCTACCTCCACCACCACCACCATCTCCACCACCTACCTCCTCCACCACCTAACTCCTCCACCACCTATCTCCTCCACCTCCACCACCTCCTACCTCCTCCACCACCTCCTCCACCTACCACCTCCACCACCTCCACCTCCTCCTTCCTCCACCACCTATCTCCCCCACCACCTATCGCCTCTACCTCCACCTCCACCACCTACCTCCTCCACCACTTACCTCCTCCACGTCCTCCAAGACCTACCACCTCCACCACCTATCTCCTCCAACACCACCTCCACACCACCTCCTGTACCACAACCTACCTCCTCCACCACCTATCTCCTCCACTTTCACCACCAACCTCCTCCACCACCTACCACCTCCACCACCTACCACCTCCATCCACCTCCTACACCACCTATCTCCTCCACCAACTCCACCACCTACCTCCTCCACCACCACCTACCTCCTCCACCACTACCTACCTCCTCCACGACCTACCACCTCCATCCACCTCCTACACCACCTATCTCCTCCACCACCTACCTCCTCCACCACCACCTACCTCCTCCACCACCACCTACCTCCTCCACTACCTACCTCCTCCACTACCTATCTCCTCCACCACCTATCTCTTCCACCTCCACCTACCTCCTCCACCTCCACCACCACCTACCTCCTCCACCACCACCTACCTCCTCCACTACCTACCTCCTCCACTACCTATCTCCTCCACCACCTATCTCTTCCACCTCCACCTACCTCCTCCACCTCCACCACCACCTACCTCCTCCACCACCTATCTCCTCCACCACCTCCACCACTTACCTCCTCCACCACCACCACCTATCTTCTCCACCTCCACCACCTACCTCCTCCACTTCCACCACTTACCTCCTCCACCACAACCACCACCTACCTCCTCCACCACCACCTACCTCTTCCACCATCACCTACTTACTCTTCGTCCACCACCACCTCCACATCTTCTATGGCCAACGCAATCGTTTTTTAAAACTATTTTTTCCATAAACATACACAGAAAAACTGCAATATTAAGAATATATATAGGTGTATAAAAAACCTATTCTTTACAAAAAACAAAAAAAAAAAATTTCACAATATAAATCCACACACCATCGGGGCTCACATTTATATTGATCTTCAAGAATTTTATAAGGGGAAGTCACTTGCTTTCATACTTTAACAGCATTTATTAAGATCCTTTTTATTATTATAGTTATAATTGGGCCCCTCGATGATCCAAATATGTCTGCCATTTCTTAATAAATGTCATATTTGTTCTTTAAATTGTATGCCATTTTTTCCATAGGTGTGCAACTATTCATCTCTGCAGTCCGTCGTGCTGTATGTAGAAGGGTGTCGGATTTCCAAGTAATTGCAATGCATTTCTTAGCCACTGCTATTTTAAAGAATGAAATTTGGAATTTGGTCAGTTTAATACTTATTTCAATCAGGTTGCCCAAAATATAAACCTCCGGGTCGCCTGTGCAGGTCACCCCTGTTATCTTGTTAATATTTCAGTAATATCCTGCCAGAAAGGTCTCATCATCACACATGACCATGTAGCATGTAAGAACGTTCCTATTTCTATCCCACACCTAAAACACATTTCCGATATTTCAGATTTTGATTTCTGTGGTGGGAGATACAATTGGTGTTTAAAAAAATTATATTGCACTAATCCGTATCTTGCATTTATAATTGACATCATTGCTATCCAAACACCATTCAGACCAATATCTGTCCATTATTGCAACACCTAGATCTGACTCCCATCTCTCTCTCAATCTCTGTAAACCTGGTTTTGCACTTTCATTCTGGAGAGCATAGTATATTTTAGTTATAAATTTAAATTTATAAATATTTCCCAACCAAATCAATCATTCCATTTCACTAATTTCACATGGGGCCAAGTACCCCCATTTTTATCTTAGAAATGATCTTAGGAGGAGTAAACAAAAGAAAGACCCATTAGCTATTCTGTATTTATTTCTTAATTGTTCAAAAGACATAAGAGATCCTTCCTGATAACAATCATCAATAAATCTTGGTCGAGGAGTCACGTGATGGAGTAGTGGCCGGTCGGGGAACTCCAGCCCTCTCCAGAAAAGTAAAATAAAGACAGTGAAAAAACGAAGGCACAAACACAAAAACCAAAAAAAAGTGAAAATAAAGGTGTGGAGAAAATGGCAGAGAAAAAAGAAAAGTCAAAAGCAACGGGAAGAAGAGAAGAAGAAAGGACGTTGGAAGAAGAAGGTGAAGGCCTTACCTGTCCGAGGAGGCCCGCCGCAGAGAGAGAAGCTCACTCCCTAAGGTCAGTTGAAGTCCCGAACTCGGGCCAAACAAAAGGAGTCTCGCATGCGCAAGGCAAAAATAACACTGACGGGAGGGGAGACCAGCTGAGGAGTTGATCTCCACAGCTGAGATTGACAGCCACAACAAAACAGCAAGAGGAAAACACAGAAAATAACGAGAGCAAGAAAGAAGAGAGTAAAAAGAAATCAAAGAAACAACAGATGACCAACCCAGAGGAAGAAGACCAGCAGCAAGACACTTCTAATAAAAATAAGAAGACCAAAAATACCCAACAAAATAAAACAAACAAACCAACAAGAAAACCAGAAGAGACAGAGGTAAAGGACACAGATCCTGGAATGGACTCAGAAGAAGAAGAGGAAGAAAACACAGAGAAATGGAAGATGAAGGGAAGGGCAAGACAATGGATATTTTTTTTTAAAGAATATATGGAATCAGTAAAAGAATGGCAGTCACAAGAATTCAGTGAAATGAAAAGTAAAGAAGAAAAAATGAATAGATTAGAGATGATCATGTCAGATATAGGAAAAAGAGTAGACAAGGTGGTAGACAAGGTGGAAGAACGAGAAACAGCCGTAGAAATGGAAGTACAGAGGAACAAAATAAATTAACAGAACCATTTGAAATAGTAGAAATACAAGAGATAATAAAAAAACTACTGAATAATAAAACACCAGGAGAGGATGGATTCCCAATAGAATTCTAGAAAACATTTAAAGATTTATTAATTCCTCCCCTCCTGGAAGTAATCAACCAGATTGATAAAACACAAAGCTTACTAGATTCATGCAAAACAGCAATAATTACAGTAATACCAAAGACAGGGAAAGATCCACTCGCACCAGCGTCATATAGACCAATATCTTTACTTAACACAGATTATAAGATAATAGCTAAACTATTAGCAAACAGATTAGCCGACTATGTACCAAAAATAGTAAATCTAGATCAAACTGGATTTATTAAAAAAAGACGAACAACAGACAATATTTGTAAATTTATTAACTTAATTCATGCAGTAGAAGGAAATAAAGCTCCAACAATAGCGGTTGCTTTAGACGCAGAGAAGGCCTTTGACAGAGTAGAATGGAATTATTTATTCAAAGTACTACAAAAATTCAGCTTACCAGAGAAATATATTAATTGGATTAAAGCATTATATAAGGGGCCATTGGCGAAAGTGACAGTAAATGGATATATATCAAAACAATTTAACTTAAGCAGATCAACAAGGCAGGGATGTCCACTATCGTCCTCATTGTTCGCGTTAGTCATAGAACCACTAGCAGAACTGATAAGAACAGAAAATAAAATAAAAGGGATAAAAATAAAATACAAGGAATATAAAATCAGTTTATTTGCAGATGAGTTTATAGTACAGTTAACAGAACCAGAACTATCAATAAAGAATTACATAAGAAATTGAAGGAATATGGAGAAGTGTCGGGATACAAGATTAATGCAAATAAAAGTGAAGCAATGCCAATGAATAATGCGGATTTCTCAAAATTTAAGAAAGAATCACCATTCAGATGGCAAACGCAAGCAATGCGATACCTAGGTATACAAATAAATAAAAACCTCAGCCATCTATATAAACTCAATTATTATCCACTAATGAAAAAATTACAGGACGACTTAGAGCATTGGAAAAACTTACCACTAACACTAATAGGAAGGATAAACTGTATTAAAATGAACATTTTCCCAAGGATACAATACTTATTTCAGGCATTGCCAATACACTTGATAGAGAAATTCTTCAAAGAGTTAAAGAAAATAATAAGGAAATTTTTATGGAAAGGGGGGAAACCGAGGATAGCACTAGATAAATTAACAGAATGCTATAAACAAGGAGGCTTACAACTGCCAAACTTTAAAAATTATTATAGAGCCGCACAACTAAGATACCTATCAGATTTTTATCAAACAAGGGAAAAGCCAGATTGGACTAGATTAGAACTAGATAAAATAGGGGAGAAGATACCTGAACATATAAATGGGATGAAAAATTGGTACAACGTAGGAATCCTCCAGTATTACATCATCTGCTCAATATTTGGAAGAAGATTCATGTAGAAAGGAATAAAACAAATTACCAACTACCAAAACTAATACTGATGCAAAATCAGCTAATCCCTTTTACAATAGATAACCTTTCCTTTAGAGAATGGGAGAAAAAAGGGATCAAAAAAATAGAAAATTGCTTTTCGGGAAATAAATTATTATCCTTTGAACAAATGAAGGATAAATATAATATAACTCACGATACAATGTTGGCATACCACCAACTGAAATCCTACTTGAAGGACAAATTGGGAAGCAGTCTGAGGTTACCAGAGGGAAGTAATTTTGAATATGTGATTACAGACACAATGATAATCAAAAAATTTGTAACAAACATGTATATTAAACTACAAAAAAAGGAGAATGAGGAAACAAATGGTAAAATTAAACAAAAATGGGAACAAGATCTAAACATAAAGATAAAGAAGGAAACTATGAGAAACTCCAGAACTATGAGAAATACAATAAATACGAGGTTATGTATGATACAATATAACTGGATACACAGGCTATACATTACACCTCAAAAGTTAAATAAATGGGACCCAACAGTATCTGACAGATGTTTTCGCTGTAAAAAGGAAATGGGAACAACAATTCATGCAATCTGGACATGTGAGAAAGTGAAAAAATTTTGGGAAGATCTAAACCAGATATTAAATAAAATCACAAAAAGCAATATATCAAAAAACCCAGAGATCTTCCTCCGAAGCAACATAAAAAACAAAGAATTTGGACTTGATTTGGATGGTGCACAAAAAAGATTTGTTATGATAGCCCTAGCTGTAGCAAAAAAATGTATTATGTCAGCCTGGAAATTAGAAGATAACTTGAGAATACAACAATGGTATATAGAAATGAATAAATGTATTCCATTAGAAAAAATAACAAATAATTTAAGAAATAATATTACAATATTTGAACAAATATGGGAGCCATACATGAAACATAATAGAGAAAACCTACCGGGGACATTTACCACCTAAAATGACAGAAGGAGAAGAGAATGAAAAGAACTGACTCAGTGGAATTTCTTGTTTGTTTTTATTGAGTGACAACATTGTTTGACGGGTTTAATGTATCCTATTTTCTGAACTTTAAATGAATGGGAGGGGAGGTAGGGAGGGAGGGAGGGGAGGGGGGAGGGGGGGAGAAAACGACACTGTATATGTTCGAGAGGGAAAATGTATGTATCTTGATCAATGTGGTTTATAGTGTGAAAAAAAATAAAAAAAAATAAATCTTTGTCATACCATGAATTTAATAATTTGTTATCCAGATTCATAGGCAGCATAATGGCATTTTTAATGATATACGGGCCTTTTCTTTCCAATACACTCATTTATTTCTTGCCATATTCTAATCATATGTATTATCATAGGGTATTTTTGTTATTAACTTATGGCCAAGTTAATCTACCATACATGCATCCTATATGCCTAATCTTCTGGATAAACCACATTGGTGCATGAAGATTGAAGAAAGATGTCATGGTATCAAGAAAAGTAGATTAGTGAAGTCTGAGCCAATTTCTTCACCCAAGCAGAGAGTGAATTCTCCAGAAGGGTGTGAAGATTTGATTACATTCAAAACTCAGATTAATATATTCAAGGATAATAAATGATTCATGGGAAATGTAAAGATTGAGTGGCAGAGCAGGTCTGAGAGACTGAATAGCCTACTCCTGCTTTTGTTGAAATTGAACAATTCTTAGTGTGAAAGCATTCAAAAAGCATTTCTTTGTCCTGCAGGCCAGGCAGAATTCCCTTGATTTTTGATTCTAAAGATAATTCTCATCATCAGTCACCTTCATTGTTTCAAGAATCCTGTTTGATCAGTAAATACACAAAGCTGGAGAAACTCAGCAGGTCAAATAGTGTCCTTGATGTAGCAAAGATAACCAATGTTTCAGGCTCAAGATGTGATTCATTCAAACTAACTGGAGCGAGGTTCTACAGCTCGTCCACCAGCCCAGGGCTGCTGCAGTCTTGCTTTTGTTCCAGATCCATCAAACTACATTCCCCAGAAGGCAAAGCGCGAGGATCCGACGCGCAGGCCGAAGTCACAATCACAGACGTTCCTTGCTCATTCGTCGCGTGATTGGTCGGTTTGAATGATTCCTCCGCGTCGATGGGAGAGGAGCGCGAGCATCGGCCCTACTTCCACGCAAGCGCGAGTCGCCACATAAAAGAGCCGTTGTCGACGCGCGGTCACGTGAGGCTTTTTGTCCCTCCCTCCCCCCCCCCCCGGTTAGAGCGTGTGCAGCGTGAGGAGGCGAGTGAACGAGGCGGCTGAAGGTAACCGGGAGCTGCGTGGCCTCGGCCCCTAGCCGGACAGACCCAGCGCATCGACTGGAGTGCGCCACTCACCGGTTGAGTCGGATGGTTTGTCGTTGGCCCCGTCGCCCCCCCCCCACCCTGCATGTCCCCACAACATGAAGTGCGTCACCGACGGCCTTGGCCTAGTCAGGCGCCAGCTGGCGGGCTGAGGTGGGGGGGGAAGAATGGGGTCCTGGGCAAGGGAAGCGTCGGTGACGAATTGATCCGAGATCCATCTGGATGTCGGCGCGGCCTGAGTCCGGTTCCCCTCCCCCCTCACGGCGTCGCTGCGTGAGGCGGTCGCATTAAAAATGGCGGCGGCGAGGCTGGAGGCGCTGGTGGGCGGTCCTGGGGGCCTGGCTCCTCCTCCAAAGCCGCGCACTTCCGCCCCCTTGGAGCTTCGAGGTTCCTTCCCTCAGCTCTACTCCCCCCGATGTCTTCGCGTCGTCCATTTCCCCCCCCCCATGTCTTCGCGTCGTCCGTCCCCCCCCCCCCGATGTCTTCGCGTCGTCCGTCCCCCCCCCCCGATGTCTTCGCGTCGTCCGTCCCCCCCCCCGATGTCTTCGCGTCGTCCGTCCCCCCCCCCCGATGTCTTCGCGTCGTCCGTTTCCCCCCCCCCTATGTCTTCACGTCTCCCACCCCCATGTCTTCACGCTGCCTGCCCCTAAACAAGAAGCTCTCCCTAAACCTTTTCCCTTTCACTCTTAACCATTGTCCTCTGCTTTGTATCAGTGGAAAAAGCTCATCTACATTTAATCTGTTCATCCCCCTCATGATTTTAAATACCTCTATCAAATCTCTCCTCATTCTTCTACTCTTCAGGGAATGAAGTCATAATCTATTTAACCTTATAACTCAGTTTCTGGAATCTGGGCAATTTCCTTGTAAATCTTTTCTGCACTCTTTCTATCTCATTGATGTATTTCCTGTAGTTGGGTAATCAAAACTGCACACAATACTCCAAATTTCACCTTACTAATGTCTTGTACAACTTTACCATAACATCTTTGATTTATGAAGGCCAATATGCCAAATCTCTCTTTACAATCCTATCTCGCTGTGAACGGCAAGGTACTTGAATGAATGTATCTGTTCCCCCAGGTCCCTCTGTTCTTCACTACGTATGTCCTTTCTTGGTTTTTCCTTTCAAAATGCAACACTTCACACTTTTCTGTATTAAATTCTTTCTTCCCATTTTTCTATCTGGTCCAGATCCTTCTGCAAGCTTTGAAAACCTTCTTCATTGTCCACAATTCCTCCAATCTTAATGACATCTTCATACTTGTTAATCCAATTTACCACATCCATATCATTTATATTGATGACAAACAATGGTCCAAGCACCAATCCCTGAGGAACATCACTAGTCATAGGCCTCCAGTCTAAGAAGTTATCATCCACCACTACTCTGGCTTCTCCCATCCATCAATTGTCAAATCCAGTTCACTACCTTCCTGACTAACTTTCCATATGCTACCTTGTCAAAGGCCTTACTGAAGTCCATGTAGATAACATTCACAGGCTTTCAACTACTTTCTTGGTAAACTCCTTGAAAAACTACATGATTGGTTAAACACAACCTACAATGCATAAAGTCATGTTGACCATCCATTATCAGTCCTTAATCAGTTTCCAGTGGTTCTGATCTTGGAAATAGTTTGTTATCAAGAGATGCAAAGCAAAAGTAGCAAAATTAAAGGCATTGTGAAAAAGGATTGTTCTTTAAAATGGTAATACACAATGTATATTTGTTGATTAGGAAAATAATTATGCATACATTTTTTAAGCATTGGGTGAAACTATGAAAAATCATATTTTTAGCATTTGATTTTATATGCTGGTTAAATGCCAAATATTTTAATAAACCAACAGAAGTACATCAGAGAACATTGTTTACATTTTAAGTCCATTCATTGGACAGGATTTGTAACAGATGTTTTTTTCTGCTTTGTTTGCTTGAAATACTCATTGATAGAACAGAGATCAATACAGCACCTTTACCGCTTGTTGTGCTGACCCATATAATTCCTCCTTTTTTAAAAAAATTACCAGAATGTCCCAACCCCATAACCCTCTATTTTGCTCAATGTTTCTAAATGACCCTAATGTTTCAGCCTCATCACCAACCCTGGCAAGGAATTCCAGGCACCCACAATTCTGTTAATTTTTTTAAAAACCCTGATGCCTCTCCTAAACCTCCCTCCCTTAACTTTGTAAATATGTCCTCTGGTTTGCTGATCCTGCCTTGGGAAACAGGTGCTGACTATCCACCCTATCTATGCCTCTCATAATCTTGTAGACCTCTATCAAGTCCTCTCATCCTTCTACGCTTCAAAGAAAAAAGTCCCAGCTCTGCTAACCTTGCCTCATAAGACTTGTTTCCTTATCCAGACAACAACCTGGTAAATCTCTACACCCTATCCATAGCTTCCACATCCTTCCTAGAATGAGGTAACCAGAACGGAACACAATATTCTAAGTATGGTCTTACCAGATCAGACTGTACTTTTCAAAATCCTCATAGATCCATCCTATCCTTAAGAATCCTCTTCATTAGTTTGCACAGCAGTGACATAAGACTCACTGATCTATAATTCCCAGGATTCTCCCTATCCCCTTTTTTTAAACAAGGGGACTACATTTACCATTCTCCAATCCTCGGGCACCTCCCCTGCAGCCAAAGAGGATTCAAAGATCATAGCTACTCTTCCCACAGCAGCCTGGGGTATATTGCACCCAGCCCCAGGGACTTATTTTTAAGAAGGTGCAGCACTTCCTTAATTTCCACATTGTCCAACACACAGGCCTGTTCAATTTTAACCTCGCCGAGATCAAGGTCCTTTACTCCTGTGAATACAGACGCAAAGTGTTCAGAGCTATACAATTACAATGCTGAGGACATCTGCCATGTAATCAAACCGTGTCCTGTCTAAACGTTCACAGATTTTATGGTGATCTGAACTCCTTTCCAACCTGTCAAAGCTGATTGTCAGAAATTAAATTTAAATTTTGAAGGCTCGACTGAAAAGACACTGGTAGATTCTGAATCTGGTTTAATTTTTAAACAAAAATGCTAATCTGCCTGATAGTGGAAGGTAGAAATGAAATGGAGAAGTACTGTTTGGATTTGTACCTTGCAAGAAAAGGTGGTTGTCATTATTGGAGGCCACTCCTTAGTGTTATTGTGCGATATGGTTGAGTAATTCTATACATATTTCCAGCTTGTGATCATTTGGCCCATTGTGCCCACTGAACATTTTGTGATCTTTTAAGATCTTCCATGCAGCATGCTTGTATAAATGCTAAAGAATTTGTTTTTTTTTAATTCTACTTATTAGCTATTGAGTTCCAGGTATCTTCTAAATCTTGAATGTTGAATGAAAGTGATTAAATTCTTATTGGAGGTTATTGTGTCATGGATATTAATTAGCAAGCCCAAATGTCCAGATTCTGATAGATACATGTTCTGGCTGTATCATAAGAAATGAAATCAAACAAATTATCAAATATTTGACTTGTATGTGACCTCACAATCGAGGTTTGATTCTACCACCTTATTTAGCTAATAGGTTCCAAGTATCTTCCACTTTCTGGTTGAAAATTTATTTCCATTTCTCTTTTAATTAAATTACAATAATTATTTTGAAATCCTTACCCTTGTCTTGGCTGAGGTCCATCCATCTGAAACTGTTCTGTCCATTGTGAGGACTCAAGTGGAATGTTTGTTATTTTTCTGTCTTGATATCCTTGGTGAATTGGGTACATCTGTTACTGTATGTGCTTGTTTTTGATGGTTACAGTTCAATATTTGATCCTGTGTGCATGTATTTTGTATAGTAAATGGACTGTTTCAAGGAAGAATGATTGGAATGTTAGTGATGCCACCAAATGAGTTGGAAGTAGGGTAGAGGGTTGGGAGGATGGAATCCAAAAAAAAAGAGTTGAAAGGTGAACAATATATTGTAGTTACTCAATTTTTTTTTTATTTTACCTCTGAAAAATTGAAACTTTTCTTTTGCTTGCATGTTTCAATTCCACAATAACAAAGAAGTTTACTACAGGTATCATGTTATTGATGTACCTGATCTGTGGATTGAGTGTTAAAAATTTGTGTCTTGGTAAGATCCGCTAAATTGGTGTGTGAACAATCCATGTTGAAATACTGGGAGTCCATTCACACTGGACCATGAAATCCCAGTATCGCAGAGTTAAGGGGGGGGCCAACCTCCAGAGATGATGTCCTGAGCGACGCACAGTATTACATATGCACAGGGTAGTGAAATCATAGTGGGAATAAAGCACATAAATGCACGATTTATGAAAGAGCGAGGGGAAAAACAATTTAATAAAATGTGGGGGGAAACAACGTGCACAATTTAATAAGACATACATGTACAATGTACAAAAGAGCATGGGCTTCAGGCTGTTCAAATTGAGGACAAAGCACTCACAATCTGGCATTTTTGCTTGAGCTTTGAAAAAACTGAGCTAAAAGAAGTGAAATAGCAAAATACAGTATTTAAAGCCATTTGTTATTGCCAATACTGCTGTGTAAGGAACTGTGGTGAGCCTCTGTCTTTCCTGATGCTGTGTTGGGAACTTAGCCTTTAGCAATGAATCTCCCTGTGCTTTAGCATGGACAGGTTGCCTATGAAAATTATTTTTTTGGAAAGTGGTGTTGCCAATCAATGATGAGATCATTGCTGGGGAGAAGCTGCCTGAATTTCATGGGTTACCAAGCTCTCTGGATCCTTCAGTGTGTCAGCTCTTCAGTTGGAACAGTGCTTTCTGTGACCTCCAGTAGGAGGTGATACTCAATTAAATGATGGTTCAGCCTGCAAAGCTGAAATAATTTTAAATAGTGATATTATTGAGATGAAGGAAATGATGCCAGTTAAATCTTCTGGGAATAAAACTTGTGAAATTGCAGAAGGGAGCTGGTTTGGAGTAAGTGAGGAGACTAGTATAATTTAGTGCAGAAATTAATGGAACTAAAATACGATAATTTCCCTGGTCACTGACAATCTGCATACTAGGTGTTTGGAGATGATGGCTTTGTAGAAATTGGGTGTACAAGTTGCTATATTCCTACGTTGCAATACTCAAAATGCTGTAGAAACTCGGCAGGTCACCCAGCATCTAAAGCAAAGGGATATAACCAATGTTTTGGGCCTTAGCCCTTCATCAAGGTATAATTAAAAAGCAGGAAGTTTGGGGTGATGTGGGAAAGAAGCCAGAGAGGGACGTTAACAGGCAAGTCATCAGTGGACATGGGTGGGAGAGCAGGATAAAAAAGATGATGTAATTTGAGATGGGGTGGCTCTCTGAATGTAGAGGAAGGGGGTGGGGAGCCTGAGGAAAGGAGACCGGGATAGAGAAAGAAGAAAGGGAAAGGTTTAATGGAAACTGGAGGTTGATATTAATATCATCTGGATGGAGTACTCGATGGAATGTTAGGTGTTGTTCCTCCAGTGTGGCAGTGCATGAGGCCATGGACAGGCGTGTCAGTGTCGAAATAAGGCATGAAATTAAAATGGTTGGCCACTGGGAGGACCCTGTTATTTCAATGGACAGAGTGAAGGTGCTCAACAAAACAATCTCCCAGTTTGATTTGAAAATTACAAACATTTGAAATTGTACATCAAATTTAATACATACTTGAATGGAAACTTTATTCAACTTTGTTAAAGTTGGCCTCTGTTGCAGTTGCTGTTAAAGGTATGTGGACATTGAAACTATTATGTACAAACTTTGAAAGAAAAGTGAGCAGAGAAAATGTAAATCTTGATCTCCCAAGAATTGAAACTTGTTTTAACATTTACTCCTGTTTTATTGTGAGTATAATTATTGCTTGAAACAGCTGCATTGCTGATTGGTTTGGTTATCCACTCATTTGTACCCTTGCAAGTAAAACTGCTACATACGTTGCATCCGTAATAAATGAATAAAGGGAATTATTGATACATTAGATAAGAATTCATGACCACTTAATTGCTTCTGAATTTTGAGAATGTATTGTTGAGGAAAACAGTTATAATCTTCATGTCCAAAGAATAGTTACTGTAATTTTGGCTGGCTGGCAGCTCAAGCTTTTGCAATTGAGGAAGTGTGTTTTGGTAGGAATGGGTGCTATTGTTTGGGACATTTTAATTTGTAACTGCAGAATGTGATCCTGGGTCTATCTTTGTTTGTGCTTTGTTTTCCCCATAGCTAAATCCCTTGACCTGGTATACTGTAGTTTGTAATAAATTCTTTACTATGAAAAGATTGTGCATGCAAAACATCTTTGACCAAGAGCAAAATTGCATCTCCAACTGCCAATAGACAAAACCCTGGTATATTTGAAGTGGTAGACAACAAAACTTGTTGTCAAAACTACATTTTGACAAGTTCCTAAAATCTGCTCGTCTGTAAGAGCAATTATGGAGATGGTACTTGAGCTGAAAAGCTTCAAAGCTTAGCCTTTTGTTGTTTTACTGTATTATATTTTCCTATATATTAATGGTTCAGTTCATCCAAACTATCTTGGAAAATTTGTATTCTGTTTCCTCTATTTAATCTAATGCTTTAATTGTTTTAAATTTTCAGCCTTTTCACATTGGCAATCCGCTAAATTGGCATGTGAACAATCCGTGTTGAAATACTGGGAGTCCATTCACACTGGACCATGAAATCCCGGGTCTGTGTGCCCTTTAACATTAAATATCCAGTATCGCAGAGTTAAGGGGGGGGCCAATCTCCAGAGATGATGTCCTGAGCGACACACAGTATTACATATGCGCAGGGTAGTGAAATCATAGTGGGAATAAAGCACATAAATGCACAATTTATGAAAGAGCGTGGGGAAAAACAATTTAATAAAATGTGGGGGGAAACAACGTGCACAATTTAATAAGACATACATGGACAATGTACAAAAGAGCATGGGCTTCAGGCTGTTCAAATTGAGGACAAAGCACTCACAATCTGGCAGACAGTGTCAAATCTAGGTTCATGCGCCAACAGGTGACCCTCTCATATAACGGGCTGTCCTTCATGGTGCCTGTTACGTGTTTGGAGATTTCCTCCTTGGCCCTTATCGAGAGGAGCTCCTGCAGCTCCCGGTCTCCGCAGTAGGCCATCATTATCACAACACTAATAATAAAACAGCACTAAAACTAATATCGACATTAAAAAAAACTTTGAAATATAACTACACTAGCACTACATGTGTCATGTCAATACTACAGTAGCACCTACACTAAAAACCTTTGAAAACAGAACACTAGTCTTAACTACACTGAAACGCTGACCTTCCCTCCAAAATGTTTTCCGCCAGACTCGTGCGCGCTTTCAGGCAATAATGTCACTAAAGCTACCCAGCATAGCGGGTGGCCCGTTTACATTGGAGCTAAGTCAAAACAGCTAGGCTCTGATACAACCTTGGTTGGTGGTCAATTTATACCCCCCCCCCCCCCCCACTGGGTTTGGAATGTTCACACTGCCAGATGAACTGCTTCAACCCATGTTCAACTGCTAGTGTGAAGGGGGCTAGTAACTGTTTAAGCATGACTTAATGGGGGAAGATGCTTATTATCCTGTTTGATCATAGATACGAGGAGTTGCATCTATGCTTTGAAGTGGGGTTGAAAGAATCATCTGAGGAACTTGAAAAGCTTCGTAAAACCTTGAAGGGGACCAAATAAACTGCTCACGGGGCCAAGAGCACCTGAGGAGAAAGAGCACGTGGAGACTAAAATCACAATGGTGAGTGTTACAGAGTTCACCTGCCTTTTGTGATACATAGCTGTATTGAAAAATTTGGTTTATTTCATTTGGGAAAACCAGTTAATTTTCATTTTTGCAAAATTATATTGATTGCCACTATTATGCCCAACATAGGCTACGTTCATTCACTTCAAAGATGTTTCTGGTGGCCTTTTTCGCCCCACATAAACTAGAGGTCATTTTTCCCTATTCAGAGCTAAAGCTGCTCTTGATTTTATCATTCATTTAATTTAAATGGATTATTGTATACTGCACATTCATATAATTGTGTTGCCCAGATTTATTGCTTCCATGGCATTTTAATATTTTGCATTCTAAAAAGATTACTTAACTGATTTCAACACTACCTCTTCAGCTGTACAGCTGGCAATCTTGTGTTTGAAAGGAGACAAATGTTAAAATTTACCGTGTTTTTTTGTATTTGTAGAGTCACTTATACACCATGTCCATGCTGATCTTGCCCATTTGTCTCCATTGGGATCCAGTACACCTTGTCTGTTTAAATGCCTCTTAAGCATCTCCTCTGACAAAACATTTTAAATGTTTAAAAAAAAACTTTAACCTTCAATCCCTTTAAAACTCCATCCTCTTACCTACTTCACATACCCTCACTCCTACCACAGAGAGGAAGAAAAGGTTTTTTAACTATCTACAGCAGAATGAAAAGATGTTGGAGAAACTGCAGGTCATGCAGTATCCATAGGAAATAAAAGGCCTAAGCTTTTTAAATATCTACACTGTCTTATTCATAAATTTGTATCTCTTTCAAGTCACCCCTCGGCCTCCATGGCTTCAGGAAAAACTAGCTTGTCCAATCTTTTTCATAAGTGTCCAATCCAAGCAATATCCTGGTGAATCTCCACTACATTTTCCCCAGTGCAATCATATTTTCTACAGCATGGCCACCAGGAATGTGCTCATTGCTCCAAATACAGCCTGCTTTGTGATACCTCGACTCAGTGTATGCATTCCAAATGATGTCTTCATCTGTGGGATTATCAGGGAAATGTGGGCTTGGGCCCAAAGGTCCCTCTGTTCTTCAACATTCTTGTATGCCACCGTTTACTGTACATGTTCTGCTTCATTTTGACTTGCCAAAATGCATTCCCTTGCACTTGGATTAACTTCCATCTAGCAGTTCCCTGCTCTATGTTCCAACTGATTTTTAGCCTGCTGCAGTCTTGGGCAACACACCTTTCTTTGCACAACTTTGTCAGTTTTGATGTCATCTGCAGACTTGCTAATCGTTCATGTATAATCATAAGGAAGAAGTGTCACAGCACAGTTGTAGTGCACTGCCAGTCACCAGATTGCCAATGATAAAAATGTCCTTCTTTCACTCCCCTTTGCCTCCTGTCACTAAGCTAATTTGAATTCAATTAGCCAACTTGCTTTGGATGCCATGTTCATTTAACTTCTCAAACAGCCATGTTTCATACGATGCAGGCTATTTTGGCTCCTAATTGGATTTAAATGAAGAAGCAAGGTTTCCTCTTTGAAAGTGGCATTGGGACTCAATGAGGGCTAGAATTAACATTTTACAGTTAAACTTAATCTGTTGTCCCATTGTTTGGGAATCCTAATGGGGTGGCATTTCTGGATTTGGGACCAGCATTCCATTTTTAAATTCATTTTGATTTCATGCTTGTATAAGTAGCAGAAGAATGAGCTTGACTTTTATTCAAAAATAAACCTTAATGCAGTACATCGTGTATATGATGTTGTAGCATCATAAGTTTTGAAGTTTAGGTCAATGTAGGCCATAGTACATGGGGGCAGAAATATGATTCGGCCCATACAGTCTCCCCTGCCATTTAATCATGAGACTGATTCATTTTACCACTCAGCCCCACTGTCTGGCCCCATAACCTTTGATGCCCAAGCTAGTCAAGAACTGATCAATCTCTGTCTTAAATGCACCCAAATACCTGACCTCCACAACTGCCTGTAGCAACAATCCAGATTTACCATCCTCTGAAGAAATTCCTATGCATCTCTTTTCTAAGTGGACGCCTTTCAATCCTGATGTTGTGCCCTCTTCTTGTAGACTCTCCCACTATTGGATACAACCTTTCTACATCTACTCTGTCCTTAAGTACAGACCAAGAGTAAAAGGTTATCATACACTCCTTATGTGATAACCCTTTCATGACTGGAATCATCCTTGTGAATCTTCTCTGAACGGTCTCCAACATCAGCACCTACTTTCTTAAAAGTGGAGCCCAAAATTGCTCACAGTACTCCAACTGAGTTTTCACCATTACCTTATAAAGCACAACATTACATCCCTGTTCTTTTTAAATGGAGACGTACTACATGATAACAGGTTCAAAGGTCCCTTTTATTGTCCTGTAATAATACATTAAAAGTGTCCTATATTGAGATATACTTCAACTTGCGACTGCCATAAGGCAAACAGAGTTGCCCTGAACATTGTCTGGTGGCCATAACAATAGGAGAAAGAGAAGCAAAAGAGAGTCCCTTCAGAGATGCTGAGTGTCTGGATTCACCACCAGCGCTCCTGCAGCCACACAGAGTCCAGTTCAACCCCTCGCAATCAGAGCTCCAAATCCAAACCTCTGATATGATAATGAAGCCCTCAGTGCCCTCTCGAATTCTGGTTCCAATATAATCTTTAAATTGAGCCAGTCTCCAGCAGTTTTCAATCTGAATGGGTCCTTCAACTGCAATTCACCCACAGCCTGTGTGAGACCAGTGTGGTTAAAGACAAATTTTGTCTTTTTTTGACATAGGGTTGAAGCTTGTAGAATAAAAATGGTAGTGAGGATTTAAAAATGGAGCTATTTAATAGGAAGCAATGATATTTTTTTTTACGCAAAAAAGAGAAGGTCTACAGTGGCCCTTTCCAAAGGCTAAATTTTACTCTGTGTTCCTTGGAGTTTAGAAGAATGATAACGCAAGTGAAGTTCACAAGATCTTCAAGGATTGACAGGGTAGATGTTGAGCTGCTCTAACAAATGTGAGAATTTCAAAAACCAGACAATTACAAGATAAGGGTGTGTCACTAAAAATTGCACTGCACAGAAATTGATTTTGAGACTAATAAATCTCTGGAATTCCCTTTCCTGGAGTTGGAGGCAAGGTCACAAAAAATTTAAGATAGCAATTAATATTTGAACAATTGAAGGCTATGGGAAATGGGTGCAGAAGATGAGTTGAGGCCAGTGAAGCCAGCTATGGACTCGTTAAATGCCAGAAAAGGTTTGAGGGACCTGATAATTTCCTCCAACTTTCTTATCCTGTTTCCCAGGTGACAGGGCTGGAATTGCTTTTCTTGTGCAAGTGTCCAGAAGTGATGAACCTCCAAGCATATTGAACTAGAGAAGGTGCAGACTGACATTTTTTTTGTTGATTTTCATTTTGTTTGTGGTCCTAGTGCTAGGTAAGGAAAAAAACTGCTCAAATTCTCTTTGATTGCAGTGCTCAAAAGGTAAAACGTATCTATTTGAAAATGTTATCAGAGATGAATGGCTGTGATCTCTAGGAACTGGGAGAGATTTAGCAAATGCTACATCCTCTGATGACCAGAAAATCCTCACTGCAGGATTTAAATCCCCTTCAAGTAGTTCAAGATTGATTTTGTTTTTGAACTGACCATGAGATGTGAAATATCCAAGTGTAAAGAATACAATCTCCAAAAAGAGAAATTTGGGCCTAGTGCTGGTTATTATCTGGTTTGTCTTATGTGAATGTAAATGTCACTGTTTTCATTCCAGCGCCCTATGCGGATTTTTGTGAATGATGACCGGCATGTGATGGCAAAACATGCTGCCATCTACCCCACTCAAGAAGAGCTAGAAGCAGTACAGAATATGGTGTCACATACTGAACGGGCACTAAAGGCAGTTTCAGACTGGTTGGATGAGCAGGAGAAAGCCAATTCTAAAACCGAAGCCACTGAAGCAACTGAAGAACCTCTGACAGAAGGAGAGAACAAAGAAGGGTATGTGTGATTTACATCATAGCTGACAGGTGGAAGGGAGGGGATGAATCACTATGAAAAGCTTTGAACTGCTGAAGATGAATTACTTTTTGTGTACAATGGTTCAAGTCTGTGTGTGGTGCAGCAGAGAAGGATGTAACTGTGCCACCTCAGTTGACCAATGCAACAGTGCCCTTTCTCATTTTCCCCATATTCTTGAAATCCCCAATATAATTTAATCAAATTAACTTGTCCATTGTTCAGGGAGTACATGAAGATAATGTTGATTTCATGTCAAATGTTTCTTGTCTTAGCTCTTTGCTAGTCAATTTAAATCTGTCCATATCTACTAATATTAAATACTTGCAAGATTTCAATCACCAACCTATCTCCTCCACCTTTGTTGCGGAGAGATTTGCATTTGTACAATTTCAACTTGAACTGATCTCTCTTGCCATCCTAAAACACTACTGTCAAAGAAAAGTAGTCACTTTTAAACCCATTAAAAAATCCTGTCTCATCAATTTGAGTGCATTTTTTTTGGAAAAGGTACCCAAGGGTAGTGGACCTTGTCCTGCCTGATAGGCTGGTCTAAAGTTGAGATCCAGGGTGACCTAATTAATTGGATGCAGAAGTCCTAAAATGGGGAGATTTGGTGCCCATTTCCATGACAGTGCTGAAGATTGAAGATCAGGCAGCATTCATGGAGAAAAACTAAAATGGGATCCATATGTACTGAGGAGGGGCAGAGAAGTGAAATGGTGGAGAAACACGGAGGGGAGGAGACCACTAAAGGGATGGGGGAGAGGTTAGAGATAAAAGTGAGAACAGAAGCAGATGTCCTCTCATGAGATGGTCTTCTACTATAGATCATCAGAAAATGTCCTTTTTCTTCAAGAAACATAGCTTCCCTTGTTCTGCCATTGATTATACCCCTTACCAACATCTCACAAAATAATACAACACAGAAACAGGTCCTTCAGCCCATGTGTCTTATGTTGAATGTGATGTCTAAACTCCCATATTCATGTGTCCATCAGAGCCTTTTAAATGCTATTGCATTTTGGTAGCCCATTCCAGGCACCAACCACTCTCTGTAGTGGAAAAAAAATTGCCTTGCATATCTCTCACAAACTTTTTGCACCTTGCCTTTAGTGTGTGTCCTCTTTTTGCCCTGGGGATAATCTTCTGACTCCACCCTATCTATGCCTCTCGTGATGTTATGCACCTCTATCGGGTCTCCATTCTTGTGTTCCAGAGGTAACAACCCAAGTTTGTCCAATCTCACCATAATTCACAACATCTTGATAAACTTCTTCTGATCTCTTTCCTGTAATGGAATGAGCAGAATTGCATGCAATATTCCAACAGCATCCTTACCAAAGTTTTGTATAGCTGCAACATGACCTTATTTTCAAACTCTATTCCTTATATAATGAAGCCAAGAAAAGCAGATGCCTTTTTTACTGCTCTATTTACTTGGATGGCCACATACATGTCTGGGACCCCCAGAACCCTCAACACATCAATCATTTTAGGAGCCCTATCATTAACTGTAAACATTCCCCTTACATTTGACTCTCAAAGTGTGACACCTTGCACTTGTCTGAATGAATCTCCATGTGCTATTTCTCTGTCTCTTATCTGTAACTGATCAAAATCATGTTGTATTCTTTGATTACCCCCCCCCCCCCACACTGTCCATAATTCCACCAATCTTTGTTTCATATGCAAGATCTTCATTTAAGCTCTTGTTTTTGCCTAACTTTTTCTTTCCTCACAACAGAACAAGAATTGAGTTTCTTTGGTTCCCATTTTCCACCCCAACAGTTTCCTCATCTGACATATCCTTAGATATTTTTGGCGCCTTCAGTGAGATTCCAATGTCAATCATATCATCTCCCCACCCCTTCTCAGCACAGGGATCATTCTCTTGTGTGTCCTCCCTGCCCACCTATCCTTTCTCAACTCCTGATTTCCAGCCACTCTAATTCTCCTACCATTCCTATGTAGATATGGCTCTCAGTCTCATCCATTGCCAGGGTGAAGCCAAACAAATTTAAGGAATGATGTATGATATTCCTCCTTAGGCAGCCTAAAATCCAACAGCATGGACATAGCATTTTCCAATTTAGGTAACTTCCCTTTTCTAATTTTTTCCATCTCTACTGTATCTGCTTCTGATCTCACCTTTTTTTTTCAAACCTTTTCCCCAGCCCTCCAGTCCTATCTGTGCAGGTTTCTCCACCTGTCCCAACTTGTATCCAGTGTCCTTCACCTCTTGATAAAAAGATTCTGATCTGAAATGTTGATGGATGACTGCACTCCATGAATGCTGCCTGTCCTGCTGAGTTCCTCTAGCAATTTCTTTTTCCTCTGGATACAAAATTGGCCTGATGGAAGTAGTCGGATGTGGAAGTACAGGGTTATTTTCCCAGATTAGAGGCCTGAATCCAGTGCTGTTTCACAAAGCAAGCTGCTGGGTCCCCTGTTGTTATCAATGATTTGGACAAAATATAGGTGGTGTGATTAGTAAGTTTGCAGCATTGACCACCACAAATAATAGTTAAGTTGTAGATAGTGAGTAATGTTGCCTAAAATAAGATTGCTGTTGGAACAGGATCTAGATTAACTGGGAAAGTGGATAAAGGGAGGACAGATGGAATTTGGTTATAGTTAGGGAAATTAAGCAAGGACAGGATTTGCATAGAAATTCCTTGGGTATATTCTAGAATAGAGACTTTGGGGCACAAATATAGTATATAGTTTTGTTGTTGTTCTTTTAAAAGTAACACAATAGTCGAAGTGAAGGTATTTGACGTGCTTTGACTTCATCAGACGGAGTTGAGTGCAAGAGTTAGTACATTGCAGCTATATAGAACATTGGAGAGACCATATCTGGAGTATAGTATATAATCTAGGAAGGATGTGATTATGCCGAGAAAGATCCAAAAAAGATTCTCAAAGATATTTCTGGGACTGGAGGTCTTGGAACTGTTTTCTTGGGTGAAGGAGATTAAAGTGACCTTGTAGAAGTTTATAAAATCATGGGGTCTTAAATAAATTGAACACTTTGTGATGTTCCCAAGGCAGGGGAACCTAAAACTAGAGGGCATAGATTTAAAGGAGTGATTTTCAAATTCATTCTCCCTCCCCCCCCCCGGCCAAACTCACATTCCACCTTAAGTAATCCCTATGCTATAAGTGCTCTGTGGTTAGTAAAGGATTACTTAAGGTGGTATGTGAGTGGAAAGCAAGGTTTGAAAATCACTGTTTTAATCATGCCTAATTGACTTGTGTTCAAGGTTTCATAACTCCAAAGAAAATGGGCCAATGACAATTTTTCTCAAGAGATATTTCAGTAAAATTGGGTCTAGAGCAGTGGGTTTAGGGGGGCAGTTTGAAAACCACTTGTTTAAAGTGAGAGAGGAAAGATTTAAAGGAGAGTGGAGGGGCAATTTTTCCACAGAGTGGGAGGTGTGCATTTAGAAAGAGCTGTTAGAGGAAGTGGTTGCAATTAACATAATTATGGTTCAAAAGACATTTGAACAAGTTCATGAATAGGAAAGGTTTAAAGAGATTTAGGCCAAATGCAAGCAAATGGGATTTTCTCAGGAATGGACCTTGTTGGATGGATGAGGTGGGCCAAAGGAGTAAGGATAACCCTGATATTGTTGAGTGAATTTTTAGGCCACATGCATCTTGTTGGTGTAATGTGAGTTGATAGTAACAGATAATAACAATAGGAAGGAAATTTGAACAACTTTGCCTTAAAGTAACAGATTAATCTTCCTGAGCCATAGATGACCATGCAATCCCAATGTTAGTTCATAGAAGAACAAATCCAACTACTTTGATCTTTTATGCTCAATTTCTGGTGTTTTGCCTCAATGCTTAATGTAACTTTCTTTTGTACTTCTGTTAATAAAAGCAAAGATTATGATTCTTTCTCTCAACTTCTATCACCTTTTGCATTTGTGCATTCAATTTGAAAACATTGTTTATTTTAGTCATTCTGCTCTCCTTGTTGATCAATTTCTTTTCCCATATGAATGTCCCTTTCTGTAATTTGACTAACCTTAAAATTATTGCTTTCTTCATTGTCCTCACTTCAGAGTTTTGTATTATTTGCAGACTTCAAAATAGAATATAAATAGGAATGGCAGAACCAAGCACAGGAATTTTCCTTTGTCCAAAAATCAAAACAATGCATATTTGTAAGACAAATTAACATCATACTCCAATGTCCCATTTGACCATGTGGGCTTAATTTTTCTGTGGCGTAGATTCCAAGAACACTTGGAAGGTTTAAATATACTAATTGTATTGCCCTGATAAAGTCCTCCAAGGTTAATCAGATGGGATTTGCCTTTAATAAATCTGTGCTGACCCTCATTTAACACTGTTTTTGCATTGCCCTGAGTTTTTTTTTTCAAAATTACATTGATACACTTTGGCTTCAATTAATTAAATAAAGAAATACTTGGAAATAGTGTCTGATGTAGAAAGCACAACCAAACTCCCATAAGCAATACTATAATGACTAAATTTGTGTGGGGTTTTCAAAGGAAAAAAGCATCTATGAAATTGAGCAATCAGGCATTCATCTGAGGGATATCTTTTTCAACTTCCCATCCAATAGTTAATATCTCCCTGAGTTACTGATGCTATTGCTGAATCTATTTTTGATTTCTGCACTCAATTATTTGGGACTTAATCTAGACCCAGTACTACATGAAAGGAAAAAACAAGCTCGTAACTTTATTTCCTCATTGATGTGGACATTTTGAACAGGATCATAACATTTTTTTAATCCTTTTGTCCTCTGTCTCATCTCCCTTGGATCCAAAAGGATTGGAATGAAAAGGATGTTGTCAGAGCCTGTGTAATTACTATCTGCGCCTCCCTTGCAACATAAAATACATTTCTAGGAACAGTTGACCTGAACCATCCTCCTTTGTCACATTCTCCTTTGGATACAAAATATTCATTCATTGTCTCTTGGTTTCTAACCAACCACACTCTCTGATTTTTGACAGCACTATTGTAGCTCCATCATTCTGTTTTGCTGTTTTTTTTGGCCTTGCCCTGCAATATGACCATCTTGAGGCCATGGGAATGTCAAGGCCCCTGGTAAAGCAGTAATTCTTCCAAGAATCAGACACATTTGATCTTTTACAAAAATTGAGCTATTTTCTGATCTAAACATGGCATTCTTGGCAGATTTAAATCTTGGACTTCTAAACCAAATGAAGACATTATTTCAAGTGTTAATGACTGTTCCTTCACAAATGCTTTTATTCTCCATGTATTTCAATGCAATGCTCTGAAGTGAGGAAATGTCTAGGATACATTAGGCAATACTTTTTTGATCAGGTTTAAATGTTTCCCATAAGCTAATTAAAAAGTTAAACTACTATCATTTGTCATTAGTTTAAAAAATTCAAATTAACATGAAAAATAATTATGGTATTTAAAAAATCAAAAGATCAAAGGGTAAATGGAATGTTGAGACATCTTGAATTAAGAATCAAGACTAGAGATTTTTATCTAGCTCTACAAAAATTGAGTTGGATCACACCAAATCATCATTCCGTGGGATGGATTTATTGGCTTTGGTTATGTTCCCTGGAATTTTAAGGCTAATTTGAAAAGCATTCAGTGTTATGGTGAACTATGATTTTTTTTGGTCTGGGAGTCCAGTAGTATTGAGCATACTTTTTAAGTTTAGAACTGGTCCTTTTCAACAGTGAATTAGATAATAGTTCTATAGATGGAAGGTTTTTTTGCTCTTCCAAAATAAAAGATACCCTTGTTATCTAAGGGTATTGGTGGGGGGGAGGGGGGGGAATTGTGGGTGGTGGAGAGATAGAGTGCAGTGGCAGGGCATGTGGTTAGGTCACATCAGCCATGATTTTAATGATTTTGGCAGACCCAATTTGAGAGGCAGATTGGCCTCCTTTTCCCATGTTAATGAAATGGCTGTTAACTAAGGCATGAATGGCACCAGCTGGTGCATACATTTCTATCGTGACCTATTATTTTTCTTTTTCTTTCACAGAATGGAAGACCATGACAACTTTACCATGTATGCCAAATTTTATTATCATTAAACTGGTAGATTATTGCAGATGCAAAATTTTATTGATAACAAACATTAGATCTGTGACTTTCTGTAATATTGCTGCTGCTATCACAAATGTGGATTAAAAAGTTGCAACTTTGCAATTTACAACACTTGTTTTCTATCCAGGTGACTTCATAGTGCGTGCATGTTTAAAATATTTCTTTAAGAGAATAGGCTGTGACTATTTTATGTGCAAAATACTAGAACATTTCTGTACTTGAACCCAATTTTAATGCCATATTTCAAAGTAGAAGTATGCACGTGGGAAGATTTTGGGGAGCGTTGTTCCATTTCTTTTGCTCTCTAACATAAGTTACTAGTAATGGTGTGGACTGACTTTTTGCCATTCATACTGGGGCTCCATCTGCCCTTTGGAGGGTATAAGATGGTCTGTACTATACAGACTATCTCTAAATGATTATCAGTCAATTATCCACAGTTATCTCATTGTTTCCTCATTGCTGTTTGGAGGAGATTCTGCTGTGTGCAAATTGGCTGCCATGTTTTCTGCACTTTTAAAAGGTATTTGGTCGTAAAGCCTTTTGGGACATTGAGGTCATGAAAAATTCTATATAAATGTGAGTTTTATCTTTTCATCTGGAATTAAAGACACTAGAATAATTTTAAATCACCATTTGTATGTCCAGCATCGCTGTTGCAGGACACTTGCATCATCAGAGCAGAAATCTGACATAGAGTTTCACTGGAAAATACTGTGTAAAAATAAATGGGTCTTACATTCTATTTGTCTTTTTATTTTTAATTTATTAAAAAATAAAAAGAATAGTGGATAATTTACCTTTTAGGTGGCTTCAATGTCTTTGAAAAAGATTATTGAACATTATGGATTCACAAGAGATCAATCATGTGGTTAAGAATCCCATTGGAGATTGACCAGAATGTTAGAATTCCACATACAGTTTGAGGGAAAACATTCTAGGTCCAAGAGCATTGTCTTCAACGTTAAGAACAGTATGAAAAGGCAGTTCGCTCGAGCTGTCTGGGTGTCAGTGATCAGTGGATGAGCAGTGACTGACATTTGCTTCATAATGCTCAAAAGAGATTTATTCCAGTTTGAACATAATATGGTATGCAGAAATTTACTGTGCCCGCTTGGTGTCTATATCATTTCTATTTATGAACCCTTTAAATGCTCCTATCATGTCTGCTTTACCGCTATCTCTAGCAGCAAGATCCAGAAACCTGCCACTGTCTTAAAAAGGAGCCTATCTCACACATATTTTAAACTATCTCCCTTCTCATTTCAAATGCATGCCTTCTAATACCTGACTTTTTTTTACCCTGACAAAAAGATTGTCTCTACCCTACCTGTCTCAATTTTATAAATTTCTATCCGGACTCTACTCCAGAGAAAACCATCTAGGCTTGTCTGATCTTTCCTTATTAACTCATACACATAAATCCAGGTTGTGTCCTGGTAAATGTATCCTTTCCAAAACTACTATTTTCTTCCCGAAATGGAGTGACCAGAACTGGAAAGAAGGGTTCCATGAGAAATGGGAATCATCCATAGTTAACAAAGAAGGTCAAGGAAAGTGTTAAATTGAATTTGGGGCATACAAAGTGATACGGCTAGGAGAAGCAGGAAGACTGAATATTGAGTAACCAGCAAAAGGAGAAATAAAATTAATTTCAGGCAAAACTTGTACAAAGAGGAGGGTGGCCAGGGTAAAAGTGAGACCTCTTGTGAATGATCCTGGTGAATTAATTAATAACTGGAAACAAAATGGCATATCCCGTAAATCTGGGGGCTTCTTTGCATCATTACTGTGGAAAAACACTTTCGTAGGGATAGGCTAATTTTGTTGTATGGAAGAACTTTGAAAAATCCTCATCATGAGAGAGACCACATTAAGGGAAACTCCTGGGACTAAAGGCAGACAAGTTGCCAGGATCTGGTAGTCTGCACCTGAGGGTTTATAACAAAACAAATAATAGAGCTGTTGAAGCCCAAAGATTGAAAGAAAACTAAACTCAAAAAAGGATGATGACAAAAGGCAGGGATCTACAATCCTGCTGTTTAAACATTAACTATTGGCAAGATGCTGGCAACGGAGAGATTATCTGAACAGTTGGGAAAGCTTGATATAATCAAACCTAGTCAATGCTTTTACGAAAGGTAGATTATGTTTGATAAATTTGCTTGAATTTTTTTGAGGATATGACAGTTGACAAAGGGGAATGTTTTGACGGAGCAGTTTTTGACAGAAATTTTCCATAACAAAATTTGCAAATCCTTTATAAAACATTTTTTAAAATTTGTAATAAAAATGCACTCTTGTGGAATTTGTGGTCAGAATAAATGGATACAATGTACAGAACCAAAACTAGTTTACCAAAGACAACAATTGCAAGCTGCCAGTTCACAATGAGAGGCTACTCAAGGGATTTGCTTTGGAAACTGACAAGGCAGTCTCTTTGATTACTTGATCATGGAGTCATTCAGCACAAGGAAACCTAACTCATCCATGCTGACTTAGTTGGCATTCTAGGTGAGTCCCATTTGCCTGCATTTGGCCAATATCTTTTTAAACCCTTTGTATGTAAACAAACGTCTCATTGTTTTTGTTTAAATGTTGAAATACAAAAAAATACTCGTAATAAATTCAATTCCATCTAAGCCCCTGTGCATGGATGAATCTGTCAATATTGAAAGTTAATATCTCCCAGAATACTAACTTGCTATTCTTATACTATCTACAATCTTCATGAACATCTCTTCTCTGATTTCCACTACTTTGGCGGGGAGTGGGGGGGGGGGGTGCGGAGAGAATTGGGGATCGATAATATAATTTCCATCAAATGCATCCTTTTTTGTGTTCTATATCCTACCTCCCACACCACCCCTAACCAAGGAGATAGTCTCCAAGCTCGATTATGTGCTCCATCAAAAATGCAGCAGCTCTTCCTGCCCCAAAATCTCCCACTGACACCTATTTCATGCCTGTGCCATCTGTATTTTGAAATATTAAGTTGCCATTCCTGCCCTGTTCACAGCCATGTTTCATTTATAGATATAACTCAAGTCCCCCAAGCCAATCCATGAACTGAGTTTGACCTCCTTGCCTGTTGAGCCTCTTTTATTGAAATCATTTAAACTGTTTATTTCAATGCCTTTTCTTTCTCTTTGCCATGCTCATGACTTCTAAACTTGCTCTCTTTGATGACAGTATTTTCCCCCATCTGCTTCATCACTGCTCAGGGTCCCATTACTTGTGAGTCTAGCTTAAACCTTCCTGAGTAATGGGAGGCCTAGAATAGATTAGCAATGATCATGTTAAATGGTGGGGCAGATGGAAGGTCCATTTTGCCTACTCCTATTGTTGTGAATCTTGTCAAGATATTGAACATTTATTTTGGTTCATTTACAATTTAGGGAACAGAACTTGCAACAGTACTGGCTTTGGATTAGTCTATTATTTTCCTAATGCTTGTGATTCCTCCAGACAAAATCTGGAGCCCTTATAGCCAATATTTGTAGGTAAAATGGTCAGGGAATTGGGGTCTTTGGGGAATTGGCACTGAGGAGGAATTGAGACGTGGGATAGAATGGAAATGATATCTGGCATTAACTGTTGGGAATTTGTACCTCGTCCTACCAATGGAATGGTATTGTACAGCTGGGTCTTTCTTCATTGAAAGCTTCATCTTCATACTCTGTGACAAATGAGCTTCCTGAACTGAAGAGTGAACCCACAAGAATGTTCAACAGGCATATTGCATAGTTTGTGTGCTGGAATGTAACTATAATGTTGATAATGTAGGATACTATAATGTTGAAATGGATCTTGTATTTTTAAGATCTTGAGCAGCAGCCTGAATCATTTGTTTAGCTTTTTTTGTGTTTGGTCAGCAGTTAAGAGCAACGTTCAGGGGCATAGGCGGTTACAACTCAGGTGGAATTTCAAGTGGGATGGGTGACTTGTCCTTGATCAGAATTGTAGTTTAATTGGAGCTTTATTTGCTAACGTGAATTCCAAATTTTATTTTATGGTTGTTGTCCACATTCTAAAACCATGATTTGAAAATGTTTGTATGGAATTTAACTGAATTATTCTAAATAAGTTTTGTCAAATTTGCTAGCTGAGTTGGGGACAGAAAATCTAGTTATTCCCCTGCACATCTGAAATATCAAACATCTTCATTATATTTTTCTCTCTGTTACCCATGCAGTCCCTGCGTACAAATATTCATACCATTAGAGCAAGGTTTTATGAAGTGACATTCAAACTTCTAATTATTTATTAGGGTATTCTAGATTTGGTGTTTTGTGGTCTCGTTTGAGAATTTTAAATGGGGTGGTCCAGCCGACATTGTTAATTTCAACATTGAACCTTCTGGTACCAAAGGAAACTCTTATGGGAATCCTCAGGACTATATTGTGTTCCATTGGGAGGATACTGCACTGCCAATTTAGATTTTGCACTGCCTTTTTTTTGTTGACTCCTGTTTATTTTGGAAGCCAAAACATATTTAGGGGAGGGGATGACAAATTTATCTTTAAGTCATGGTGAAGATTGAAGTGTTTTACCTCTCAACAGGGAACAGAAGTCTACAGAACAGAATGCTAGCCGGACCCTGCGGGGTGTGATGAGAGTTGGGCTTGTTGCCAAGGGGCTCCTCCTAAAAGGAGATCTTGACCTTGAACTTGTACTGCTCTGCAGGGATAAGCCTACTAAATCCCTACTGACTAAGGTCAAAGACAATTTGGCTGTGCAATTTGCGGTAAGTATTTTTTTTTCCCTGAATAAAGTATACTGCAAACTTTTGGTTTTTATTCTATTGCAAGAAATTTTGTAGCTGAAGCAACTGGGGCCTAAACAGATTCATTCAGCTTCATAATGTTTGATTGATCTGAGACTTGCCTTTAATAGTTCAAGTATTAAAAGCAAAAATGAAAGTCTTGAATTGTTCTTTCATTTTATCTAGACCATCAGTGAGGAAAAGTATGAAATAGAGCCTTCAGTTCAAGAGGCAGCGATAATTATAAAGAATGACAAAGAGGAACCCCTAACCTTGAAGATCAAACTGACCTCTCCTCTGGTCCGGGAAGAGCTTGAGAAGCAGGCTGCTGGAGGTAGGATGGGTTGTAGGTGGCAAACTTCAACCCGCATTATAAAATGTTTATTGGGCCTTCAATATAGCTTGTTTTTTTTGGGTCATGTCTTTGGGTTGAAACTGCAATATATTATGATGGGATTGAGTTACAGCAAGGCCCAGTCGAGTGGAGACTTGAATGGTATGGGTATTTAAATGTCAGTTTTAAGCTTCATTTTAAATCTAGCTTGCAAAGAACTAGTTACTCTCTTGATATGCTTGTCTATTCTTGGTGGTACTCAGAAACTGTTTATTCAAGTTTGAATGGTTAGTGAAAATACCTGAATTGAAGAAGAAAAAAATCCTAGAGAGGTCTAGCAAAGAGCTAGACTGATGAGTAAATTGGATCTTCTGTTGTCATTGCCAGGTGTATTGAGTTTGGTATAATAAAACCAAACGCTCAACTGGCAATTTTATAAAGTATATATTAATATTGGAGAGGGATCCTTTCCTAGTTTGACCACAAGCTGTCGTATGCATGTTCTTTCCTTTTCTACTGTTGGTGTGTAGAATTGTGCAAAGGTTATGTGCGTTTGTTGTATTACCTTCTGACCATTGTTTTCGTAAAACAGAATTTGTAAAAGGTGCTCACCTGGTTGGCAGTTGGGGTATGCATTTGACTATGGGCTTTGAAAATTCACTTACTGTCTTCCCTCCTATTGGATTTGCAGGAAGTTGTCTGTTAGGTACTGGCCAATGGCATTTGTTAGTGAATAAGAGATGCATGCAGATTAACATTTGTGTTGTAGTTGGACTTCGAATTTTGTAGACAAGAGGGTGGGGATTTTGTAGATGGGCACAGTTTTGCATCTATACGTGCAGACTTAAATGCACTAGAGAAGGAAAAAAATTAATTTGGCTCATTGAAATTGTGCAGTAACGTGTAGTATAATCCTAAGCAAATGACAGCCTCATTTTGAATGTTCAATTTTATTGGGTGTGATTAAATTAATTCTACTATATTGTAAAATGTACAAATGTCTTATATTTTGGCCTGAAATGCACTAGTTCGTTAATCTGCACAATTTCCCCATGAACATATAGATTATGATCTCTGGCATTTCCACCCATGCTGAATAATTCTAAGTACACCCCTATAGATGTTAAAACAGCCATGATCTGTAGTATACTGCAGCTTTATATCCTGCAACTGCTTGACATGTTATCTTTGCAATTCTAGCCTTTTGATGGTCCAATACACACCAAATGTTGCATACTCAAGCTAGCTCTAAGTTGATTTAAGACTTCTGAACAAGTTGTCCAGAAGACTTGAAACTTGTAAGAATTTTTCCTGATTGTGCATGTGTTCAAGTTGTTGAAAGCCACTGGTTTATACTCAAGTAAGTTTGCATTGCAGCAAAAATGACCATTTGTTGGGCCTTTCAGATTTGCTTAGCATCTGAAAAAGTTGACATGGCTGGCAAGAGTTTTTGATAAACTCTTTCTGGATTCATTCACTTGTTTTTACCTTGCAACATCTGCCATTTTTCATACTATATAGTCCTTAGGTGGTGACCTTCAATTTTGTCTATTATTGCTGCCCTGTAAAGTTACTGAAACACTTTTCCAAGTAAGACCAAAAGGAAGAAACAAATTAAATCAGCTCACTGGTGACTTGAGTAAATTGTCTTAAAACCTTTGTAGTTGAACCCCTCTTCCTTTTCCCCTCAATTCTCATTAAGCCTGATCTTGCACTGATTTGCTACAATTTGTCACATCTTCAATCACAGAAGACCTCTATTTTTAACATCTGTGAAGTAATTGTATAGTGTTTTACTCACGACTGGAGAATGTAGACATCATAGTCCAATATGCAGTAAGGTGTGCTAGGAAACTACAAAGTTTATTGAGTTAAACATTGGTTTGGCACTTTACTATCTAGTTTCAAATCCAGCCAGTTCTGATGAGATGAAGTTCTCATTTTATACTCTTTATGTGATGAATTGAGGAGTTGTAGTACTATTTCATGCTAGATTTTGGGCTGCAGGACATGACTACAGTACCAAATTGTTTCCTTGTTAGTGTCTGGCCTCCTATATTTTGGCAAAGAGATCAGAAATTTGTAATCACACTGTTTATGGGTTTCTGAGCAAGCCAACTGCTAGTTAACAATTGAATTGAGCTTTTTAATTTAGGTTATTGGGGAGTTCTATTTAATTGATAGCTGGTGGATCTGATACCTGAAAGTCTGAAGAACTTGCTTGGAATAACTTGCAGTTAATCAATATGTTAATATGACAAAAAAATCTGGAATATTACTTTCCTGCAACTAAAATGGAATGTATTAACTTTCCTTGCACAAAGTGTGTCCTGTGTGTACAAATCTACCATTTGATCAATAGATTTTTGTGGGATTTGAATTCATTGCAATGGTAAATTGAAAGTTGACTGAGTTTAATGTATTGTTCCCTGGTATGTTTCCTTTCTTCGAGCATTAAAAGCATCTGTTTTGGCTCAGATCTTGATTTGATCCTGGTCCATTTCTGTTTCTGGGATACCAGGTGATTGAATTCAGCTGATTTAGCTGAAAATCGCTTGTAATTTTTGGACTTTTTTAAAAATCATTTGGCCTCATTATTCAGGAATATATGTGATAAAGGGACCTTCCTGAAACTCTGGTCAGTAATGGAACTACCGGACCATTCAATTTTGCTGCAGTGCAGACACCACCAAGTTTGGAATATGCAGTGGGAAACTGGGGAAATAAAGCAACGGAACTAATATCACTTTTGGTGCTGAAAGCTTGTGCATCAAACAGGTAGCCCTGAGAAAGGGTTCAATCTGAACACAACAGCTTAAAAACACTTGTACGTTGCCTAACAGTTTCCCACTGTATATAAAAATTAATATGGTATTTTTGAAGTTTTTGTTATTGCCTGTGGATTTACTATTTGATCACGTCTACCAAGCCTTCTAGTTTGTCAATTCTTTTAGGGACGCTGGACCTTTGACCAACTGGACGCTCTCTGTCATGGGGGCCTGGGCAGTCGACCTTCGTGGGCAGAGGGGGTTTCCCTCGGACATAGCCCCAAGCCTACTCGATAGTTTCCCTTTTCTAGTTTAATTAACAAGATCAGATAGATGAGTAATGACATTTTAGTTGAACATCACCAATAACATAAGTGCAGGGATTCAAAAACTATATAGAATGCATATTAATAATTACTATTACAAGACTTTAATCTTACAGTGTAGTATACATTCCTTAGTCTCTACCATTGTTCAGGTGTACACTAGTGTTCTCCTCCACATTTAGCTACATTACAAAGTGAATTAAATAGAAATGTTGAGTGTTCACTGCAACTTGACTTTTGGTGGGGAGCCCTGTTTGCCCAGTAGGATGCTGCCGCTCCCCGCCGCATGACAGAAACCCCTTGGTCAAACTGCCTGTCTTCTTATTCCACTCCATCAATAGAAACTGTAACGATGAGTGAGCCTGCGGATGTATTGGACAGGCAGAAATGCCTAACCGCCTTGGCGTCCCTGCGACACGCCAAATGGTTCCAGGTTTGGATCTTGTTCTTACATTATTGTCTAAAGTAGAAAGTTTTTATTAAAATTATTGATTCTGTTCATTTTGTTAATTACGTGTGTTGAATTGATTTTGGAATTTTTAATTTTTGTGCAGCATTTGGCTTCTGTCTTGGCACAGCTGCTAATAAGCACTTATTTAAATGACTATAATAGTAAGGTGGAAGGAACTTTGTATGGGGTGGGGGTTCCAGGAATTAACGTTAGTTTTTTTTGTATAATTGCATTGTTGCTGCTTTGTGCTAAGAGTAATTTTTATGAAGCATACTAGATTGATATGTAGTTTTCATTTTAAATGCAAGAACATTTTTTACCCTTGACAAAGTAGCACTGCAGGTAGTAGTTTTGCATTTTGTGCTGAATTGAAGTACAAACGTTGAAACTTGGCACTAACTTCCCATTCCATGATTTTGTAGGCGAGAGCCAATGGGCTGAAGTCATGTGTCATTGTCATCCGTGTTCTCCGGGATTTGTGTTCAAGAGTTCCTACGTGGGCACCGCTGAAAGGATGGGTATGTGGAGTTTTATGTAAAAACAAAATGCTGGAAATAGTGGATAAGGCACTTTCCGTGGAAAGAAATGGCTAACATTTTGTGTTGTAAGTTCTTTGTCAGAGCTAGGAAACACAAAATGAGTTGGTTTTAAGTTGCTGAGAGCAGGAACGAGGAATAAATAGAATGTTTTGTGGGGGGTGGTCTGAAGAATAGCAGCAGGAACTTGGACGTGTGCACATTGTTGACTTTCATAGGTTAAACCTGTTCTCTAGAGAATGTGCGAGAGCAGAGACTTGAGAGTACAGGTACATAGTTCCATGAAAATGGCAAGTGGTGAAGGAGTTTGGCATGCTTTCGGGGTATTGAGTACAGAAACTGGTGGGAAAGCATGGGAGTATAGTACAGCTGATCACCCAGCTATAGCAAAGATCATCCTTAAGTTGGAAAGGGTGCAGAAAAACTTTTGAGTGTGTTACTGGGACTGGCACACTTGAATTACAAAAAGAGGCTGGGACTTTTCTCCCTGGCATGGAGGAAGCTGAGGAGGAACCTTTGTTGAGGCTCATAAAATCATGAGGAACATAGATAAGGCAAATAGTTCCCAGAGGAAGTGGTTCAGGAATGGACAATAGTAATAGTTGGAAAACATTCAGACAGCTATATGGATGCCAATAATTTAGAGGAATTTGGACTGTCTGCAGGCAAATTGTCCCAGCTTGGTTGGCATGGCAAGTTGGGGCAAAGGACTTGTTTCCATCCTGATCCCTCTGGCCTTGCATTGAAGCTATTTATTTTACAGTCAGAGTTCTGTGGGGAGAAGCTGGAAACGTGGTTATCTGATTAATAAGTTAACGAGGGTAGTTTGAGCCTGAATGAAGAAACATAGTTGTGAAATTGAGATATTTGGAGAACTAGAACACAAAATAAAGCAAAATTTTGAATGCATAGTTACAGAACCTAATGTCCCAAACACTTCTCCACATCTGCTGGTTGCCCTGATGAGCGACTCCAGCATCTTGTTTTATTTCAGATTTCAGGCATTCAGTTTATTAATTTCTTGATGGTGTTGTCATCAGGGCATTTTGTTCCTTTTTCCATTACTCTCCTAAGTCTCATAAGCACTTGTCCTGTTTTGAAATACTCCGTTCCAGATTGGATGGTCAGAAGCTTAGATTAGTTGTAATTACTTTTACAGCCAATGTCGCAACTTAAATATTTGTTTCTAACTTTAGCCTTTGGAGTTGATCTGTGAAAAGGCAATTGGAACTGCTAACAGGCCTTTGGGTGCCGGGGAGGCCATGCGAAGAGTCCTGGAATGCCTAGCTTCTGGAATTTTAATGCTTGGTATGTGTTTGGTACAGTTGCCACTGTTTACACACACTGATGCATTTTATAAATATTTCAGTAAGGTTCTGATTTATTATCAGAGTACATGCATGACATCACATAGAGCCCTGAGATTCATTTTGTGCGGGCAAGGCAAAATTACCATTTAGTGGTAGTGCAAAAAAAAAACTGTACGTGTAAATAAATAAAGAAATGTAAACAAACTATGCAATGCAGAGATGGGGGAGAAAACAAAGTTGCAAAAGTAAGAGTCCTTAAATTAGTCACTGAGTTTATTATTGAGGAGCCTGGTTGGGGGGTGGGGGGGTGGGTGGGTTGGTAGTAGCTGTTCCTGAGCCTGATGGTGCAAGACTTGTGGCACTTATACATCCAAAAGCTCACTGGTCTTGTAAACTAGGGGTTACAAGTTCATTCTTCACTATGACCTCATTTCTGTGAGAAGTACTGGACAAAGTGGCAGCTCGGTCTTCCTTAAAGAAGAATAAAGAATTTCATACATATTACGTTCTTTTAAAAAAAATGTAGTATTTTGTAACAATAATGGAACCTTTGCCTTTTCTTGATGGTAGCGGTGAGAACAGAATGTGTGCTAGATGGTGTGGATCCTTGATGATTGCTGCTGCTCTCTGTTGCCAGCATTCCCCATAGATGTTCTCAATGATGGGGAGGGTTTTGCCTGTGATGTCCTGGGTTGTGTCCACTACCATTTGCCAGGCCTTGCACTCAGTCCCTACCCAGACCATGATGCAACCGGTCAACACACTTTCCACTACACATCTGTAGAAATTTGCGCGGATTTCTGATGTCATACCAAACCTCCACAAACTCCTGAGGAAGTAGAGGTGCTGACGAACTTTCTTCACGATGCTATTGGTATGTGGGTCCAAGAAAGATTCTCTGTGATGGTGACTCCCAAAACTTAAACCTCTGATTCCCCCAAAGGTGGCAATCTGACTGTATAACTGCAATACAGTTGTATAACATTTGATTGATTGTATATAATTGCTTGGACACTGCCATATCTTGCAATGGTAGTCTTAAAAGATAAATTATCCATTTGTATGTAGCAGAATCTCTACTATTGTCTTCTTGAAAACTAGTTGTCACCATTTCAAAAGAAGCACAAGAAAGTGACTTTGGGATGGTCTCCTTGAGATGATCAAAAGAGGGAAGATGTATCTATCTTACATTGTTCGCTTAATGCGATTTATGTAGCCTATTTACCTTGAAGACCTATTTCTGTATTGTGTGGACAGCTGCTTCAATTGCCTGAGATGGAGACAGATCAAGAGGTATCCCTTTTGACATTTGAGAAATTGTGCCAGTTTGAGTATTTCTCATACATTTTCCTTTTTCTGTATCTAGATGGACCTGGTATCTATGATCCATGTGAAAAGGAAGCTACTGATGCTGTCGGTGATCTTACCAGACAGCAAAGAGAAGACATAACTCAAAGCAGTCAGGTAAAAAAACTTTTTTAATTACTTGTGATTTCTGCTTTAGAATTACATTAAGATAACTGTAAAAACTTTGTTTTTGCTTAGCATGCCTTGCGCTTGGCTGCATTTGGACAGTTGCATAAGGTATTGGGAATGGATCCATTGCCTTCCAAGCTCCCTAGAAAACCTAAAAATGAAAATCCAGTGGATTATACCGGTAGGGATAGCCATTTAACTTTGATTTGTAAATTGGTTGTGTTCATATTTTGGGATAAATTGAAATGTTTGCTTTTGAAAGTCAGACCACTTTTTTTCTTGATTCAATTCTAAAAGATTTGTAGTAGTTAGGCAATTCTTGTCTGCCACACAGAGCAATTTAATTTGATTTTGCATATCATCAAGCTAAACCATAATATCACATAAACCAGGAATCTGATCCTATTGTATATAGTGATGTTCCTTGCCACACATTTAAAGACTGCCTTCCTGCACATTGTTCAATGGAATTTAACTAAGAATCTGGTTCAGGTATCAGGTAGTTGGCATATTGCTCAGTGTAATAATGGTGAATTGAAAATACCTGACATAAGAAGTTGGTAGTGAAACATTACAGCTTCATTGGGAGTCCAACTGAATATTAGAACCCAGGTCTTTTTTGGGGGTGGGTGGGGGTAGGTCTAATGTCAATGAAGGGGATTTTGGAAAAGATCATGAAATTGAAGACAGCAAAATTAAATATAAATTTGAAAGCAAAAAAAATATTCAATCTGAAATTAAAACATGACAGATTTCCCCCCCCCCCCCCACCCCAATTTTTTTTAGTGGATTTCCTTTAAATTCTTAGATCCACTTTTAATTGAGATCAGATTTTAACTGACACATGCAAAAGGTATGTTCCTATATGATCTAAAGTTCAGTACAATTCCGTTTATCCGAAATGATCAAACTCCGCTTCATTGTGAGGTTCAAATTTGCTGATTTGGGCCATTGGGGTCACCAAGTATAGTAAACAAGGACATAGAAGTTGATGTGAGTCAGATTAATTGATTTTACTGGAACTCCTGTGTGACATCAGCCTGAAGCGCTGGCAACACTCCCAGTGTCTCTGGGCTCTCAGCCCCACACGAGTCTGCACTTCAGGGATCCAGTTTGCTTGTGGATGGGTGCAGCCCACTACAGGGGAATAAAAATTAGTCTTTGTGTCTCTCATTTCAGTTTTGTTTGAATGTTGTACATGTGTGGACACCTTTTTATCAAGAAACTGAATAAGAATCGGAGTGAATAGCCATGTTTTGTATTTGTGTTTTCCTGGTATATTATGTGAGAATCTCCTTTGCCTTTGCGTTTATTCCATTTGACCTTATTCAGTCATATGCTTCCTTCCCCCTTCAGGTTTGGGGATGGGATATGGTTCCTTGAACTGGCAAACAAATTTGAATGAGTTATACATGTTTTTTTTTTGGAGCTTTGAATCTTGCATTACATAATTTAACTGATTGAGTTTGTCATTGTATTGTTGGCTGAGCAGGCTGAAAAACTGGAATGTATACACAATGAAAGAAAAGTTCCTTGTCTATTAAGACTGCCCCATAGAATTTGGTTTTTTTTGTGTATTATGACATTCACCCCTATCCTACATTTCACAATTTCCTGATCGTGGCATAAACAGGAGAATTTACTTTGAGTGGGGCATGCATAGTTCATTGCTATAGAACTGGAGGGAGTTTCTTTCCGATCAAAGCCTTTTTAAATTGATCTTTTTTTAATTGGGGGAAAGTAACAGGGGGCAGAACCATCCATGAACATTCCCTAACAGGAAAATAAGTTGCTTTTATGCTATAAATTGCTGTAGTTCATCCATTTGGTGATTATTATTCACTCTGTTAAATATTACAGTGCAAATTCCTCCAAGTGCATTCAGCGCCCCGGTGAAGAGGCCAATGGATGAAGACTCTGGAGAGGACAAGTCTCCAAACAAGAAGAAGAAGAAAACTCAAAAAAAAGGCAAGTTGATGTTGAAGTCTACTTCATTAGATAGTAGAAAGAATAGAATAGTTCACTCAGCTGTGTATATTTACAAATGAAATGTTATGCTTCAAATCAGACATGTAGAGTTGCTCTAAAAATTTACTGCATGTTTACCTATGAAAGCTAAATAAAAGTTTGTCCTTTAGACACTTCAGTGGGACCAATGAAGAGATTTGATTTTGTAGAAAATATTTTTTAATTAAAAAAAAATCCCTTCAGTTGCTGTTGAAGTTAATTGAAGGAATGTACAGGAAAGGGTGTAGAAAAAATGTACAAGAATGTTATTGGGAGCGGAGTCATTGAGTTATAAAGAAAGGTTGAGATTTTTCTCCCTTACACAGAGGAGGCTGAAGATGAACCTTTATTAAGGTTTATAAAATCATGAGTTGCAGCATAGATAAGCAGAATCTTTCCTGTCCTTTTCCCCAGGTAGAGAAGCCTAACACTAGAGGGTGCAGATCAGTGGTTCTCAACTTTTTTCTTTCTATTCACATACCATTTTAAGTATTCCCTATGCCATTGGTGCTCTCTGAATAGTAAGGGATTGCTTAAGGTGGTATGTGGGTAGAAAGAAAACGTTTGAAAACCACTGTTTTAATCATATCTAATTGATTTGTTACGTGCATGGTTTCACGACTCCAAAGGAAATGGGCCAATGACAATTTTTCTCAAGCAAAATATTTCAGTAACAATTGGGTCTGGAGCAGGGATTTTCAACCTTCTCTTCCCACTCAAATACCCCTTAAGCAATTCCTTACTAGCACCAATGGCATAGGAATTAAAGTAGTACGTGAGTGAAAAGAAAAAGGTTGAGAACCAGTGAAGTAGATTTAAAGTGAGAGAATTATATGAAAGGAGTCCTGAGGGGCACCTTTTTCACACAATTATGTGAAGTGAGTTGACAGAATGGTAGAGATAAGTAGATTAACAATGTTTAAAAGTCATTCATCCATGTTCATGGATAGAAAAGGATAGGGAGCCAAATGAGACTAATTTGGGCTTAGTTGGGCTATTTTGTAATGGAGAAGTTGAGCCAATAGAACTGACTCCATGATGTAAAACTCTGACTAAGATTTCATAGAGACACCTGTCATTATCTGGACCTTTTGATGAGAATGCAGCAATTTTTTTTGTACTTCTGTAATTGTATGCTTTCCTCTTGAAACGCCACCTGCTTGTATTATTGCTCGCTGCTACGGAATGGTTCCGTGGAAGCCAGCAGACCTTTGCGGTCCCCGGCGAATATGCTAGCAAACAATCGTTTCTGTCAGCAACTTGACATGGGAATGAAAGTGTTGATGATCACCAAGCTATTTAGCTGTAAAGTGTTTTTGGGATGCCCTGGACTTTGAATTGAGCAAGTTGGTTTTTAAGCATGCATGGTACAGGTTTCACTGGAGCTCAAGCAAGAGCTTGAAGTTCTTTCTCTCACATCGGAAAGGGTCTCATTGATGGGTAGAGTATTAATAAATACATGCATTTACCAGGGAGAAAAAGCAGATCTGAGAATTCAGCCTACAGAATGCACTTTATTTAAAATGTTGGATAATGTCTCAAACTTTTTTATTCACAGCAGCAGAAGAAAAGGTTGAACCAGCGCAAGCAATGAATGCATTAATGAGACTTAATCAACTACGGCCAGGGCTTCAGTACAAATTAATCTCTCAGACAGGTCCTGTCCATGCTCCAGTGTTCACCATGTCCGTGGAAGTTGATGGAAAGAACTATGAAGCATCAGGGCCATCTAAAAAAACTGCCAAACTTCACGTAGCAGTCAAGGTGAAATTTAAATATTTAATGTAAAAACTTTTAGTATTTGCTCATCTTTATGTGAGCACCTATACATGCAATGCGTCAAAGTACAATGTAACCACTATAGTGCTGGCTGAGACCTATTTCAGACAAATTAAACTGTTCATGAATTCATAGGGATGGTATTTCAAGATCCATTAATTTGGAATACCCTCGAATGTTCTACTCAAAGTGATGTCAATTGTATAGTGAATTTGTTGCATGAGCATTAAAATAATACGAAATTAATAGTACCAGCAGCTCCATAATATGATAGAAATTGGACTGCCTATTATGATCATTGCCTTTTTTTAGCTGTTCAGGTTTATCTTAAAGTATGCCAAAATACTAGCAAGTTGGAAGGCCCCATCAGGTCGGGTAGAGAGTGAGATTTTGGTGCTGAGATAAAGTGTAGGTCACATACAATCCTTTCCAAACAGATCTCATTTAAAATACTGGAGCTCTGCTCAAGTGAGACAGGCCAGCTCTGAGAGCCTTTGCAAGAACTTTGAAGAATGCCCAAAGGACTTCACTAACGGATTGTTGTTTTGAAAAGCAACAGATGAAAGAACTCGTCGGAACCACAGGCTGTCTGAATGCAGTTTGCTGCTCTAAGGGGGGGGTCATGTGGTTTGTAAGCAGAGAGAGAAAAACAAGCTTTTCTCTGAGAGAGAGAATTTAAATGCAGCAGCTGGGACTGGAAACCCGTTTTGAAGACGGGTTATGAGTGCTTACTTCAGCCTGGTCAATGCCCTGTGGTCCTGGTCCATACAAGAGGAAAAGACTAACTGCCTAATGTTTCACTTGAAATAAGGGAAACAAAAAGGAGCTCTGTGGTGACCTCAAAGAAAGAGGTTGTCATCTGGAAAACCTTGATGGGGCAAGTTTCTTCGGCAAGACACTGGTGTCTAATTAAAAGGAATCAGTTTTGTGGGTGTCCAGTGAACAACAAATATCTCTCTGAAAGCCGACAAAAATCTTCCTGAGTGGTAACCATTCACCTTTCAAGCCCCAAAGCCTGGTGAAATTCATAAATGTTAAATTCTGTGCACAGTATAAGAATTGGCTGCAACCAGTGAACTTGGAGAAGTGAGATTGGACTGTGAATTAAAGAACTTTTCTAAACTTACACACACATTCCATGGACGTGCACTTAGAATTAGAAGGGGGTTAAATAAGTTAATAGTAATAAGTTAAAGTTTGATCCTGTTTTCATGTTTAAAAATAATTTAAAGCAACTTTTGTTTAAGTAACCATTTGTCTTGGTGAATATCTAATGCTGCTGGGTTCTGGGGTCCTTTAGGCTTGTAACATTTTGGGGGATCGTCCTTCCGCATTGAAAATTGGAGTTTTGGGATCTTAAACTTTTGGAGTTTTTGTAATTTATTAGTTAATTGGTTTTTCCAAGCTAATTTAAAGCTTGTGCATGTGGAAAACAGCAGCAATGGATGTTTTTTACATTTTTGTCACAACCATCAGCTGCAGAGCAAGAGAAAAGAGGAACTGATGGTTATTTCTAAGGCATTAAAGCTGACTGCAGTCAAGCATTGGATGATGAAAATACAAATACAGAGGATTATAGTGAACTATATAGATGAGGGAAAATTTGTTGAGAAAGACTTGGATAATTTTCCAGAGGATAGATCTTTTGAATTGCAATTGGAGATGGGGAAACTAAGGGTGGAAGAAGAAAGAGAGAAGTGGAACTTTGAGTTGCAGAGACAACGATGAGGCAGACTAAGCTGGAAAACAAACAAAATATGAATTAGAGGTAGCTGAAAAACAGAAATAGGTTGATGAAAGACAAGGAAAATAGGGCGGAAAAGATTGAAAGGTACAGTTGGTTTCAAGTAGAGAAAATTAAAAATTGAGATGGAGGGAGGTAGGCGAATTGAGGCTGTAACCTCTGGGGAGAGGATTTTGGCTAGTAGAGGGGTAAATCTAGTTCCCCCTTTTGATGAGGGAGATATAGATACATTTTTTCAGCTTTTTGAAAAGGTTGCTGAGAGCTCAAGATGGCCAAAAGAAAAAATGGCCTCTTATGCTTCAAAGTGTATTGAACGGAAAAGCACTAATTGCACACTCCTAACTTTTACTGTTCGCCATAAAGTTGTCATCATAGATACCTCCCAGCAAGTAGAATGAAGTTGATACCTAATATGGGGAATCTGAACATTTATCATAATTGAGATAATAAATATACTTTGGCGTGTGCAATTTGTTTCGCTAAAATATTAAATTGCTACCTTGGTTATTATAATTTCTATAGTGAGGCCTTGTTTTCTCTGTAACTAATTTTCTGACAGGTTTTGCAAGATAAGGGTCTTCCAACAGGAGTTGAACCGGAGAAAATTGAGGAAACCGTGATTAAAGTGGAGCCCAAGCCTGTTGCTCCAGTTCCTACTGCAGTGACTGTAAAACCACCTACTGTAACTCCAGAGCCAGAGGTATGATATCTTTTCGGTATTCGGTTTAATAAATAAACCCTTTCATCATGAGGTGCAGTTTATCAACAGAAATAGTAGTTTGTCCCTGGTCCCAAGTTGAGTCAGACATAGACTTTGAAGGGCAGGTGGGGGGGGTGGTGGTGGTGTAGAGCCTACTCTCTTGTTCATGTCGTTGGTGGAGACAATAAATAGCTTTAAGTTCTTGAGAACAAATATTTTCGCTGACCTGGTCTGAACCAGCTAATTCGCTGTAATGATCAGGAATGTGTGCCAGTGCTCTACTTAGGCTAAGGAAGTTCACCATGTCCCATAGCTTTTATAGGTGCATCATCAAAAACGTCCTAACTGGATTCATTACAGATTGAAAGAAGCTGCAGAAGATTGAAGTGAATGCAGCTCAGAATATCATGCAAAACTCCATCCCCTCCAATTCCATCTATATTTCCTGTTGCCTTGGAAAGACAGCAACATACAGTACTGAAAGACCCATCTTTATTGCAGCCATCAGATTCCTGAATTACCCTGACAATGGTGTTCTGATGCAGCCCTTGCTCTGTACTAATTCATCTTTTCACTGTTACATGACACACTGTTTGTACTGTTAGATGCATCTTAGAGCTGATTTGCTTGACTTCTCACTAAAGTTAATCCTGGGTACTCATTGGGGTATCTTAAGTTCAAGTGTTAATGGAATCAGCATTAAATGCTGACATTGCTACGTACAGGTATGTGTTGCTGACTACTCTGTAGGCTGCATGATGCAATCCTTTGCAGTTGTTACAACTCTACTTGCACCCAGTGGAAACCTCTGCCCTTCATATCCTATCACAACAACTTGGGATGAAGAGGCTGTTGGTGGGGTCTGAATTTGGGCAATAAGGGTGATATTTTGAAAGATTGGTGAGTGGTTGTTGGGTCTGGTTGCCATCTCCTTGCATCGTGGCTCTGTGGCTGCCCAGCCAGCTAGATTCTAGCCTTCACATGCAACCACTCCACATCATGACATTGATGATTTGATGAGTAGGCCTTCAGAGGTTAAGAGCACATGCTGGTTGAGTATTTGTACTGAAGACCTAAGAGCACTATAACCCTCTAAATTTAAGGTGTGAAGGTTCTTTATGGAGATGATCTTGTGAAGGTGACTTCACTGGAATAGTACTGAATTATTTATGAATCTGGTCTTCTATTATCTATTCAGAGTACACGTCAGCAAGGTCCAATTTTGACCAAACAAGGGAAAAATCCAGTAATGGAGCTGAATGAGAAGCGAAGAGGGCTCAAATACGAATTAATATCAGAGACAGGTGGCAGCCATGACAAGCGGTTTGTTATGGAGGTAAGGATCAACATTAATTTTTTTTTAATGTGGAAGCGCAAAATATATTTTTGTCAAAATAATTTGCAGATTTTGTAAATAAAAGATGCAAATTATCTTTTTTTTTCAATTTTTTATTTTTCACACCATAAATCACATTAACCATGATACACACTTTTTCCTTTTCACACATATACAGTGCCATTTTCTCCCTCCCTCCTCCCATCCCACCCTCCCTACCTCCCCTCTCCCGTCCATTTAAAGTACAAAATCTAGGATACATTAAACCAGTCAAACAATGTTGTCATTCAATAAAAATACACCAGAAATTCCACTGAGTCCATTCTTTTCATTTCCTTTTCCTTCCGTTAACTGAGGTAGTGATTGTCCCCGGTAGGTTTTCGCTATTGTGTTTCATGTAAGGCTCCCATATTTGTTCGAATATTTCAATATTATTTCTTAAACTATGTTATTTTTTCTAATGGAATACATTTATTCATTTCTATATACCATTGTTGTATTTTCAAATTATCTTCCAATTTCCAGGTTGACATAATACATTTTTTTGCTACGGCTAGAGCTATCTTAACAAATCTTTTTTGTGCACCATCCAAATCAATTCCAAATTCTTTGTTTTTTATGTTACTTAGGAGGAAGATCTCTGGATTCTTTGGTATATTGTTTTCTGTTATTTAATATCTGATTTAGAACTTCCCAAAATTTTTCTACTTTCTCACATGTCCAGATTGCATGAATTGTTGTTCCCATTTCTTTTTTACATCGAAAACATCTATCAGATACTGTTGGGTCCCATTTATTTAACTTTTGAGGTGTAATGTATAGCCTGTGTATCCAGTTATATTGTATCATACGTAACCTCGTATTTATTGTATTTCTCATCGTTCCAGAGCATAACTTCTCCCATGTTTCCTTTTTTATCTTTATATTTAAATCTTGTTCCCATTTTTGTTTATTTTTACCATTTGTTTCCTCATTCTCCTTTTCTTGCAGTTTAATATACATATTTGTTATAAATCTTTGATTATCATTGTATCTGTAATCACATATTCAAAGTTACTTCCCTCTGGCAAACTCAAACTGCTTCCTAATTTATCCTTCAAGTAGGATCTCAATTGGTAATATGCCAGCGCTGTATCTTGAGTTACATTGTATTTATCTTTCATTTGTTCAAAGGATAATAATCTATTTCCTGAAAAACAATTTTCTATTCTTTTAATCCCTTTTTTCTCCCATTCTCTAAAGGAAAGGTTATCTATTGTAAAAGGGAGTAACTTGTTTTGCGTCAATATTAGTTTTGGTCATTGATAATTTGTTTTATTTCTTTCTACATGAATCTTCTTCCAAATATTGAGTAGATGATGTAATACTGGAGAACTTCTATGTTATACCAAATTTTCATCCCATTTATATAATATGTGTTCAGGTATCTTTTCCCCTATTTTATCTAATTCTAATCTGGTCCAATCTGGCTTTTCCCTTGTTTGATAAAAATCTGATAGGTATCTTAATTGTCCGGCTCTATAATAATTTTTAAAGTTTGGCAGTTGTAAGCCTCCTTGTTTATACCATTCTGTTAATTTATCTAGTGCTATCCTCGGTTTCCCCCCTTTCCATAAAAATTTCCTTATTATTTTCTTTAATTCCTTGAAGAATTTCTCTGTCAGTTGTATTGGCAATGCCTGAAATAGGTATAATATCCTTGGAAAAATGTTCATTTTAATACAGTTTATCCTTCCTATTAGTGTTAGTGGTAAATCTTTCCAAAGCTCTAAATCGTCCTGTAATTTTTTCATTAGTGGATAATAATTGAGTTTATATAGTTGGCCGAGATTTTTATTTATTTGTACACCTAGGTATCTTATTGCTTGCGTTTGCCATCTAAATGGTGATTCCTTCTTAAATTTTGAGAAATCCGCATTATTCATAGGCATTGCTTCACTTTTATTTACGTTGATCTTGTAACCCGACACTTCTCCATATTCCTTCAATTTCTTATATAATTCTTTTATTGATATTTCTGGTTCTGTTAAGTATACTATAACATCATCCGCAAATAAACTGATTTTATATTCCTTGTCTTTTATTTTTATCCCTTTTATATTATTTTCTGTTCTTATCAATTCTGCTAGTGGTTCTATAGCTAACGCGAACAATAAAGGTGATAGTGGGCATCCCTGCCGTGTTGACCTGCTTAAGTTAAATTCCTTTGATACATGTCCATTTACTGTCACTTTCGCTAATGGTCCCTTATATAATGCTTTAATCCAATTAATATACTTCTCCGGTAAACTGAATTTTTGCAATACTTTGAACAAATAATTCCATTCTACTCTGTCAAAGGCCTTCTCTGCGTCTAAAGCAACTGCTACTGTTGGCGCTTTATTCCCTTCTACTGCATGAATTAAGTTAATAAATTTACAAATATTGTCTGTTGTGCGTCTTTTTTTGATAAATCCATTTTGGTCTAGATTTACCATTTTCGGTACATACTCTGCTAATCTGTTTGCTAATAGTTTAGCTATTATATTATAATCTGTGTTAAGTAAAGATATTGGTCTATATGACGCTGGTGTGAGTGGATCTTTCCCTTGCTTTAGTATTACTGTAATTATTGCTGTTTTACATGAATCTGGTAAGCTTTGTGTTTTATCAATCTGGTTGATTACTTCCAGGAGGGGCGGAATTAATAAGTCTTTAAATGTTTTATAGAATTCTAAGATGCAAATTATCTTGATGTCACTTGATAATGTAACCTTTTCTATTTCTTCAGGTTGAAGTTGATGGTCAGAAATTTACTGGGTCAGGCTCCAATAAGAAAGTGGCAAAAGCCCATGCTGCACTGGCTGCTCTGGAAAAACTTTTCCCCCACCAGCCTCCAATAGAAGTAAAAAAGAAAAGGATTATTCAGGTAGTTCTCTTAAAACTCTTTCCTGTCTCTATTATGCATCATGGCAAATTCAACCTTTACAGCTCCAGCGATCGGGACCAGGGTTCGAGTCCCATGCTGTCTGTAAGCAGTTTGTACTAATATCCCGATCACTGGTGCTGTAAAGTTAGTACAAACTCACAGCATGGGACTCAAACCCTGGTCCCAATCATGACAGATTTCAACCTTTACACCATCAGCAATCGAGACTGGGGTTTGAGTCCCGTGCTGTCTATAAGGAGTTTGTACTAACATTGGCAGATTCAAAATGTGCCAGACCATGGGAGCTGCCGGTAATAGAGGTTCAATCTGTATTTGAATAAATACTGAGGATTTCAAGACTCCATTATGGAAAGTAAATACCATGGAAGGATAAGAACATGCTCGTACCCAAACTAGTGGGTCCAAGATTGGGTGCAAATTGTAGGACAAAAAAGTGAAAAATTGTTGGTGAGGATTATTATACAGCCAGTGTGGTTAAATCAGAGATTGCAATTTCTTTTACTAATGGGTTAGATGGGTAGTTGAAGGTCTGACTGGAAAGAGATAATCACCAATAACAGGTGTGTTGCTTTCTCATTAAAATTACATTTTTCATATGATTTGAGTTACCCATTGCATGAAAATAAATTGGACACACTCCAGTACTATTCATTTTAATGGGACACAAAAAACTTTTTTTAAATTGAAGACTTGCTGGATCTGATCTTAGTTCATTTAAGCCTAGTTTGTGCATCACCAGACATTTTAAAATGGTACGGTATATATTGTTTCCACTCTCTATTCATCTATAATACAGTGAAAAGGAAATTAACTGCACCACTCTAAGTAAAGCTTTCACTTTTAATGAATATAAACTTTTCTCTAAACAGCCACAGCAGCACAACATGGGGTTTGGTGGTGGCATGGGTATGGGAGTGCTTCCTCCTGGCCCCCCGACAGGCCCTCCTGTACAAAGAGGTAGAGGCAGAGGGCGAGGAAGAGGTGGCAGAGGTGGTTTCAATTCTTCAAATAATTCTGGATACTTGTCCTCAGGTAAGGCTTTATTTGAAGAATACAAAGCTTGCCTGTACTCTTTAGCTTCCGCAACAATGTCCTTCACTGTACCTTGGATCCTGCGCCAGCTTGCTATTGGGTACTTTTAAGTTTTAAAATATTCCCCACAGTGATACCTCTTATTGGTGCCAAACAGATTTCAGATTTATTAGCACAACCCTTTTGGCAAGGCAGAATTACCACTTACTGGTATGTTCAATATACACATTTAAAGAAATTAAGCAAACTGGCTTGATACTTTTCTTTCTGTATTGATTGCACAAAGTACAAAAGTAAGAGTCCTTAAATGAGTTTGTTGTTGAGTCTGATGGTGGGGGGGTACCAGCTATTCCTAGATCTGGTGGTCTTATGGCACCTATACCACCTTCCTGATAGTAGTGAAAACAGTGTGTGAGTTCAAGAACAGTGTAGATGTTCTTGATGGTGGAGAGGGTTTTGCCTGTAATGTCCTGGGACATATCCACTACCTTTTGCAGGGCTTTCCACTTAAGGGTATTGGTGTCCCCATACCAGATCATGATACAGCCAGTCAGCACACTTTCCTCCATGTATCTGTAGAAACTTGCCAGGATTTCTGATTCATACCAAACCTCTGCAAAGTCTTGCTGACGTGCTTTCTTTACAATGCCATTAATGCTTTTGGTCCAGGAAAGGTCCTCCAAGATGGTGGCTCCCAAGAACTTGAATTTTTGATCACAGTTCTATTTTGTGGAATATATGTTAGAAACTGAGAAAGATTGACAGCAATTGGTCAGTCTGATAAAATGAGTTAATGTTTGCTAAATTGAAGCTCACATAACAAAGCCTTCCATTTCACTGCAGGGTTGAATTTTGCTTTGTAATGTATATAAAAATGCTGTAAGCATTGGCTGGGGCTTTCAGTTATGGTTTTTCTGGCCCATGTTTAGATTATTGGGATGAAATGATTGGTCATTCAAAAAGAGTAAAAGTTTGCGTACTTCTGCAAATCTGAGGAACCTGCACAAAATTAGCAACTCTGTCCTGGATTATTGTGCTTTGGTGGGGGTGGGGGGGGGGGTGGGACTAAAGTTAATAACCCATCAGTTATATTTTAATGCAAGGTCAACTGATTTTTTTTTTCTCTCTCTCCCCAAACATTCATGTGCATACAAAATAAATCTAAAAGGGACTGGTTATGGTGGAGGTAGCTATGGATATGGCGGTGGAGGAGGAAGTGGTGGCTCCAGCTATGGTTATGGATCCTCTAATTCATCAAGTGGATATGGTAAGAATGATTTTAAAAATTGATTCCAACAACTTTATTTAATGCATATTGTTCTCCAGCAAATGATTGATCCCTTTTTGGGGCTTGCAAGTGAAAAGGGTGAAGTCAATAGACTGACATTTTTACACTGTAAGAAACCCCTTGTGTTTAAATATAATTGCTCTCTGACTGACGATCCTAATATTGGGGAGATGAGAATAGTAACTAAAATTACAAAGAAACATCTTGAAAATCCCATATTTTGGTGTAAATCAACTCTTTATGAGCAATTCATGCAGTTGAAGGTACAAATCCATTAGAGGATGTTATTTTTTTTTGTGAATATCAATTTTGTTGCGGGGAAGGATATTGGAGAAGTGAATAGCAATTTTTTGAAGTGAGTTACTGTTATAGGAGAAGAACTGATGGAGGTCTTAAAGCACATAAAGATAGATCAATCCCCAGGACCTGATTTATCCCAAGGTGCAAGGAAACATTTTTAAGAGTTCTGACAAAGATATTTGCATCACCATTAAACATGGGTGAGGTGCTGGAAGACTGGAAGGTAACTATTGTTGTCCCTTTATTTAAAAAAATGTTGCAAGGACAGTCCAGAGCAGGGAGGAGATGGAGGGTATTATTACTTAAATTGGTGACCTGTGACTGCCAGTGTGCCACAGGGATCAGTACTGAGCCTAAAAAAATTTCCTCATCTCTGTTAAAGATTTGGGTGATGATGTAGCTTGCATGGTTAGTAAGTGAGGGGTGGTTTTTAAGGGCTGGGTGGTTAATTAGGCAGTTAGCACAATACTATTACAGAGCCAGCAACACTGGTACAAAGCCGGTGCTGTCTCCCTGTGCCCTGCATGGGTTTTTTCCGGGTGCTCTGGTTTCCTCCCATCCTCCAAAACTTATGGGGTTAGTAGATTAATTGGGCAGCACAGGTTTTCATGGGTTTGCTGTGCTGTGACATTAAAAAAAATTACATTGTTATAGCCTTTTCCCTATACTAGAGGCCATAGATTTAAGATCAGAGGGGAAAGATTTAAGGGGGACTTGAGGGGTACCGTCACACAGAGGGTAGTATGTTTTTAGAACGATCTGCCAGAGAAGGTGGTAGATGTGGGGACAATTGTCATGCTTGAAAGATAGATGCATGCAAATATGGGCTTAATACAAGCAAATGGTTCTGGGTGAATGGAATGAAAGGCCTATTTCTGTGTTGTTGAACTATGATTAAGTTTCTAAATTGGCTCCAAGTGTAATTTGCTTTTCTTGAATTATTTTCAATATTGCTGAGACAGCACTTGAATCTTGAGGTTTTTATAGCAAAATAGTCAGGTCGTATTTGTCTATTGAGGTTTACATTTTGAGTTGGTGGCAATTTTAGCTACTAATTTTTGAAATGAATGATTTCAATATACAATAATGGAATTGATACCAAGGTATTAGGTGCTACCATCTCTTTCCCAGATATTTAAATTTTGTTAGATATTCTCAGCCATGTATGGATAGACCTTGAATTTGAATAGAACCAGTCATCATGTTAATGGCATAACAACTTGCCTTGATCTGGTCCTTGCATAGTTGTGTATCAACCTAATAAGTAGTCATTTAGAGCAAAAAAGGTTTTTTCTTTTCTTCCCTCCTTTTGGTAATCTCAGATAATTTGTACTATAATCCCATTGTCAGAGATCTGCTAAATTTGCAGTTTTCTGTGTTGAATGGTGTGTACTTGCCAACAATCCTATATGAATGCCAGAAGTCTTCTGTTTGTCGTACTACTGTTTGTATCCACTGCTTATTGCTGAAATGCAGTTGGCATGTTTTATATTTCTCTGCTTTGTAAGCCACATAAAGCAAACTGCATTTATCAGCTGAAATTGTACACAAGGAAGCTGCTTCTCTCTGAAAAAGACACTTGCACAAGGTGACATGAGCAGAGAAATCTAAAAAAAAAATTGGCATCCTACCTTTTTTAATCAAACACGCCTAATTTTTTTTTTCTTCTCTGCTCTGTCTCCCAGCTGTAGGTGACTTTTTCAAAGACAGCTTCCAAGATTTTCCCTCTGGCTAGAGGGTGAAAATTGATACAAAATCCTGCCCCTCCCAGTTTGGTCTAAGTCATTTGAACTGTTGACGCCCAAAATCTATAGACACTTGCTGGACTATACTGCTTCATCTGGACTCTGGTTTCTTGTCGATACTATTGAAACAGCAAAATCTCACTGATTTTTGACTCCAAGTTCTGGCATCCATCACAGAAGTGTTTGCCTGCAGTATTTGTTAACTTTTGTATTGGCAAGGCTTGACAAGGAGGCTACTGCAAGATGTCTGCATCCGAAAAGCAATAAATCTGTGGGGTTGGGGTAGTGTAATACAGCAATGGAGGAACAAGAATTTTGCTGTCCAATGAAACCATTATGATTCTGAATATTTTTTATGCTATAATGGTGTTAAAAAGAAATGAATTTCAGTTTAAACTTGGAGTTCAAATCTAATGCAATTTGAAGGTTGATTTAAATATTGGTACTGATGTAAATTGAACATGCAGTTGAGCAAACTTGTTTTAGGTGACATCGCTGTTGGTCATAGTTGGGTCATTTTCCCTTATAAACCTAAAAAACTAGTTTTACATTTAGAATTTACATTGCTAACATCTAGCAATGCGAATATTGAACTATTCCATTTGAGAAGGATTTTTTTAGAAAAAAACAAGATTAATAGTGCTTGAACATGTATTAGTGTTTTAAAATTGTTTTATACTATGTTGGCATGGCATTTATGTTAACTAATTTTGGGATACTTCTGCAGATTGGGTAATGATATTCAGTTCAAAATAGAAAACATTGAGCTAGTTATTGCTGTGCTCATACTAGCAAATAGTATGTTTATAATTTTTTTTTTAAAGAACCAGAAGTGGGTTCGCTTTCTGTACGTTCTCCCAGTGTCTACGTGGGTTTCCAGTTTCCTCCCAACCTTCAAAAATGTACTGGGGTGTAGGTTAATGGGGTGTAATTTGGGTGGCACAAACTCATAGGGTTGAATAGGCCTGTTACGGTGCTGTATGTCTAATTTTTTTTTAATTATTGAGCTGGGTTAAACCAAAAACAACAAAATTAATCTCCATGAGATATTTTGCTACTTGAGAAGTCATGCCAGAAAGACCCCCCCCCCCCCCCCAACCGTATTGAATCGAGTATATTAGAAAATGCCCTTACTTTGAAATAAGATATTTAGGAATATCTTCCTATCCTTGCAACATGTCTATGTCCATGAATCTACCAACATGCAAGATGAAGGGTTGTCTGGGAGCAAGAAGATTCCATTTTCCCATTATCATGTTAGATTAAGCCACAGGATGTAATGTTTACTTAAAAATTTTCAGCATGTTTTATTGTTTAAAATATAGTGTTTTACTGGTTGAAATTCAAATAGTATTTAAACCAAGCTTAAGAATTGGCAACAGGAATGAGTATCTGTTCCTTTTGAGTGTACTTTACCATTCATTCAAATCATATCTGACCTTCTACCTCAGCTGCATATTTCGGCACTGTCCCCTAATCCTTGATTCACTTGCTATCCAAAGATAGATTTTGAATGAATTTGGTCATTCCTCGTACTCTTGGATAGAAACTTCCAAAGATTTGCCATCCTTGCCTGGGTTCTAATTGCCTAATTTTTTTGGTGAAAACGCTCCTGATTCAGGACTCCTGGCAGTCAGGATATTCAATCCACATGCAGCTTGTCAAGCCCTTTAAGGACTTGAGGAATGAGATCTTCTCTCATTTTTAACTCATTTACGAAGCTGCCAACCCAGCAACTTGTGAATATTTGTGGTGATTCCTCTCATGCAAGTAATGCAAAATGTTCAGTAAAAAGACCCAAACAGTGCACAATCCTTGCGGGTCTTGGCGAAACTTCATCTATAATTGCAGTAAAACATCACTCGTGTACCTGAGTCTAGGGCAGCGCCATCTGCATAGGGAGTTAGCGCAACAGCGTTACAGCGTCAGCAACAGAGTTTGGGGTTCGCATCTGCCACTGTGCGGAGTCTGTACCTTCTCCCTGTGTCTGCGTGGGTTTTCTCCAGGTGCCCGTTTCCTCCCATCGTTCAAAATATACTGGTGTATTGGTCAATGAGGTGTAATTGGGCGGCACAGGTGGGTCAAAAGAGCCTCTTACCGTGCAGTACGTTTCAATTTTAAAAATAAGGAAAAACTACCACTTGAATTTCTGGTTGTTTTCTACACCTTCATCTTTGCTTTTAGTGACGTGATAAGATGGTGGGAGGAGTTGTGGGTGATGCAGAGATAGGCGGAAAAGTGGCAGATGAAGTTCAATCCGGATAAGTGTGAGGTGATGCCCTTTGGAAGGACAAACCAGAGACTGAGTTCAGGGTTTATGGTCAATTACTTAGTGTGGATGAACAGAGGGACCCTGGGGTTGAAATCCATATATCTCTCGAGGTCACCATGTCGTTTGATAAGATAGTTAAGGAGGCCTATGGGATGTTGGGCTTCATTAATAGAGGGATTGAATTCAGGAGTTGAAAAGTCATCTTGCAACTTTACAAATCTGGTAAGAACACAGTTCTGGTCACCTCATTATAGGAAGGATGTGAAAGATACGGAGAAGGTGCAGAAATATACCAGGATGTTGCCTGGATTGGAAAATAAATCTTGTGAGGCAAGGTTAGCAGAGCTGGGACTTTTCTCTTTGGGTGCAGAAGGATGAGAGGAGAAAATAGGTCTACAAGATTATGAGAGACGTAGATAAGGTGCACCGCCAGTGTCTTTTTCCCAGAGCAGGAATAGCATATACCAAGGGATATTGCCACAAAGTGAAGAGAGGGAAGTTTAGGGGACACATTGGGATACCTTTTTTTTTAAACACAAGAGTTGTGGGTGCCTGGAATGCATTGCCAGAGATGGTGGTCGAGCTGAAACATTAGGGGCATTTAAGAGACTCTTAAGACAGATGCATGATGGAAGAAAAATAGAGGGTTACAGGGTAGGGAGGGTTTAGTTTTTTAAGGAATCTTTGGGCCTGTACTGTACTGTAGTGTTCTATGTTCTAAAGGCATCTGTGTTCCTAGAAGTGCAGCAATACCTATTTTTTTTTTAAATAATTCCCAATAAGGATAAAGTTACATTGTTCCAAGTTTCCTTCTGTTTGCCATGTTTCACACACCTACTCAACTTGAAGCCACTTCTCCATACTCACAAACCAACCCAGTTTTATACTGTCAGCAGATTTGAAAATTTGGTCCTCTTGGCCATGTTTTTGGAGATTGATCCCTGCTGCATTTCACTGGGTTGCCAGCCCAAAACCCAATATATTACAATGGTTTTTGTAAATCAACTAATTCTTAGTCTGTGCAGTCTTTTGGTCTGATTCCATGTATTCTTACCCTTATGACCAATGCCTGTATGGGATTTTGCTTTAAAGTCTTTTGAAATTCCAAAATATTCAACATTGTTTTTTATTCATCTGCCCAATCTTGCCTATTTATTACACTCTTGAGGTCCAATTAATTAGTCAAACATGATTTAATTTTGAAAAACCTATACTGATTTTGTTTAGTCCTTAATTGATTTAGATATACAGTATGGTTACAGGCCATGCTGCCCAAATATATAAATTAACTGACCAACTGACCATATGTTTTTGAAGGGTGGGTGGAAACCAGAGAACCCAGAGAAAACCCACGTGGACATGGGGAGAATGTACAAACTCCTTAGTGCCATATTTGAACCGTGGTTTCTGGTGCTGTAACAGCTTTGTGCTGACTGTGCCTCCCCACTGTTAAGTTTCTTTTATCACATCCTCCTTCATGTTTTGTGGCATTTTCTCGACTAATTCCAGCCAATGCTTTGTTTTGACATTGTTCTTGTTGGTTGAATTATTTGCTATTTTATATGTGGGAACTTTTAAGGAGAGAGAGAAAGATGTGGCAATGTATTAACCCAGCAGTCCAAAAAAACAGGTTTCAGTTGAAGCAGTATGGTTACAATTAAAGGGATTTTCTGTATGACCTATTTTATTGTGCATGGACATTTTATTGCTTCCCTTTGTGTTGTGACAATTTTTTTCTATGAGAACAGTTGTATAGCAATTCAATCAGGACTGACATCAGATAGTTTCATTCTAGTTCAATAAAAGTTTTTAACCCATTCCCCTTGATGGAATGTCAGTCTGTCAAAACTGAAATGGTGTTTCCAAGCACTCAATCAGAACAATTCCCATTTTGACACGCAAGCAACTTTTTAATCCTATGCTCACCCATGCGTTCCTCATTAAACCTAATTAAAGATGCAAACCTATTCACCCATGCCTCTTTGCTCTTATCTCCTCTGAGAGAATCAAAGTACTGCCATAGTTTGGCAGTTAAGAAAGCCTTGTAATTCACATCTGATTTATAACCTGCCCATGACTAATTGCAAATGATTGCAGATTACCATAATTACTAAAGATGCCTTTTGTAAACATGGGCAGCACAGTTGATGTAATAGTTAGTGCAACACCTTTATGGCACCAGCGATTGGGACCAGACCGGGATTCGAATCCTGCGCTGTCTCTAAGGAGTTTGTACATTCTCCCCGTGACTGCATGGGTTTTCCCCGGGGGCTCCTGTTTCCTCCCACCATTCAAAATGTACTAGGGCTGTTGACTAATTGGGTTTAAATTAGGTGGCACAGACTTGTGGGCCAAAATGGCCTGTTACCATGTATACCAATGTATAAATTTTTTTTAAAATTAGATATTCTGATATTCTTTTTGAAGACCCTCTTACGCTTGGCACTTATCCCAAAATATTTCCAATGATAGTCATTGAGTGGTACAGCATTGCAACAGGCTCTTCAGTCTGCCAAGCCTCTGTTGACCATAGTGCATATCTGTACTAATTCCATTTCCCTGTAATAATTCCATATCACTGTGGTCATTCAAATACATGTCCATGTGCCTCTTAATCCACCTCCAACATCTCATACCAGGTACCAGCTATTCCCTTTAAGCCTCCTTCCTTTCACCTTGGATATGCCTAACATGGAAAACAGACTCTGGCTATCTATCTTGTATGCCTTCACACTATTTACCCATGTTGCTGCTTCCAGGGAATAATACATATCCCTTTGTGTCAATTCTGTAGATACAGGCCTATCTAGAGTCTGTATTAAACTTTTTACATCTGGTCTCATCAACCTGCACCCAGACCATAGCCCTCCATCTGTGTACCTATCCAATCTTCTCATAAACGTTGTAATCGAAATCACATCCACCAATTCCGCTGGCTGCTCGCTACCCTCTGAGTGAATAAATGCCCCTGTTGTTTCCCCTCCCCTAAACATTTAATTTTTCACCCTTAACCCATATTCTAGTCTCACCCAACCTCTGGAAAAAAGCCTTGCCCCATCTATAACCCTCAGAATTTATGCATCTATCAAATATCTGTTCTTTGATGCTCCAGCAAATAAAGTCCTAATCCTACAACTCATTTCCTCAACATACTAGTAAAAAAAATTCTGAACTCTTTCAATCTTATTGATATCTTTCCTGTGGATAGATGACCAAAACTGCACCCAATTTTCCAAATTTGGCTTCTTGTACACCTTTGAGATAACATACCAACTCCTGTACTCAATACTTTGTTTTATCAAGGATAAGGTGTTAAAAGCTCTCTTTAAAATCCTATATTCTTGTGATGTCACCTTCAACGAATTGCATATCTGTATTCCCAGGTCCCTCTGCTCTACCCCACTCTGCGGTGCCCTGCTATTTTCCATGCAAGTCCTACCCTGGTTTGTCCTCCCAAAGTCCAGCACCTTATCTGCATTAAACTCCATCTGCCATTCTGAAGGGTTTTTTTGTTGTAGGAGAAGCGAGGGAGGTAGTCCAGATCCTGCACCAAGCTTTGAAAGCCTCCCTTGCTGTTCACTACACCTATAATCTTAGTGTTATCTGCAAATGTGCTGATCCAATTTACCATATTATCCAGGACATCAGTGGTTTTCAGTAATAATTGGGTCTAGAGCAGTGGTTCTCAACCTTCCCTTCCCTTGCTTAAAATGGAATGTGAGTTTAGGGGTGCAGTTTGAAAACCACTGATGTAGATAAAGAAAACAACAATGTGCCAGCAATGATCGCTGAGGCACACCACAAGTCACAGGCCTCCAGTCAGAAAGGCAATCATCTACCACCACTTTGGCTTCTGCAAAGCCATTGTCTCATCCAGTTGACTCTCATCCTACCTTGACCAATCTCTCATGTGGGACCTTGTCAAGTTCCTTACATCCACTGCCTTTCCTTCATCAACTTTCCTGGTAACCTTTTCAAAAAAAACTATAGGTTGGTTAGATATGATTTGCCACACACAAAGCCTTGTTAATTATTACTAATCAGTCCCGGTCCATCCAAGAAATTATACGTACAATCTTGGGATACCTTCCAATAATTTGCCCACTACTGATGTCAGGCTTACTGGCCTATAATTATTTTTTGAGCATTTCTTAATGAACAGAACAACATTAGTTTTCATCTAATTCTCCAGCACCTCAACTGTGGCTAAGGACTTCTTAAATACCTCTGCTGCTGCAATTTCTGTACTAGCCTCCCTCAAGGTCCAAGGGAATATCTTGCCCTTCTCATTGCATTTCTCCAAGTTGAATTCTAATCTACCGTAGCTTTATCTACTTTCCTGTTGCAACAGTGGACAAGTACCACAAATTTGCATGCCACTGACATTCAAATTATTAATACAGATACTGTACATGATAAACTGTCACTAATCACAGGCTTCCAGCAAACACTGTCACTCTTCTACCACCAACTCAATTTTGTATCCAATCGGTTAGCTTTTCCTGGGTCCTGATCTAACATTCCAGATCACCCTACTATGTGAATCCTTGTTAAAGTACAAGTAGATGGCGTCTATGGAACCTCTTCATCCTTGCAAATCCTCCTTAGCTTATCAGATTTGTGAGACTATTTCCCACTTATAATTTTCCAAATGCAAATAGAACTATCTCTCAGAATCCCTGCCATAACTTTTCCACAACTGATGCAAGACTTGCCAACTCAAGTTCCCTAGATTATTTCTGCTGCTCTCTTTAAAAGTACCACGTTTGTTATCCCCATCTGCAGATATTTCAAAGTGAAGAAAAGATTTAAGGGTTATACCCAGTCCTCTTAAAAGTTCTAAAATAGTAACTTTTTTCTTTGGCTTGGCTTCGCGGACGAAGATTTATGGAGGGGGTAAAAAGTCCACGTCAGCTGCAGGCTCGTTTGTGGCTGACCAGTCCGATGCGGGACAGGCAGACACGATTGCAGCGGTTGCAAGGGAAAATTGGTTGGTTGGGGTTGGGTGTTGGGTTTTTCCTCCTTTGCCTTTTGTCAGTGAGGTGGGCTCTGCGGTCTTCTTCAAAGGAGGCTGCTGCCCGCCAAACTGTGAGGCGCCAAGATGCACGGTTTGAGGCGTTATCAGCCCACTGGCGGTGGTCAATGTGGCAGGCACCAAGAGATTTCTTTAGGCAGTCCTTGTACCTTTTCTTTGGTGCACCTCTGTCACGGTGGCCAGTGGAGAGCTCGCCATATAATACGATCTTGGGAAGGCGATGGTCCTCCATTCTGGAGACGTGACCCATCCAGCGCAGCTGGATCTTCAGCAGCGTGGACTCGATGCTGTCGACCTCTGCCATCTCGAGTACCTCGACGTTAGGGGTGTGAGCGCTCCAATGGATGTTGAGGATGGAGCGGAGACAACGCTGGTGGAAGCGTTCTAGGAGCCGTAGGTGGTGCCGGTAGAGGACCCATGATTCGGAGCCGAACAGGAGTGTGGGTATGACAACGGCTCTGTATACGCTTATCTTTGTGAGGTTTTTCAGTTGGTTGTTTTTCCAGACTCTTTTGTGTAGTCTTCCAAAGGCGCTATTTGCCTTGGCGAGTCTGTTGTCTATCTCATTGTCGATCCTTGCATCTGATGAAATGGTGCAGCCGAGATAGGTAAACTGGTTGACCGTTTTGAGTTTTGTGTGCCCGATGGAGATGTGGGGGGGCTGGTAGTCATGGTGGGGAGCTGGCTGATGGAGGACCTCAGTTTTCTTCAGGCTGACTTCCAGGCCAAACATTTTGGCAGTTTCCGCAAAGCAGGACGTCAAGCGCTGAAGAGCTGGCTCTGAATGGGCAACTAAAGCGGCATCATCTGCAAAGAGTAGTTCACGGACAAGTTTCTCTTGTGTCTTGGTGTGAGCTTGAAGGCGCCTCAGATTGAAGAGACTGCCATCCGTGCGGTACCGGATGTAAACAGCGTCTTCATTGTTGGGGTCTTTCATGGCTTGGTTCAGCATCATGCTGAAGAAGATTGAAAAGAGGGTTGGTGCGAGAACACAGCCTTGCTTCACGCCATTGTTAATGGAGAAGGGTTCAGAGAGCTCATTGCTGTATCTGACCCGACCTTGTTGGTTTTCGTGCAGTTGGATAATCATGTTGAGGAACTTTGGGGGACATCCGATGCGCTCTAGTATTTGCCAAAGCCCTTTCCTGCTCACGGTGTCGAAGGCTTTGGTGAGGTCAACAAAGGTGATGTAGAGTCCTTTGTTTTGTTCTCTGCACTTTTCTTGGAGCTGTCTGAGGGCAAAGACCATGTCAGTAGTTCCTCTGTTTGCGCGAAAGCCGCACTGTGATTCTGGGAGAATATTCTCAGCGACACTAGGTATTATTCTATTTAGTAGAATCCTAGCGAAGATTTTGCCTGCAATGGAGAGCAACGTGATTCCCCTGTAGTTTGAGCAGTCTGATTTCTCGCCTTTGTTTTTGTACAGGGTGATGATGGTGGCATCACGAAGATCCTGAGGCAGTTTACCTTGGTCCCAACAAAGCTTGAAAAACTCATGCAGTTTGGCATGCAGAGTTTTGCCGCCAGCCTTCCAGACTTCTGGGGGGATTCCATCCATACCTGCTGCTTTGCCACTTTTCAGTTGTTCGATTGCCTTATATGTCTCATCCAGGGTGGGAACCTCATCCAGCTCTAGCCTTAGGGGCTGTTGAGGGAGCTGGAGCAGGGCGGAATCTTGGACTGAGCGGTTGGTACTGAAAAGAGATTGGAAGTGTTCTGACCATCGGTTGAGGATGGAGATCTTGTCGCTGAGGAGGACTTTGCCGTCTGAGCTGCGCAGCGGGCTTTGGACTAGTTCTGCTAATAATGTACAGTATATACCTGTAGAGAAAATAATTTTAAAAAGTGTTATTCCACATTTTGACCCATCTCGGCCAAATAGTTTGTGTTTCAAGGTCATACTAACATCAGTAAAATAGTATTTGAATGTTCTACAGTAAAACTCCTGGTATCCGGCACCTAAAGGGGTTGTTAGATGCCAGATAAGCAAGATTTCCATTTGCTTGAGATTCACTCTTATAATGCCAAATTAATACACCAGGATTAAGAATAAATAATTTAAAAGAGAACACAGTGCAAAATGTAATTTTAACTTCCCTAATATTGATTGGGTCTTCCTGACTGCAAAGGGGATAAATGGGGCTGAATTTGTTAGGTGTTTTCAAGAAGGATTCTTGACACAGTATACGGACAGGCTGACAAGAGGAGAGGCTATACCTAATTTTGATGTTGGGGGATGTGATGATACCTGAAGGCCATCCAAAGTGCAATGTTATTTTGCATGGTAGTAAATTGCTCATGAATGGTTTCAGTATTCAGTTGTAAATGTAAACATGAAAAATAGAAGCAAGCGTTGGCCATTTGGCCCTTCAAACCTGTATTCATTATGTTCTGGCTGCTCACAAGATAAAGGAACTGAAGCAGGCCACTAGGCCCATCAAGTCTGATCCGTGACTCTGCACCTAGTTCCAATTTCCAGCCTTTTCCCCCATATCTCTTGATACTAATAGCGACTTATCCATTTCCTGTTTAAATACTCTCAGTGATCTGGCCTCCACTGCTTTGTGTGGATAACTTCTAATTTTAAGACTATGACCCCTTGTCCTCGATTCACCCATCAAGGGAAACATCTTATCCACATTCACTCTGTCAAAACCTTTCAATATTTGAAATGTCTCTGAGATCCCCCTCGTTCTCCTATACTCCCAACGGATACAACCCAAGAGCTGCCAAAACGCTCCTCATACACGAGCCCTTGCATTCCAGGAATCATCCTAGTAAATCTCCTCTGCACCCTCTCCAACAACATCACATCCTTTCTAAGATAGGGGGCCCAAAACTGCACACAGTACTCTAAATGGGATCTCACCAGTGCCCCATAGAGTTTAATTAGCACCTCTCATACACTATTCCTCTTGAAAGGAATGCCAACATAGCATTTGCCTTTTCACTACCAATCCCACCTGGGCGTTAAATTTTAGATTACATTGCACCAGGACGTCCAGGTCTCTTTGTATCTCTGAGGATTGAATTTTCTCCCCATCCAGATAGTTCTCTGCCTGTTTATTTCCACTGCCAAAATGTAGAGCCGAACACTTCTCAACATTGTACTTCATCTGCCATATTTTTGTTCAGTCTCCCAAACTGTCTGTATCCCTCTGTAATTTTAAAATTTCTTCAACACTTCCTGCTCCGTCACCTATCATCTGTCATCTACAAATATGGCCACTAAACCATTCATTCCACAATCCAAATCATTAATATATATTGTAAACAGCAGCGGCCCTAAGACCGACATCCTCCCCTCCCCCCCCCACCACCCCCCCCCCACACACTTGTTACAGGCAGCCATCCTGACCGGGATCCCTTAATTTCAACCCTTCGCTTTCTGCCTATCAGCCAATTTTCTATCCAGTCTAATAGGGTTCCTGTTATTCCATGGGCCCTCTTCTTTTATAGCAGCCTAACATGAGGCACCTTATTGAAAGCCTTTTGAAAATCCAAATATATTACATCACAACCTCCCCTTTGTCCATCTTACCTGAGATTTCTTCAAAAAACTCTGATAGGTTGGTCAGGCAGGATCTACCCTTTAAAAAACCATTTCCAGGTATTACATAACTTCATCCTTGAGGATTGACTCGAGCATCTTCCCAACCTTTCTTGTACAGCAGAACCACATTTTCAACCTTTCAATCCCCTGGAACCACGCCCAAGACAATTGATTTCTGGAAGATTGTCACCAATGGATCCACAATTTCCAAAGACGCCTCTTTCAAAACCCACGGGTGTACCTCATCCAGTCCAGGAGATTTACCTGTCTTTATTCCATTCAGTTTACCTAGCACAATTTCTCTTGTAATCTTAACTGTATCCGACTCAACTCTCTGAAGCCTCTGTCTATCAGGAATTTTATTAATATCCTCCACAGTGAATACTGATGTAAAATATTGATTTAATTCTTCTACTATTTCTTTATAATCCATTATAATTTCCCCAGCATTGTTTTCTATCGGTCCTATGTCAACACGTCTCTTTTATTCTTTATATATATATTTTTTAAGTATTTTTTAATGTTTGGCAATCTCCTTTCATAACTCATCTTTTCCTTCCTTTTGACTTTCTTGATTTCTTTCAGTGAGTTTTTAAAGGAGTCCCAGTCCTCTGATTTCCCACTAGTCTTAGCTTCCTTCTATGCCCTCCCCTTTTCTTTTATCTTTAGCCTTCACTTCTTTTGTTAGCCACATCCGTACCATCTTTCCTTTGACTCATTTCCTTTTCCTTGGAATATATCCATCCTATATGCCTTTTATTATTTGCAAAAATATCTTCCAATCCTGCTTTGTTCCTCTGACTCGTTTGCTTTTCCAGTCGGCGAACCAGTTCCTTTCTCATACCACCGTAATTTCCTTTATTTCACTGAAAAATTGATACACCTGATAACATTTTTACCTTTTCAAATTTGAAATTGATTTCAATCATGATATGGTCACTGCTTCCTTGAGGTTCTAAGACCTTTAACTCCCTAACAACCTCTGGTTCATTGCACTTGACCCAATCGAAAACTGCTTGATCTCCTGGTGGGCTTCTCAACAAACTGTTTAAAAAATTAAAAATTAAAAAATCCATCCCTTAGGTTTTCTACAAACTCACTCTCCTGTGATCCAGTAAATTCCTGTCCTTCCCAATCTCCTGCCATATTAAAATCTCCCATAATTATTTTGATATTATCTTTGTGACATTCCCTTTGTATTTCTGTCTGTGTATCATTGTCCACTTCCAGACTGCTGTTTGCGAGTCTGTATATAACTGCTAATAGATCTCCCTCACCTGCATCTCCTCCATTCCCCGCTCATCTGCCCTAGCCTCCCCCCCACCCATAGAAACAATAAACACAGAATCCCCCTCGTCCTCACCTACCACCCCACCAGCCTCTGGCACTTACTACAGGACCCCACACCAGTCACATCTTTCCTTCTCCCCTCTCAGCCTCCCATGGGGACCAGTCCCCCCGTGACTCCCTCCCCACCCATCGTTTCTTCCACCCCCGACACCTTCCACTGTGGTTGAAGGAGGTGTAATACCTGCACCTACACCTCCTCCCTCACCGCGGTCTGAGGTCCCAAACAGACCTTTTGGGTGAAGCAACACTTCACCTGTACCTCAAAGAACTCATTTACTGTATCCGGTGCACCTTCTGTGGCCTTCTCTACATTAGAGAGACCGGTCACAGATTAGGAGATCGCTTCACCCAGCACCTCCTCTCCATCCGCAACAAAAGTGACCTCCCCATAGCCAACCATTTCATTTCTGAAATACACTCTCAAGCTCACGTCTTTCACATTACCCCACCCTGACCACCTACAGATTGGAGGAACACCACCACATTTTTCGTCTGTGCAATCTCCAATCCAGAGAGTTCACTGCACTCAACTAATCAGTTTGCCCTTTTCTTTCCCCCCCCCCCCACCTTTAACTAGTTATTCCAGTTCCTATTTCCATCTCTCTCCACCTACCTAAACTCTTCCCTCTTCCCCCCCCCCTCCCCCAACCGATCAACTCCCACTCTCACCACACCCCCCTTTTTGTTCAAACATCTCTCATGTTCCCCCACAACTTGAAGGGCACACCTTGGCACTGTTTGACCTGCTGAGTTTCTCCAGCATTCACCTCTACTATTAATTTCTATCTCTATTGCAACTCCCTGACTTGCTGCATGTCCTCATGGGATTGGGGGCAAGGTATTGATGTGGATTGAGAACTGGCTGGCAGATAGAAGACAGAGTTGGGATAAATGGCTCGTTTTCTGAGTGGCAGGCGGTGACCAGTGGGGTGCCACAGCGATCTGTACTGGGACCCCAGCTGTTCACAATTTACATTAATGATCTGGATGAGGGGATTGGATGTAATATCTCCAAATTTGCAGACGACACTAAGCTCGGAGGCGTTGAAGAGTGTGTCAGGAAGCTCCAGTGTGATTTAAATAAATTGGGGGACTGGGCAGATACATGGCAAATGCACTACAATGTGGATAAATGTGAGGTTATCCACTTTGGTAATACAAATCGGAGGGCAGATTACTATTTGAATGGCAATAGATTAAGAGATGGGGAAGTGCTTAGAGACCTAGGGGTTCTTGTATACCAGTCACTGAAGGCGAGCATGCAGATACAGCAGGTGGTTAAAAAGGCAAATGGTATGTTGGCCTTGTATCATGAGGGTTTGAGTATAGGAATAAGGATACCTTACTGCAGCTGTTCAGGGCCTTGGTGAGACCACACCTGGAGTATTGTGTGCAGTTTTGGTCACCTTATCTGAGGAAGGATGTTCTTGCAATGGAGGGAGTGCAGAGGCGATTCACCAGGCTGATACCTGGAATGGCAGGAATGACTTATGAGGAAAGATTGCGGAATTTGGGATTGTACTCGCTGGAGTTTAGAAGATTGAGAGGGGATCTCATAGAGACCTATAAAATTCTGGCAGGACTGGAGAGAATGGATGCGGAAGGGATGTTTCCAATGGTGGGGGAGTCCAGAACCCGGGGCCATGCTTTGAGGATAATAGGCAAACCATTTAGCACCGAGATGAGGAGGAATTTCTTTACCCAGAGGGTGGTGAATCTGTGGAATTCATTGCCACAGAGGGCAGTAGAGACATATTTAAGAAGGAATTAGATATATTTCTTCAGTATTAGGGAATTAGGGGTTACGGAGAGAAGGCGGGGACGGGGTACTGAACTTTAAGATCAGCCATGATCTCATTGAATGGCGGAGCAGGCTCGAAGGGCCAAATGACCTACTCCTGCTCCTATCTTCTGTTTCTATTCTCTTGTTTTAACTATAATTTTTTTTTCATACTGAACCATATCAACCAAAATATGTACAAACGTTACTCATTAAATATACATAGTGGCATTTTCTCCCTTTTTTTCCCCCACCCCTCTCTCTCCAAAGCCATTAAACATTCAACATATACAATACAATAAACCCATTAAACAATGTCATTACAAAATAAAAATAAACAAGAAAAATGTGTCATCTACTTTTACACACTGGATCAAGTCATTTTGTCTCCATGTCATTTTAGGGGGTGGAGGTCCAAGGTGAGCCCTCTCTGTTATGTTCCATGTACGGTTCCCAAATTTGTTCAAATAATGTGACTTTTTTTTTAATTATATGTTATTTTTTCCAATGGAATACATTTATTCATTTCCATGTACCATTGCTGTATTCTCAGGCTCTCTTCCATTTTCCAAGCTGACATTATGCATTTTTTTGCTACTGCTAAGGCTATCATAATAAATATTTTTTGCACTTTATCCAATTTGAGGCCTAATTCCTTACCTCTTGTGTTACTTAGAAGAAAGATCTCTGGATTTTTTGGTATGTTGCTTTTTGTGATTTTATTTAATACCTGGTTTAGATCTTCCCAAAACATTTTCACTTTCTCACATGCCCAAATTGCATGTACTGTTGTTCCCGTTTCCTTCTTACAACGAAAGCATCTATCTGATAATGATCCCATTTTTTAAACTTTTGGGGCATGATATATATAACCTGTGTAACCAATTATACTGTATCATGAGTAATCTTGTGTTTATTATATTCTTCATAGTTCCAGAGCATAACTTTTCCCATATTTAATTTTTTATCTTTGTTTAAATCTTTTTTCCACTTTTGTTTAGGTTTATAGCTTACTTCATCCTTTTCCTTATCTTGCAGCTTAATGTACATGTTCATTATAAATCTTTTAATTTTCATTGTGTCTGTAATCACATATTCAAAGCTGGTTCCTTCTGGTAATCTGTCTGTTTCCCAATTAAATAAGCTTTCAGTTGATGATATGCAAACATTGTACCATGAGTTATTCCATATTTGTACTTCAACTGTTCAAATGTTAATAAATTATTTCCCAAAAAACCATTTTCTATTCTTTTGATTCATTTTCTCTCCCATTCTCTAAAGGAAAGGTTATCTATTGCAAAAGGGATTAACGGATTTTGCGTCAATACTAATTTTGGTATTTGGTAATTCGTTTTTTCCTTTCTAAATGGATCTTCCATATATTGAGTAAATGATGCAATACTGGTGAGCTTTTATATTGTACCAGCTTTTCATCCCACTTATAAAGTATATGTTCCAGTACCTTCTCCCCTATTTTATCTAGTTCTATCTTAGTCCAGTCTGGTTTTTCCCTTGTCTGGTAAAAATCTGATAAGTACCTTAATTGTGCGGCTCTAATAATTTTTAAAGTTTGGTAACTGCAAACCACCTTGGTTATACCTCTCTGTTAATTTATCTAATGCTATCCTTGGTTTCCCCCCCTTTCCCCAAGAATTTCTTTATTAATCTCTTTAGTTCATTAAAAAATTTCTTTGTTAAGGGAATTGGTAATGATTAAAATAAGTATTGTATCTTTGGGAAGACATTCATTTTAATGTAATTTACCCTCCCTATCAACGTTAGCGGTAATCTTTCCAATGTTCTAAGTCTTCCTGCAATTTCTTTATTAGTAGCTGATAATTTAATTTGTACAGGTGGCTTAAGTTATTAACTATCCTAATACCTAGGTATCAGATTGCTTGTGTTTGCCATTTAAATGGTGATTCTTTTTTAAATGCTGTTCTATTCTCTTTGATCCTATTTTGATTTCCCTCCCCCTGCAAAGCTAGTTTAAACCCTCCCAATGGCTCTTGAAAACTCTCCTGCCAGGATATTGGTCCCTTTCCAGTAGGTACAACCCTTTTTATAGTGGTCTGACCTTCCCCAGAAACGGTCCCAATGATCTAGGAGTCTGAAGCCCTACCCCTAATACCAATTCTTTAGTCACGCATTCATCTGCCATAACTTCCAATTTGTACTCTGTCTAGCACGTGGCACAGGCAGCACTCCGGAGATTATCCCCCTCTAGGTCCTGTATTTAACTTTCTACCTAACGCCCTATATTCCCTCTTGAAGACCTTGTCTCTATCTATGTAATTGGTCCCCACGTGGAACACGACATCCAGCTGCTCTCCCTCTTTCCAGAATGCTGCTGAGATGATTTGAGACATCCCTGACTCTGGCACCTGGGAGGCAACATACCACCTGGGAGTCTCTATGCATTCCAGCAAACTTCCTGTCTGCCCTACCAACGAATCCCCAATTACTAATACTCTCCTCTTCTCAGTCCTTCCCTTCTGAGCCAAAGAGTCAATCTCTGTGCCAGAGACATAACCACCTCGTATCGTCCCTTGTAGATTGTCCCCACTAGCAGTATCCGAAACAGCATACACATTGGCAGTGGGAATCCACTGCATGACTGATCTCTTCCTTTTACCTCCCTTGACAGTCACCCATCTATCTGCATCCTGCCTATTTGGGGTGACTACCTCTGACTCCTGAATAGCCCGCAGTTCATCCAGCTCCATTTGCCAAACTTGGAGCTGAATGCACTTCCTGCAGGTGTCTGGGACAGGTATACCGTCCCAGATCTCCCACATCCCGCAGCTGGAACAACCCACAGCCCTAGCTTGTAGAATAATACCCTTGACTGGACTTGCCTTTTCCCCTTATCTTGGTTGCAGCATTTGCTTTCCTCAGCCTCTGCTCACCAAAGCCTCAAAGCCCCTCTTTCACTGTGCCACTCACTCACTGGGCCACTCCTTTACCATACCCTCCTTTTATTGGCCCTTGACCAATTAACCCCATCACTCACACCTCGCCCCTCCTCCTCTGAATGCTGCCGACTCCTCCTACACCTGTTTCAGTACATTTCTACTTTATTTACACTCTTGACGGGTTTTTGTGTTTTAAAATGTATTCAGTAACTTTGTTTGCTATGGTTCTGACTATGTATTCCATCAGTTCACTACTTATGTCCTAAAATCACTGAAGCTATGAACCCTTTGATTTTTTTTCATTCTCATAACCAATTCGTCAAGGCAAGCCAGAATTTTAATTCACCATTAGATCCCTCAATTTGTAATTCTTATAGCAAATGGTTGGAGTTGATCTGGGTGAGCAGTAAGGATGCTCATAGATTTAAAGAGTAAATAAAGATTTTTGTGTGTGAACTGGAGGTGATCACTTGTACCAGAAGCAATGTTCAGAATAGGAAGTGCTGGGGGAAAACCTGGAAAGAAGAAAATAATGAACTGAAAAGGTGAGGTCAGGTGGGGGTGAGGGGGTGGGAGACGGTGATGGGGGAGGAATATCTGATCGAATGTTGTCTTTGGTTATCCAGGTAATGCAATTACTTTTGCTGTTGTGAATTAGAAAAGAAAACCATGGAACTGTGAGAACACAATGCTGGAGAAACTCAGCAGATCAGTGTACTTTATATAGCAATGGTAAAGATCGATAACCGACATTTCAGGCTTGAGCCCGAAACATTGGTTATGTATCTTTACCTTTGCTATATAAAGTACTGTTTGACCTGCTATGATTCTCCAGCATTTAGTGTTTACTTCAACCACAGTGTCTGCAAACTTTTGTTTTACTGTGGAACTGTGAGAAGCAGATCACAGCACTTGCTGAAAATCTTAAACAAGAGAATGCTGGAAATGCCCAGCAAATTGGACAATGTCAGTAGAGAGAGAAATGCGTTGATGTTAAAGTTAATGACCTTCCATTGGACCTGATCAATTTTGGCCCAAACACAAAAGGCTGGTTACCTGAAATTGTTGAATTTTAATCTTGAGGTTCACCTGGATATTGCCTGAATTGGAAGACTTTAGTCATAGGGGAACTTAGATTAGGTTGGTAAAGGAAGTCAAGGAATGATTTGATAGAAGTACGGTACAACTTCAATTATCCGATCGGATTCTCCAAAATCATTTATCCGAAATTTTTCGGAGCGGAGCCTCAATGGGGAGGTGTCGGTAATTGGCGGGTGGCCAACATTTTATTTGGTGAGAATTAAACATTATTTTAATGCTTAAAAAGCCTTCCCTTGTTTGTTGTTGCTACTGACTGGTTCTCCGGGAAAAAAAAATTTGAAATGGGCCTAGTCCCGACTATTTTGGATAATCGGAGTTGTACTGTATAAATTTATGCAAAGTATAATCAGGATAGATGGTCAAAATATTTTTTCCCAGTTGAAGGGTATTAAATAAAAGACATTGGTTTGTGTGAGAAGTAAAGGATTTTAACATAACATAACAATTACAGCACGGAAACAGGCCATTAGGCCCTTCTAGTCCGCACTGAACCAAACACTCCTCTCTAGTCCCACCTACCTGCACAATGACCATAACCCTCCACCTTCTTCTCATCCATATACCTGTCCAGCTTTTTCTTAAATAATAAAATTGACTCTGCTGCCACTATTTCTCCCGGAAGCTCATTCCATACGGCTACCACTCTCTGAGTAAAGAAATTCCCCCTCATGTTACCTCTAAACCTCTGCCCCTTAACTCTTAACTCATGTCCTCTTGTTTCAATCTCTCCTACTCTTAATGGAAATAGTCTATCCACATCCACTCTGTCTATCCCTTTCATAATCTTAAATACCTCTATCAAATCCCCTCTCAACCTTCTACGCTCCAAAGAATGAAGACCTAATCTGCCCAATCTCTCCCTGTACTCTAGATGCTTAAACCCAGGTAACAATCTGGTAAATCTTCTCTGCACTCTCTCCACTCTGTTTATATCCTTCCAATAACAGGGCTTGGATTTTTGTGTTTTAATACCTGGAATGTTGCCAGAGGAAGAATTTGTCAATTGTACTATGTACATTGCTCCAAAATTGTTGCTGGAGCTGAAGAGGTACTTAATTTTTTTTTTAAGTCTTCAATGCTATACATCATTCAATTAAAAAGAGACAATAAGTATAAAGGAAAATAGATAACTATTATTCCAGTGTCAAGAAAAATTAACAGCTTTCCAACAGTACATACAGCCCTTTTGTGATGTTGATGCAGTTCATAATCAGTGTAACGAGGTTCCAGACCTTGACGGCTGTTGGAAAGAAACTGTTCTTCAACTTAGAGGTGCTGGTCTTCAGGACCTTCTGCCCAAGGTAGCAGTGAGAAGAACATGATCAGGGTGATGGGCTCCTTGATATTGGCTGCTTTCTTCAGTGGATGGTTGATCAGAGCCTGTGATGAACCTGGCTCCCTTCTGCATTCCTGGGCATTCAAATTTCCAAACCAGGCTGTGATTCAACCAGTCAGTATACTTTCCACAATACACCTGTAGAAAGATTATTATTGTATTGGATAATGTGTACATCTCTTCAGACCCCTTAGAAATAAGAGGTGTTGGTGCACTGCCTTTTCGGTTGCCTCAATGTGCTGGTTCCCGGCGAGGACTTCTGAAATATGGACTCCCAGGAACTTTAAAATACTAACCCTCAATGTGGACAGGTGTGACTTTCCTCAGCCTCCCCTTCTAAAAACCACCAGGAAGCTCCTTCGTATTGAGAACAAGGTTGTTCTGGCACCAACCAACCAGGTTCTTGGTCTCCATTCTATATGCTGACTCATTGTTTTCAGTTGTTTGGCCAACAAAGTTGATTTGATGGTGAATTTGTAGATAAGAGTTGGTGCCAAACTTAGCAACGTGATCATGATTGTACAGGGGATAAAGCAAGGGATGAAGTTCACAGCCTTGGGGTGCCCCACTATACAAAAACCTCTGTTTGTAAGGCAGCCTCTTACTTCCTTTGGCAGAGAATTCCACAGATTCACTTGTCTCTGGGAAAAGTAGTTCCTCCACATTTCTGTCCTAATCTACTCCCCTGTATCCTGAAGCCCTTAATAGACTTTTTTTTTTACATCAAACAGCTGGTCTTCAATCTCGAGGAGTTGGAAGAAAATAATTGTTAAATGTTTTCTCCTTCATCCCACAGGTAACTACTACAACAGTGGCAACTACTCCAGTTCGGGCAGTTCAGGGGGCTATTCGTACAGCCAGAATGATGGTTATGCTCCTCCACCAAAGAAGCCAATCAAGCCTCAACCCCCACTGCAGAAATCATATAGTGGTGGAGGGGGTGGGGGTGGTGGATACCAGTCTCAGCAATCGTCCTACAACCAGAGCCAGTATAGTAGCTATAGCCAACCTTCACTTTCAGCTTCAACAAAACCAAAAGTCTACAACAGTCAAAATTATTCCTATTCAGGATCCTCCTACGGTAGTTCCTATTCAAGTCAGAGTCTTGGTGGTAGCATGGAATACGAACGAAAAGGCGGTATGGAATTTTCTTTATTTCTTATTCAATGAATCACAAATGTAGAAAGAGTTTGCATTTAGGGGGCTGGCTGTGTGGGACGTGTTTTGTAAGTACTAGCGAGAAACCCGATTAATTTATAATCTCCCCAGTACCACCTAACCAAAAATTAGGCAAATCATCTCTCACCCAGGCATTTGAATTTTCAGTGGAGTTCGGCATTTTTAAAATCCACCTTCAAGTTTTATCAGTTCCCTCCCTGCCCGCCCTGACTCCCTCCGCTCCTTCCATGCAGTGCTAGGATGCGGCTCCTACATTTATCAGTTCCCTCCCTGCCCGCCCTGACTCCCTCCGCTCCTTCCATGCAGTGCTAGGATGCGGCTCCTACATTTATCAGTTCCCTCCCTGCCCGCCCTGACTCCCTCCGCTCCTTCCATGCAGTGCTAGGATGCGGCTCCTACATTTATCAGTTCCCTCCCTGCCCGCCCTGACTCCCTCCGCTCCTTCCATGCAGTGCTAGGATGCGGCTCCTACATTTATCAGTTCCCTCCCTGCCCGCCCTGATTCCCTCCGCTCCTTCCATGCAGTGCTAGGATGCGGCTCCTACATTTATCAGTTCCCTCCCTGCCCGCCCTGACTCCCTCCGCTCCTTCCATGCAGTGCTAGGATGCGGCTCCTACATTTATCAGTTCCCTCCCTGCCCGCCCTGACTCCCTCCGCTCCTTCCATGCAGTGCTAGGATGCGGCTCCTACATTTATCAGTTCCCTCCCTGCCCGCCCTGAGGGAGAATAATATTTTGTGAAAATAGCTTTGCTTTGCCACTGCATGTTCTAAAATAATTTTACGATTTTGTTCCAAGTAATAGAATAACAAAAATGATGTCCAATGAAAACTGCAAGTCTCGAGTTATTACAGGCGGTGAATTTTCTGCATTTCTCATTGGACAAGCTTGGCATGCTAGGAGCTAGTTATGGGCAAGTACTGGTTGGGATCAGGAGAACCAGACATTGTGGTTTGAGCATAGGACAAGCAGGTACTGCCTGGTAATCTAGAAGGGGCTTTGGAGTCTGGTTACAGATGGTCTGATGTATTGTGCTCAGTGTATATTTTTTTTTTAAATTGCTTAAAATTACTAGTTTTTTTAATGGCTTGAAATTGGGATGTATATTTTCAAAAATTTTCCAACTAGGAGTGCTGCCCCCAAACCCCTGCCCCCTTGACCCCATTATATGCCTCGCACAAGTGCTCAGTTCTTTTTTTAACCTCACTCACATGCCTGTCATCCTGACATCATCAATATGCCTCGAATTTTTAAAGTGAAATTGAGTAATTTGTAGATCTTGTAAAGGATTGGAGTCTTTGTAGTGACCTTGATTTCAATGCAGAGAGGTACTTGAACATGTACTGTCTTCGGGTAATTTGACCAGAGGCTTCTGCATGGAGGAGGTGTTTGCCAATTTGTGCTGATTGGGGTCTGCAGATGAGAAAGTCAAAGATTCGTTTGCAGAGTTTCACAGAGCCCTAGATCCTTTAGTTTGGTCATGTTTAGCTGGTATGGTGGTGTTGGAACATTGTGCCCCTAATTCAGGCAACTGGGATTAGTGTAAATGGGCAAGAAGTTCACCTGATGTGGCAGGTCAAAGGACTTGTTTCTGTGTTGTACAAATTTGTTACTGACAACATGCTTGGACAGGAGGTACTGTTCTGAAGGTTTTCAAACCTTGCACAGGAATCTGGACCAGCTGGAAACATGGGCTGAAAAATGGCAGATGGAATTTAATGCAGACAAGTGTTGCATTTTGGAAGGGCAAACCAAGAAAGGACATACATGGTATATGATAGGGCACTTAGGAGTGCGGTAGAACAGAGGGATCTGGGAATACATATACATAATTCCCTGAAAGTGGCATCACAGGTGGATAGAGTTGTAAACTTGGCACATTGGCCTTCATAAATCAAAGTATTGAGTACAGGAGTTGTGATGTCATGGTAAAGTTGTATAACACATTGGTGAGGCCAAATTTGGGGTCGTTTTTGTCACCTAATTAAAGGAGAGATAGCCATAAGATTTACTAGGATGTTGTCTGGACTTCAGGAACTGAGTTATAGGGAAAGGTTAAACTCATTAGGACTTTATTCCCTGGAACGTAGAAGAATGAGGGGAGATTTAATAGGTGTTCAAAATTATGAAGGGTAAAGACAGTAAATGTTGGTAGGTAAGATAAAAACCAGAGGATATGGGTTATGGTGAAAGGGGAAAGGTTTAGGGGGAACTTCTTCGCACATTTAACATTTATGGGGAATTTGGGCAGGCACATGGATGGGAGAGGTATGGAGGGACTGGGTGGAAGTTGGTGGTACTCAGCAGAAAAATGGTTCGGCACAGTCTCAAAGGGCCTGTTTCTGTGCTGTAATGTTCTGTGGTTCTATAGCAGGAGAAGAGGAGATCAGATATAGTAAATGAGAGATGGTTGATAATGTAAGTAGTAGGAGTATCCCATCTGGCATGTTGAACCTGCTCTGCCATTTATTAAGATCATGACTCTACTCCACTTCCCTATCTTTTGCTCTCTTGAGGGTTGTAGTATGATGTACAGTCTGACAAAAGAGGCAAAGTATTTAACAATTATGATTTGAGTTATATCAAAGGCATTTGTTTCCTTCACATGTCTGTTAAGCAGGAATATAGACAGTAAGATTGCTCAATAAAAGAAAAACTTGTGGTTTTTACAGGATATAGTGGTTCGTCATATGGTTCTGGTGGAGGTTCGTATTCTTCCAGCACATCAGGAGGTTATGGAGGAGGTGGAAATTCTGGTGGCTCTTATTCTGGTAAGATCTGTGAGTTTTGATTGACTGTGACTTTGAGTTGTAATTAGGCCCTGACTGATGGGTGTGATAGGCAGTCAACATTTTGGGCCTCAGCCCTTCATCGACTGCCTATTACTTTCTATGGATGCTGCGTGACCTGCCGAGCTTCTCCAGCAACTTTGATTATTGATCAAATTCTCGGGCACATACAGACTCCTTGTTTTCTTGCTGAAAATACTCAGCAGGTCTTTGAAAAGAGCAGAGTTAATGTTCCAAGTTAAATCATAACTGATGAAAAATTAACTCATCCCCTCCTGGGGTAGAGTCTTGTTCTCGGTGGTAGGATGGGTCTGAGCTGTTAGTTTAGAATTCAAAACATTTTTAAAAGGATGAATGAGGGGGAGACTGGGAGAAAGTGCTGTTGGCTGGTTTCATGACTAGGGTCAGTACAGGTGGTTGGCCATTTCAGGGTGAGGTGGGAGAACTTTGAAGCAAAATATTTTTTTTTTAAATTGCACAACAGAAAATGCTGAAAAAAAAACTTGAGGGTTGTTAACTCAGCTGGCAAACATCATGGGCATCTACAAGAGGCAGTGTCTTAAGAAAGCAGCCACTATCCTCTCAAGGACCCACACCACCAAGACTATACCCTCCAGTATGCTACCATTGGGGAAAAAGATACAGGAGCCTGAAGCACTCAACAGCACAAGGACAGCTTCTTCCCCTCCGCCATCTGATTCTTGAATGAACTTGGACCATAGAATCTACCTTACTTGGTATTTTTTGCACTATTTTTATTTATTTTGTAATGTGGTTTATATAAATATTTTGCACTGTGAGATGCTGCCACAAAATAACAAATTTATGACATGTTCATAACAAATTCTGATTTCTGAAATACTCAGCAGGTCAGGCCATTCAGTGGGAATTCTATGTGACTGTCCATTTCTGCTAATACTATTAATTGTTCACAGGATACTCATCCCAGAGTGGCTATAATGCACCGTTATCCGGAGGATATGGTTCCAGTCAGTCTTCCTATTCAAACCCTGGAGGGGGCTACAGCCGAGGGGACCATGTGAACACCTATCAATACAGATAAATAGTCACAGCTAGGGCCTGTTACAGAAAACTCTCTCCCTTCTGTTTTATTTTCTAACTGCTGTATCTTTTTTTACACTGCCAATGAATTTTAAAAAATTTTAAACACCTTGTCTGACCATTTTCCACTAGTACTGCATACTCTTATGGTTGAGTTTAATAGCATTCCTGTAGTAAGTAGTGCTGTGGTATGATGATGCTTCATTATCGTATTGAGGATCCAGACTGGAATCCAGTACCACCAATTAATTGGCCCATGGCTGCCTTCTATTTTGTGGTAGCAGAGCTCACTTCAATATTTCTGCGTTGTCATAATTGTATAAAATGTTAAATTATTATTTGTTTTGGAAGGTAGTGAGCAAAGGCCTTGGTAGTGGGCATTGCTGTCAACTACTGACCAAATAATGTCCTATATTGGATAAGATACTATACTGACAAGATTACAACAGATTAACTTGGTGTTGGCTTGTACTGAATAAAGATTTTCTTTTCATCTTTGTGACCCCAATGCTGTGATACTAAAGCAGAATGTTTGTTCCTCTTAATTATTCCATCCCTGTGCTATTGGCATCTTTATTTAGCTCCTTTTCAAATGAGATTTTAAAATAGTGCGCCAGAATAAACAGGCAATGATTGCACTCTGGTTCCAGTGATTCACTTTGTAATGGGTCTTTTTGCCTGGCAGTTGTGATGCTTTTTGTCCCTCTCTGTAATGTATGACTAATGATTTTCCTTGCAGCTGTCTAGAAGTGGAGCTTTGTCCTGAAATGTATTTCTCCTTTTCCCAGTTTAGTTTTATAATTGTGTGAATTATTTTAAGATACCATGTTTTGTACTTTTTTTCTTGTATTAGTTGAACATTATTGCAGTTGACCTTCCTCAGTGGTTCAATAAAATGTTTATAAAGTAAAGAGGAATCTTGATTTTTGTGCATTTTCCCTTTCAGGGAATTCTCGGTTTGGGCATCTTAATGAAGGCTGTCCCTAGTATTACATCTATGAAAGGCTGTGGGCCGAGCAGTGATAGAATGAGGTTACCTCTTATCAAAATCCATATCCACCACCATATAACCATTTACGGAGCAGAAACAGGCCATGTTGGCCTTTCGAGTCCGCACCGGGTCACTGATTTTGTGTGCCCTCTTCAGGCATTGGTCCCAGTAGAGCTTCTTCAAAATTCAATTATGTTATAAAGTGCAATATTACACAAAATTCATTTCATTCAGACATAAAACAGAGATACATTAGCAGAAAGTTAAATGAAGTGCTTCTTTCAGTCAAGAGAATTCCGAGACCTTGAAGCCTTCCCTTTATCAATTTCCTTTTATCACTTCCTCGTAAAACTCGGTTAAGCTCAAGGTACAACATGCCTCTTAAAGCCATACTCCCATCAATGTCATTCCCCATATTTCACTATTTATAATCTACCAAACCACATATCCTTGGAGGGAAATAGGAGCACCCAGGTCACATACTCCTCAATCAGAATCAAATGTGGGACTCTGGATCTGTGAGGCAGCCTAAATGTCACAAATACAAAAAAGCAAAGTATAGTTAAAAACCTCTGGTATCTGGCACCCGTGGGAATGATAAATGCTGGAGAAGTCTATTTTCTAGTTACTTGAGACTTATCCTTACATTGCCTAATACATCTGCATTAAGAATAAACAGTTCAAAAGACTAAACTGTTCTTTGACTAAACAAAACTCACGTGTGTGTGTGAATATATATATATATATATATATATATATATATACACCAATGAGGTTTGAGTTACTTTTTGTCTACCTTACGGCAGACAGAAGGCAATTTTTTGTGTAATATTACATGACAATAAACTGATTAACATGACATTCCTTTGTGCTCAGCCTTGTTGCAATTCAAAGTGGTACACAGAGCTAAATTGTCTTGTTTTTAATTCAGACATAAATTCCCGATGTGATAAATGTAAAACAGGTGATGCTACTTTCGTTCATATATTCTGGACATGCCCCAGTTTAGAAAAATTTTGGAAAGAAGTTTTTCAAACATTAGTGGCTATTCTCAATTTAAAATTGGAATGTTACCCTTTAATTGCTGATTTTGGAACATTCCGAGAAGATGATGTGTTACCAACTTCAATTCAATGCCACATTTTATCTTTTACTTTATTGATGGCCAGGTGTGCAATTTTGATTAAGTGAAAATACCCCACCTACACTTGCACAATGGCCAAGGGACATTATGTTGTTTAAATTTGGGGGAAAAAATTAGATTTTGTTCCATTCAATGAGAGCCCCACCCCCCATTCCTCTCCTCCAGTGGTTTAGGAAGGGTATCTAAAATTTACAACAGCATCCAGACCTGTTGGGAAGGCTGACCAAGGAAGAGCAAATCAGATTTAACAAGTGTAAATTATCTTTGGTAAGGACTTGCAAGGTAAATGTCAGGGTCCTGGTTGGAGTTCTAGAGCAAAGGGGTACAAGTGCATAGTTCCATGAAAGTGGTGACTCAGGTGGGAGGGGGAGCTTGGCACATTTGCCCTACACTATGAGACCTTGACACAGCTGTACAAGATGTTGGTGAGACAATCTAATTAGATATTCAAATGTTAAATTCCAAATGATATGGGGCTCGTTCATGGACTACTGTCATAACCTTAAGATTTAGTGTTAATGTGGAATTTTGGCATGGTGTTGTCACTCATTTTCAACCTTGTTCAGGGGAAGGGGTTTTTTAATTTATTTCCTTTGTTTTATGATCATTTTTATAACTTGTTGTATTTTCTTGGTCTTGTAGCACATTTCATAATTGTATTCAACTTTTCTACTGTATAAAACAAAAAATTAAAATAGAATCAGCTCAATGAGTGGCATCAACCAGCTTTTCATCCTGGACGACATCATTATTTGCTCCCATGTTCACCAAAGGTTTATGTGTTACTTCAGAGAACATTTACATTTAATTAAAAGCTTGCATATATTTTACTTACTTTAATTTTTTTTTAATATTTTTCAAGATTTTTTTGCCATTTGTTTGAATACTGTATTTTTTAAACTTGCATTTATGGCTGAAAAATATTACAACACAACATGAATAATTTCATCGGCACCAGGTTACAATCATCATGCTGGCTGTTGTGATGCACCCTCACCTGGTCAGAGTACGAAAGGCTTCCCATCTCCACATTGTCTACTCCAACTGAACATTGACAGCACTGAGTGCATCAACAGCCCAACCAGGGTATTGGTCTGCACTCCCATACATCTTCTTCATGAACTGCTGGATGAACTCCGGGAATTGTTTTTGCTGAATACTCTCACGGATTGAGCTCATCAAGTTTAACTGGAAAACACAAGCAACTGCCTTAAAATTGAGCCCTCCTGTACCAGGGAGTGCAGGAATGATCCTAGCAGATCAGGGTAACATGATCCTATTTCCTCAAGTCATAACTGATCTACCACAGTGATGTTTCTTATCCACATCCTTAATTCCCTCCATGGAGAAATTTCTCCTCATCTCAGACCTAAACCCTTACCTTTATTCTGAGATCATAAACCTGGTAGACTTTTAATTTTGTTCCATTCAATGAGAGCCCCACCCCCCATTCCTCTCCTCCAGTGGTTTAGGAAGGGTATCTAAAATTTACAACAGCATCCAGACCTGTTGGGAAGGCTGACCAAGGAAGAGCAAATCAGATTTAACAAGTGTAAATGATCTTTGGTAAGGACTTGCACGGTAAATGTCAGGGTCCTGGTTGGAGTTCTAGAGCAAAGGGGTACAAGTGCATAGTTCCATGAAAGTGGTGACTCAGGTGGGAGGGGGAGCTTGGCACATTTGCCCTACACTATGAGACCTTGACACAGCTGTACAAGATGTTGGTGAGACAATACTGGGGGCACTATGTGCAATTATGGACATCAACACGCTGGAAGAGGTGCAGCAGAGTGTTGCCAGGGCTGGAGAGATTGAGAAGCAGGAGAGGCTGGGTCAGAAATTGAAAGTATGGATTTGAACCATTCGAAATATTGTAAGTCGGTGAGCACCTGTATAACTCGAGAGAATAGACTCAGTGTAACTTGTTTAAAGGACTGCGAGAAGAAAAAAGTTCACATCAGTTTACTCCGAGTGTGCGTAAATGCATATTGGCCTTCGTAAATCAAAGTACCGAGTACAGGAGTTGTAAAGTTATCTGAGAAATTGGTGAGGCCAAATTTGGAGTTTTGGTCACCTAACTACAGGAAAGATATCAATAAGATAGAAAGAGTGCATAGAAGTTTTACTAGGATGTTGCCTGGACTTCAGGAACTGAGTTATAGGTAAAGGTTAAACATGTTAGGACTTTATTCCCTGAAGTGTAGAAGAATGAGGGGAGATTTGATAGAGGTATTTAAAATTATGAGGGGGCTAGACAGAGTAAATGCAGTTAGCTTTTTCCAGTGAGGGTAGGTGAATTACAAACCAGAGGGCATTGGTTAAGGGGGAACATTAGGGGGAAGGTCTTCACACGAGTGTGGGAGAGTGGTACGAGCTGCCATCTGAAGTGATGAATTTTAGCATTGAATGGGAGAGGTACAGAGGGCTAGGGACTAGGTGCAGGTCATTGGAACTAGGCAGAATAATATTTTGACACATACGAGAAACGCCAAATGGCCAGTTTTCTGTGCTGTAATGTTCTATGGAATATGTGTATATGTATTATGGTGGATGTCTCATCATTGTGCAACCTGAGGCACTTGCCCCTGTGGAACAGATTACCCCAGTTGCCAGAGGAAGCAAGCGTAATTGGAAAGGAGGGAGACGACAACATCTGCAGTGGAAGCACTATATAGATTTCAATGTCACTTATCTGAGTGGGTTAAAAAGGAGCTATCATATCAAATGAAATGCACAAACAAGAGCAGCAGGGATCTCATTCTGCACCATAGCTCCATGTCATCAAACATTCAAGGACATCAATCTGACCTGCTCTTTCATGCAGCAAGTCTAAACCTTTCCCTCCAAGCACGTTCACAGATCAAATTGAAATTGTATAAGGCATCGGTGAGGCCAAATTTGGACTATTGTGTGCAGTTTTGGTCGCTGAATTATAGGAAAGATAAACAGTTTAGAGAAAGTGCAGAGGAGGGTTACGAGAATGTTGCTGGGGTTTGAGTTACAGGGAAAGGTTGTGCAGGCTGGGACTTTATTCTCTGGAGCATAGAAGGTTGAGGGGTGATTTGATAAGAGTCAATGTGGATAGGCTTTTTCAACTGAGAGTGGAGGAGATTCAAACAAGAGGGTTGAGAGTAAAAGGGGAAAAGTTTAAAGGAAACGAGGGGGAATTTCTTCACGCAGAGGGTAGTGGGGATAATGGAATGAACTTCCGGCAGAGGTGGTAGAAATGAAATTGATGTTAATATTCAAGGGAAGGTTGGATAGGTACATGGACGGGAGAGGTGTGGGGGGTTATGGGCCAAATGCAGGTCAGTGGGACTAGTGGGAGATGTTTGGCACGGACCAATGATGGTATATTCCAACATTCTCCACCCAGAGTGAAGACAGAATGCAGGCACAGGGCAAACACTGAACAAAGGGGAGGCAAAGAGAAACACTACGGACACGTTTATTTGATTTCGGTTATGTCTGGTCACAACCGATGGATTTGAATAGGTTGAATAAAGAACAGTTGGGCGTCATGGTTAGGGTAGCGGTTATAGCACCAGCGATCGGGACCGGGGCTTGAATCCCACGCTGTCTTACAGTTTGTAAGTTCTCCAGGTACTCTGCTTTCCTCCCACCATTCAAAACGAACTGGGGTTGTAGGTCGATTGGGTGAATTTGGGTGGCACGGCCTGTTACTGTGCTGTATATCTAAATTTTTTAAAAGTACATAAATAAAAATGTCAGCGCTGCTTCTGGTGTGGACATGGGAGAGCGGAGAAACAGCATTGTTCTGAAGGGATTGGCAAGAAAGAAAAGGGGGTGGGGTAGTATTGATGGTGAGAGATTGACACGATTGACAGAAAGGATATCAACTCGGAAGATGCGGAATCTATATGGGTAGAACTGAGGAATAGCAAGGGGCGGAAAACGTTAGTGGGGGTGGTATATAGGCCTCCAAATAGTAGTATAGAGGCGAGGGAAGGCATTAAAAGAGAAATTAGAAAAGCATGCAATAAGGGAACAGCTGTCATCATGGGAGACTTTAATTTGCATATAGATTGGACTAGCCAAATTAGTAAAAATACTGAGGAGGAGGAATTCCTTGAATGTTTACGGGACAGTTATCTAGACAAATATGTCGAGGAACCAACTCGGGAGCAGGCCATTTTAGATTGGGTATTATGCAATGATAAGGGGCTAATCAACAATCTTGTTGTACGAGGCCCTTTGGGTAGGAGCGATCACAATATGATCGAATTCTCACTCGACGTGGAGAGTGATGAAATTAAAACCGAGACTAAGGTCCTGAATTTAAATAAAGGAAATTATGATGGTATGAGATGGGAGTTGAGTAAGATTGATTGGGTGGTGTTTATGGGGGAGTTGACTGTGGATAGACAATGGAAAGCATTCACAGATCTAATGGAGAAATTGCAAAAATCGTTTATACTGGTTTGGCATAAAAATAAACCAAACACAGTGACTCAACTGTGGACAACAAGGGAAATTAGAGACAGCATTAGGTCCAAAGAGAGAGCATATCAATTGGCCAAAAAAAAGTACCACAACCGAAGACTGGGAACAGTTCAAGATGCACCAAAGGAGGTCAAAGGGATTAATCAAGAGAGCAAAAATAAATTACGAAAGTAAGCTTACGGCAAATATAAAAACCGACTGCAAAAGCTTTTATAAATATGTCAAGAGGAAAAGATTGGTGAAATCCAGAGTAGGTCCCTTGCAGTCGGAATCAGGGGAATATATAATGGGGAATACGGAAATGGCAGACCAATTAAATTCTTACTTTAGTTCTGTTTTTACAAGAGAGGATACAAATAACCTCCCAAGGATGTTGGGAAACATAGAGACTAATGCAAGGGAGGAACTGAAAGAAATCAGTATCTCTAAGGACATGGTCTTGGGGAAATTGATGGGATTGAAGCAGATAAATCCCAAGGGCCTGATAATCTACATTCTAGGGTACTTAAGGAAGTGGCCATTCAGATAGCAGATGCTTTAAGAATTATTTTCCAGAACTCGATAGACTCAGGATCAGTACCCATGGATTGGAGGGTAGCTAATGTTACCCCACTATTTAAAAAGGTGGGTAGAGAAAAAGCGGGGAATTATAGGCCGGTGAGCCTTACATCAGTAGTGGGCAAAATGATGGAATCCATTATTAAGGATGTAATAGCGGTGCATATGACTAGCAGAGAAGGGATCGGACGGAGTCGACATGGATTTACAAAAGGTAAATCGTGCTTGACAAATCTATTGGAATTCTTTGAGATGGTGACAGGTAAAATAGATGGGGGAGAGCCAGTGGATGTGGTGTACCTGGACTTCCAAAAGGCCTTCGATAAGGTCCCGAATAAATGACTGGCTTCCAAAATCAAGGCTCATGGGATTGGGGGCAAAGTATTGATGTGGATTGAGAACTGGCTGGTAGGTAGAAGACAGAGAGTTGGGATAAATGGCTCGTTTTCTGAGTGGCAGGCGGTGACCAGTGGGGTGCCACAGCGATCTGTACTGGGACCCCAGCTGTTCACAATTTACATTAATGATCTGGATGAGGGGATTGGATGTAATTTCTCCAAATTTGCAGATGCCACTAAGCTAGGAGGGGTTGTGTGCACAGAAGAGGGGGTCAGGAAGCTCCAGTGTGATTTGGATAACTTGAGGGACTGGGCAGATACATGGCAAATGCACTACAATGTAGATAAATGTGAGGTTATCCACTTTGGTAATACAAACTGGAGGGCAGATTACTATTTGAATGGCAATAGATTAAGAGATGCGGAAGTGCAGAGAGACCTAGGGGTACTTGTACACCAGTCTCTGAAGGCGAGCATGCAGGTACAGCAGGCGGTTAAAAAGGCAAATGGTATGTTGGCCTTCATATCAAAAAGGTTTGAGTATAGGAACAAGGATACCTTACTGAAGCTGTACAGGGCCTTGGTGAGACCACACCTGGAGTATTGTGTGCAGTTTTGGTCACCTTATCTAAGGAAGGATGCTCTTGCAATGGAGGGAGTGCAGAGGCGATTCACCAGATTGATACCTGGAATGGCAGGAATGACTTATGAGGAAAGATTGCGCAAATTGGGATTGTACTCGCTGGAGTTTAGAAGATTGAGAGGGGATCTGATAGAGACATATAAAATTCTGGCAGGACTGGACAGAATGGATGCAGATGGGATGTTTCCAATGATGGGAAAATCCAGAACCCGGGGCCATGGTTTGAGGATAATAGGCAAACCATTGGGAGGAGTCACGTGATGGAGTAGTGGCCGGTCGGGGAACTCCAGCTCTCTCCAGAAAAGTTAAAAAAAGACAGTGATAAAACAAAAACCAAAATAAAGTGAAAGTAAAGGTGTGGAGAAAATGGCAGCGAAAAAAGAAAAGCCAAAAGCAACGGGAAGAAGAGAAGAAGAAAGGACGTCGGAAGAAGAAGGTGAAGGACTTACCTGTCCGAGGAGGCCCGCCGCGGAGAGAGAAGCCCGCTCCCTAAGGTCAGTTGAAGTCCCGAACTCGGGACCACAAAAATGGTTCACGGTGCCAAGCAAAAGTGCGCAACCGCGCATGCGCAAGACAAAAATAACACTGACGGGAGGGGGGACCAGCTGAGGAGTCGATCTCCACAGCTGAGATTGACAGCCACAACAAAACAGCAAGAGGAAAACACAGAAAATAACGAGAGCAAGAAAGAAGAGAGTAAAAAGAAATCAAAGAAACAACAGATGACCAACCCAGAGGAAGACACTTCTAATAAAAATAAGACGACCAAAAATACTCAACAAGATAAAACAAACAACCCAACAAGAAAACCAGAAGAGACAGAGGTAAAGGACACAGATCCTGGAGTGGACTCAGAAGAAGAGGAGAAAGAACACAGAGAAATGGAAGATGAAGGGAAGGGCAAGTACATGGATATATTTTTTTTAAAGAATATATGGAATCAGTAAAAGAATGGCAGTCACAAGAATTCAGTGAAATAAAAAGAAGAGTAAAAAGTACAGAAGAAAAAATGAATAGATTAGAGATGATCATGTCAGATATAAGAAAAAGAGTGGACAAGGTGGAAGAACGAGAAACAGCCGTAGAAATGGAAGTAGAGGACTTAAAAGAGAAATTAGAAGAATCTGATAAAAAAGTTAAAGAGACACAAGAGCTGTTAGCTCAGAAGATAGATATAATGGAAAATTATAATAGAAGAAACAATATAAAGATAGTGGGCTTTAAGGAAGATGAAGAAGGCAAGAATATGAGAGAATTTATAAAAGAATGGATCCCCAGGGTCCTAGGAAGACCAGAATTACAGGAAGAAATGGAAATAGAAAGGGCACACAGAACATTAGCCCCTAAACCACAACCACAACAAAAACCAAGATCTATTCTAGTAAAATTCTTAAGATATACAACAAGAGAAAATATATTGGAGAAAGCAATGAGGAAAATAAGAGAAGACAAAAAACCACTGGAATACAAAGGTCAAAAAATTTTTTTCCATCCAGATACAAGTTTTGAACTCCTGAAGAAGAGGAAGGAGTTTAATACAGCAAAAATGATCCTATGGAAAAAAGGATATAAATTTATGCTAAAGTATCCAGCGGTACTTAAAATAGTTATTCCAGGGCAGCAAAACAGACTATTCTTGGATCCGAAGGAAGCAAGAAAATTTGCAGAACAACTACAAAACAGACAGAGAGAGGAAGATATGTAACGAGAACAAAAATGATCACAAAAATATGTATGTGTGTATGTATATATAAAAAATATAGAATATAGATAAGAACTAAGAAGGGAAAGAAAGGGAAGAAAGTAAGTATGGGGGGAATTAAGAGAGTGACCTTTGTTATATGTGAAGATTAAAATCTATTCTGGGGAGGGCTGGGTGGGGAAGAGTTATGGTCACTGCGAAATCAGTTGAGGCTTGGGAGTGAATTCGCAAATCCAAATGGAGAGGGGAGATGTGGTTGCCCGAAAAGGGACAAAGGGCAACTCAGGAAGGGGAGGGGATAGTGGAGTTAAAGGAATTTTAGATAGGAGAATAAGGGGAATGTTTGATGTTTTAGAAATGTTGTCTTATAAAGTGTTCAAAAAAAGAAAGCAGAAATGGATAAGAAGGAAAGGTGATGATGAGGAAACAGAAAGGAAAGATAAACAAAGTATGAAATGGCTATGTTGAACTATATGACTTTAAATATTAATGAATACATAACCAAATCAAAAGGAAGAAACTGCTAAATTTACTGAAAAGAGAAAAACTTGATATAGCATTCGTGCAAGAAACACACAACTGAAGTGGAGCACAAGAAATTAAAGAGAGATTGGATAGGAAATGTAACAGCAGCGTCATATAATTCAAAAGCTAGAGGAGTAGCTATATTAATCAGTAAAAATGTACCAATAAAAATAGAAGAGGAAATAATAGATCCAGCAGGGAGATATGTAATGATAAAATGTCAGATATATTCGGAGTTTTGGAATTTACTCAATGTATATTCACCTAACGAAGAAGATCAAAAATTTATGCAAGATATTATTTTGAAGATACCAGACACGCAAGGGAACATACTAATAGGAGGGGATTTCAACCTTAATTTGGATTCAAACATGGATAAAACTGGGAAAAAAATTAACAGAAAGAACAAAGTAACCAAATTTATAATTAAATCGATGGAAGAAATGCAACTTTTGGATATATGGAGGAAACAACACCAAAAGGAAAAGGAATATTCATATTACTCGGGTAGACATAAAACATACTCAAGAATAGACCTATTCCTGTTATCAGCTCGCATGCAAGACAGAGTTAGGAAAACAGAATATAAAGCTAGACTATTATCGGACCACTCATGCCTGATATTGACAATAGAGTTAGAGGACATCCCACCAAGAATGTATAGATGGAGATTAAACTCCGTGCTACTTAAAAGGCAGGATTTTAGAGAATTCATTGAACGACAAATTAAAATGTACTTTGAAATAAATACAGGATCAGTGGAAGATAAGTTTATACTATGGGACGCAATGACAGCGTTCATCAGAGGGCAAATAATAAGTTATGTAACTAAGATGAAGAAGGACTACAATCAAGAAACAGAGCAGTTGGAAAGGGAAATAGCAAATATAGAAAAAGAATTAGCAATGAAGGAAGACACAACTAAAAGAAGAGAATTGGCAGATAAAAAAATAAAATATGAAACACTACAAACATATAAGGTGGAGAAGAACATAATGAAGACAAAACAGAAATATTATGAACTAGGGGAAAAAACGCACAAAATTCTAGCGTGGCAGCTTTAGACAGAACAAACTAAGAGAATGGTATTGGCATTAAGGAAAAAAGACAAGCAAATCACATATAATCCAACGGAGATTAATGAAAACTTCAGAGAATTCTACGAACAATTATGTCAAACTGAAAACAAAGGGAAAGAAGACAAGATAGATGAATTTTTAACTAAAATTGAACTACTGAAATTACAAACAGAGGAACAAAATAAATTAACAGAACCATTTGAAATAAAAGAAATACAAGAGATAATAAAAAAAACTACCGAATAATAAAACACCAGGAGGGGATGGATTCCCCATAGAATTCTATAAAACATTTAAAGATTTATTAATTCCTCCCCTTCTGGAAGTAATCAACCAGATTGATAAAACACAAAGCTTACCAGATTCATGCAAACCAGCAATAATTACAGTAATAACAAAGACAGGGAAAGATCCACTCGCACCAGCGTCATATAGACCAATATCTTTACTTAACACAGATTATAAGATAATAGCTAAAACTATTAGCAAACAGATTAGCCGACTATGTACCAAAAATAATAAATCTAAACCAAATTGGATTTATTAAAAAAAGACGAACAGACAATATCTATAAATTTATTAACTTAATTCATGCAGTAGAAGGAAATAAAGCTCCAACAGTAGCGGTTGCTTTAGACGCAGAGAAGGCCTTTGATAGAGTAGAATGGAATTATTTATTCAAAGTACTACAAAAATTCAGCTTACCAGAGAATTATATTAATTGGATTAAAGCATTATATAAGGGGCCATTGGCGAAAGTGACAGTAACTTAAGCAGATCAACAAGGCAGGGATGCCCACTATCTCCCTTATTGTTCGCATTAGCCATAGAACCACTAGCAGAACTGATAAGAACAGAAAATAAAACAAAAGGGATAAAATTAAAAGACAAGGAATATAAAATCAGTTTATTTGCAGATGACGTTATAGTATACTTAGCAGAACCAGAAATATCAATAAAGGAATTACATAGGAAATTGAAGGAATATGGAGAAGTGTCGGGGTACAAGATTAACGCAAATAAAAGTGAAGCAATGCCAATGAATAATGCGGATTTCTCAAAATTTAAGAAAGAATCACCATTCAGATGGCAAACGCAAGCAATGCGATACCTTGGTATACAAATAAATAAAAACCTCGGCCATCTATATAAACTCAATTATTTTCCACTAATGAAAAAATTACAAGACGACTTAGAGCATTGGAAAGACTTACCACTAACACTGATAGGAAGGATAAACTGTGTTAAAATGAACATTTTCCCAAGGATACAATACCTATTTCAGGCATTACCAATACAGTTAACAGAGAAATTCTTCAAGGAGTTGAAGAAAGTAATAAGGAATTTTTAATGGAAAGGGGGGAAACCGATGATAGTACTAGATAAATTAACAGAATGGTATAAAATAGGGGAGAAGATACCCGAACATATATTATATAAATGGGATGAAAAATTGGTACAACGTAGGAATTCTCCAGTATTGCATCATCTGCTCAACATTTGGAAGAAGGCTCATGTAGAAAGGAATAAAACAAGTTACCAACTACCAAAACTAATACTGATGCAAAATCAGCTAATCCCTTTAACAATAGATAACCTTTCCTTTAGAGAATGGGAGAAAAAAGGGATCAAAAGAATAGAAAATTGTTTTTCAGGAAATAAATTATTATCCTTTGAACAAATGAAGGATAAATATAATATAACTCACGATACAGTGTTGGCATACTACCAACTAAAATCCTACTTGAAGGACAAATTGGGAAACAGTCTGAGGTTACCAGAAGGAAGTAATTTTGAATATGTGATTACAGACACAATGATAACTAAAAAATTTGTAACAAACATGTATATTAAACTACAAGGAAAGGAGAACGAGGAAACAAATGGTAAAACTAAAAAATAGGAACAAGATCTAAACAAAGATAAAGAATGAAACATGGGAGAAGTTATGCTCAGGAACTGTGAGAAATACAATAAACACGAGGTTACGTATGATACAATATAACTGGATACACAGGCTATACATTACACCTCAAAAGTTAAATAAATGGGACCCAACAGTATCTGACAGATGTTTTCGCTGTAAAAAAGAAATGGGAATAACAATTCATGCAATTTGGACATGTGAGAAAGTGAAAAAATTTTGGGAAGATCTAAACCAGATATTAAATAAAATCACAAAAAGCAATATACCAAAAATCCCAGAGATCTTCCTCCTAAGTAACATAAAAAACAAAGAATTTGGACTCGATTTGGATGGAGCACAAAAAAGATTTGTTAGGATAGCCCTAGCTGTAGCAAAAAAATGTATTATGTCAACCTGGAAATTAGAAGATAACTTGAGAATACAACAATGGTATATAGAAATGAATAAATGTATTCCATTAGAAAAAATAACCTATAATTTAAGAAATAACATTACAATATTTGAACAAATATGGGAGCCATACATGAAACACAATAGAGAAAACCTACCGTGGACATCTACCACCTAAAATGACAGAAGGAGAAGATAATGAAAAGAACTGACTCAGTGGAACTTCTTGTTTGTTTTTATTGAGTGACAACATTGTTTGACGGGTTTAATGTATCCTATTTTCTGAACTTTAAATAAATGGGAGGGGAGGTGAGGGAGGGAGGGAGGGGAGGAGAGAAGGGGGGGAGAAAACGACACTGTATATATTTAACAAGGAAAATGTATGTATCTTGATCAATATGGTTTATAGTGTGAAAAATAAAAAATAATTTAAAAAAAACAGGCAAACCATTTAGGACCGAGATAAGGAGGAATTTCTTTACCCAGAGGGTGGTGAATCTGTCGAATTCATTGCCACAGAGGGCAGTAGAGGCAGGTTTATTAAATATATTTAAGAGGGAATTAGATATATTTCTTCAGTATAAGGGTATTAAAGGTTACGGAGAGAAGGCGGGGACGGGGTACTGAACTTTAAGATCAGCCATGATCTCGTTGAATGGTGGAGCAGGCTCGAAGGGTCAAATGACCTACTCATGCTCCTATCTTCTATGTTTCTATGAAGGATTCGCCTGCCTGATCTTAATGCTGGTGGCTCGGTACAGATGTTAAATAGTGTTTTTAAATGAAAATTTTACAACTACGGGTCTGTGCCCAAGGTGGTGCCACCTGTGCTCAGCAGCGGCCATGGTGGGGGGAGGGAGGGGAGTTGCAGACTCTGGGGAGTGGCAGACTGGCGCAGGGCACAGGAATGCAGAGGAACACCACCCACTGAGAAGGAGAAGCAGAGGAGACAACCCTACAGGACAGCAGCCATTGTGGTGGACCAGCGAGGATGTGGGCAACTTGTGATTAGGGGACCCACATGGGCTCCAGCCTAGTTGGAACCAGGGATCAGAGCCAGGATATGAGAGAGTACAGAGGGCGAGAAGGTCTCCCGAAAGGCCTCGGATACTGAAGGCTTCCTGATCGTATTGGAGGTTTGGATCTGCAGCTGAGGGTTGCGAATGGTTTGAACAGGAGTGCGCAGCTGCAGAAGCACTGGGAGGCAAATCCACGGACACGCAGAGTCTTTAAAGGTACTGTCTTTTGCTTTTTTCTCGTACTGTAAAAGGTGCCGGGCAACACTAATGGAAACTTTTTGTCTACCTTACGGCAGACAGAAGGCAATTTTGTGTAATATTACATGACAATAAAGGAATCTTAAATCATAAAAAGTTCCCTCGACACTGTTGTATATAAACATACCCAATACAGAACCAGTAACAGTTAGATAGTCTCACCCACCTGGTAGGCAATGTTGTGGATTGTGATGTGGTGCAGCGCAGCCGTGTCACTCTTGAACAAGGCGTGGAGATATGCTCGTGTATACCTGTCAACATACATAGTTCTGACCGAGGAACAACCATGGAGGTGAATATGCATTTGCCCCATGTATTCCTGCCCAACCTGGTGTTCTCATCACTGGTACAGGTGGCATGTGATGCCATATATACTTGCGTAATAGTCAAATTTTGTGGATCGATTCTTAGGGCAAAATTTAGGGGATGGGGGTCAGCTATTACACACATACCAGCTTTGACCACAGTAAGTAATCATTCATGGTGTCATGTGCTCGGATGGGCGGGCGTACGGGGTGTCGGGAGCACGGATCGGGCGGGCAGCCGGGCCGTCGGGAGTACAGATTGGGCAGGCTACCGGGGCCAAAAATTGGGAGTTGGCTTTTGCATGCAGTATATGGAAAATATTAGATTTTTGGAGCAAATATGGGGGGGGGGGGGGTCAAATTTTACATGATATCGACTATTACACAAGTATATACAATTCTCTCTTCATGGATTAACCCACAGAGGCCAATTATGTATGGCGTGTACCACCTCTAGGCCTGGTATACTCATTCTCCACACACAAAGACCACAGGAGTGCCATGGATCAAGGAATCGGGTGCAAAAATCTGGCTTATTTCCTCTGCTCTCTGATCCAGCTGCTCAGGGTATCATCTAAAAGGGGCTCCAGGCAAGATGTGTGATCAGGGGATTGATGGAGCCAGGTGCTCATCTCTCTCTGTGGAGTTCAGTAATGCAGCAGAGCACATTTCTCCCCCCCCCCCCCCCCCCACCCCCAGCCTTAAGAGTAAAAGTGGCCACCACAGGCCAGATACTAACAATGCAAATGGCCCCCACTCTCACCTCTTGCAAGTAGGACAAGGGCATTCTTCATCAATGGGCTTGAAATCCTTGGCGTACTGTCTATGTTTCAGCTGCAGAGATCCCCAGGGAACGAGTGCTGAGCCAAACCGCTGAGAGATTAGAGAGAAGGTAAATTGCAGAGCTGAAGGAAGCTGGTAACAGCAGCCCCAGGTGCTATAGTGTTGCTAAAGCACTTTATCTCCTGATTGCCCCTGCATTCAAAGTTCCACATCCCAGTTCCCCATTCCTGGTTGGGTGAATGCCAGTTAGCTCCAATTTACCAAACAGATTCTTTATTTTTGGCCTGGACTTTTAAATTATTTTACTCAGTCTCAATATCACTGGTATGAACACCAGTTTACAAACCCTCTCTCTCAGTGAGCACAGTCTATATCAGAGGTGGCAAAACCGTGGCCCGTTGCCCATTTTTTAAGTGGCCCATTAGTACATAGTCCCTAACAATAAATTGGACTGTATCTACATTGAACTTCTTAGTTTCAACACTAGATGTCGCTGCCATTCTGAGCAACTTCTAGACAATTGCAACATTGCAATGTTACTCATCGATGACAATGTTTCCCTCCATTAAAAAAAAAGGTTTCCCTCTGTTTTAAAAAAAAGGTTTCCCTCTGTTTTAAAAAAAAGGTTTCCCTCTGTTTTAAAAAAAAGGTTTCCCTCTGTTGATGAAACAGGAAGGGAGCGATGAAAATTTCAGACACGGTGCGAAGATGAATTCTCTTTCAAGAAGTCATTGGGAAGTCTATTTGTTTGATTTGCATGGAATCTGTTAACTTTAATAGTCCATCTTAATATCTTATCTACAGATTTACACATTGCATCATAATCATTAAGGTGGGCACTTGGACCATGAACTGTATTCACTGAGAGTTATGGAAGAATGTTGGAGACGGCCTTGTCCCTTTCTTGATCTTTTCTCCTCTTCTTATTTTACACTCAGTTTTTTATTTTGCAGTTGTTTTGAATGACAGTTTTAAAGTGTTTTATTATATTATTTAAATTAAAGAGCAGCAGATACAGAAATGCCGACTGTAATATGTGAGCACATCAATAAACTACAGTAACGTCAACAGTTTAACTGTTCGAGTAAAAGCACAATGTTGGAGAAACCCTTGATATGGGTTCTGTATTTTTATCTTTGCTATATAAAGAACTCTGACCTGCTGAGTTTCTCCAGTGTTGTGTTTTTACTTCAACCTCGGTGTTTGCAGACTTTCGTGTTTAACTTACAGTTAACATGTTCAGTGGTGTGGTATAATTATTTTGATACAATGTGAATTTTCGATAGCACCAGGGTTTTCTGATCTAAAAACATGATTTTTCTTGCAGTGGAACTGGTTCAAAACTGCCAGGCTTGATATTGTTTGACCCGTAACTCCTTATATTTTTCTGAAGTGGTCCACAACCTAAAAGGGTTGGCCACCCCTGGTCTACATAATCCCAATTAACTCCAGCCACCAGAATCTGGATGCGAGACAATACATTGCCCTTCTCGACTCCCAGAGAAAACAGAATTACGGTAAAGCCCGTGTTATCCAGAATTCAAGCAACAAGCAGCATCAAGCAACCGGGGAAAAATTAAAATCACAGAAAATAAGCAAGTAAAAAATGCTCGTTTAAGACAGGCATGCATCACCATAAATTCAAATTAACGGCAACGCAGCCCAAGTTTAATTCGAATTAACGGCAATGCACGCCAGGTTTAAACTTTTGGTTGTTTTTGCACAACAATCTCAAGCAACCAGAAAATTCACTTATCTGGCATCGACAACCCCATAGGTTATGAATACCAGGGCTTTCAGTGTATTCGGTATTACACTGAGGAAATCCTTACCGCTGTTCGTGTAGGAAACACACAGTCAAACATGTCGCAGCCTAGAGCCACACAAACCACGAGATCCGTTGCATACCTGGTCGGAAAGAGGGGGAAGGAGTTGGTGATTGAAGCAGTAAAGGCACAATGCACAACTCACTTCTGGAACCAGGTTGTGTCTCTGACTGCGTACCCCAGTCTGAAATGCTCAATCACAACAGACACACCCGATCCATGCCTTCTATCTGTGAACTGCTCCATTAGCCTACTCACCATTGCACCGTCCGTTGACATTCGCCAATTCAGTTCTAAATTCAGCCCCAGGATTTTGTCAGCAAAGATCCACATTTTAAATTCACAACTTCCAGTGAATTTCCAGCATCCTCCCGAGATTATCAGGATGGAAGGCTGCCCCAGTTTATCTGGCTAGGCAGATGGGAGAAGGGGTTACTTGGAAGCTTTTCATGGGCATGCAGACAGATCGTGTGAAGGTCATACTGAGAAGGAGTTTTAAAATGTTGACTGGAAGCTGCATTCCTTTCTTGTTATCAGCTAGTTGATAAGGGCCTCCTTATTTGGCAAGGTACTAAAAGACTACAGGTACTCCCCGACTTATGACTGTAATTAGGACTGAAGGATCGGTCGTATCTCAAAATGGACACGACGGAATTTTGCCTGCGTGCATGGAGTACCGAAGTCTTAATCGAACTTTTTAATCAAATGTTGTATTTGACAAACTCGGACAGGGATACAGGGCATGTAAGAGCAAAAATGTGCGCACTTAGCTTGTTGGTCAGCGTCCTAGGGTCCATAGGCTGGGCGTGGCCATCTTGATCTCTGTGGGCATGCACAGTGGGTTCGCATATTGGCGTTCAGTTGGTGCATACACAAGAGTTAAGTGCTCTAACGATATTGAATTTGCACTCTTAACTCTCGTGCATACGCCAACCGAACGCCAATATGCAAACCCTCTGTGCATGAGCCAACCAGAGACTCATGCATGCACACAGGAATCAAGATGGTTGCGCCCAGCCTATGGACCCCAGGATGCTGACTAACAAGGTAAGTATGCCTATTTTGGCTCTTGTGTGCCCTGTATCCCTGCTATAGTTTGTTGAATGCAACATAAACCACGTAAATGTTATTTTTTTTTTTAAATAAAATTCAGTAATATGTGTAGATGGACACAAGTCATGTAGGTCACAAGTCAGGGAGTACCTGTATTAACTACTGGATAAGGGACACCACCTTGATTAATGAATCCCAAGAGAATTCTAAAAAATGTTCTTATATGGAGCAGCCTGTTGGACTGTTCTAGAAACTAGAGGTACTGACAGTATAAAATGTATGATTTGTGTGCCATGAGGCATTCTCTCTTGGGGTGAGACTAGCTGCTTTTGGGAGTGCTTCTTGTTGTAATGAAGTTCTCATGCTTTGCAAAGTGATGACAAATTTGTTTTTGCAGCTATATTTGCACTAGTTTTAAAGCAACCTCAGGTCCACTGTAACAACACAGCTGGGTAGAAGGGAAAGGAGGATGCTGCTATTGCCTGAAGGCAGACAGTCATGCACACTGGCTTTCGCATACCCCACTCCCATCAGGTAGCGTGGCTTTTCCCGTGGCAGGTACTCTGTGCTGAGTTTCACCATTCTCCAGAAATGGTTCTTCTCCTCTCCGCCACTCAGCCCTCCAATTGCAAAACCAGGGACATCCCGCTTGATCATCTCTGAAATGGCACAACGGTGGAATGCTTTGTCAAGGAATGTCGACAGTTCTCTCTCTCCCACCCATGTTGCTCGACCCACGGATATCCTCCGGAAGATCATGAATGCTCCACATTCCAGCTCTCCTGTCTCTTGTGTCAGCAGGATGGAGATATTGATTCATTTTATGCTGTTCCTACTGCACACTCGTTCATTAAGAGTTGTGATGTAGATTTAGGGCCCTGTAACAGAGACCATTCCTGGTTCCCTGCAGAGATGGTAGAGAGAGAGAGAGGAGCAGTGGAGGAAGGCTGCAGTTTGAGAGTGCAGGTATAGTAGAGGAGCTCATGAAAGGAAAGACAGAAATGTACAGAGGGAGTGTTGTTATGTGAACACATATCAAAGACCACCTTCTCATTGTGTACACACATTGGATTAATACAGAAGTTCTCAACCTTTTTTCCCCACTCATATACCACCTTAAGTAATCCCTTAATAACCACAGACCACCTATGACATCCTATTACTAAGGGGTTACTTAAGGTGGTATATGAGTAGAAACAAAAGGTTGGGAGCCACTGAAGTAATGAATGGTGTATATCAGATCTCTAGCCCTGTTTCTGCTGGGGTGGGGCTGGAAAGGAGGGGGCCGGAACGCTGCAACGAACAACCTCAAGTCAGGGTTAAGAGGATTTGGAGCAGATAAACAGTGGGAAAGGAATGAAGGAGCTCACAAGCCTCGGGCAGGGAGGAGATTCATGTTTCGCTGGAGACTTCAGCTGGGAGAGAGCATGAGAGAACATAAAGTGCTAAAGAGAGACACAAGGGAAGGGAAGTGATGGCAACATGGCACCTATCCACCACAGAGGAACAAGAGTTAGGGCAGTGATTGAAGGTGACACAACTGAGAGATGTCAACTGGAACACAATCTGCCCAAAAGGTACTTTCGGGACAATATCAAAGAAAAGTTTTTTTATATATAAACGGACAGAGCCTCACCTTTCAGACATGTGGTGCGCAGTTCAGCATCTAAACCGCCCTGAATTATTGCAAAAAGGTTCTGCTGCTTGGGGTTCTTGTTTGCTGCAATGCAGCGATCCAACCAGCGGATCGATCTGGGTGACAGAGACACATTTATTGACATTCCTCGTCCTCACATGGAATCATGAGGAGCAATACATAATTTTCCTCCTGGACAGCCTCAACCTGACCACATGAACACTAAGTTTTCCCTTGCTTGGACCCCTTCCCCGATCAGAAATACACTGTTTCCACCTCTCTTTACTTGCTCCTGAACATTTTCCCCTATCCTCTATAATTTCTCCCTCCACTCATCTTATCCCTCTGGGCCCTTCCCACAGCTTACTTCCCCCTTTATCGATACAATTTCACCTATTCTGACCACAGATGCCATCAGACCGGCTGAGTTCCTCCAGCAATTCCTTGTCTGCACTGTTACAGCCACTCGTCAGATATGAGAAAGTATACATCATCCAAGTCATTGGGTGAATTTAAGGCAGAGATTAAGAGGTTCTTGACTAGCCAGGGCATCAAAGGGAGAGGGCCAGGCAGTGGAGCAATTGATCAACTCCTGATTAAATGGTGGGATAGACTCGATGGGCCATTAGCCTACTTCTGCTCCCATTTCTTATGGTCAAGAGGAGATATTTTACTTCACAGCTCTTGGCCTGTATTCATTGGAATTTAGGAGAATGAGGCAGGGGGGGGAGGGGTTTCATTTCGAATGTTAAAAGGTGTAGACAGAGTACATGTAGAAAGGTTGCTTCCCATGGTGGGAGAGTCTAGGACAAGAGGGCACCATTTCAGCTTTGAAAGGCGTCTGTTTAGATCAGAGATACGGAGCATTTTCTTTAGCCAGAGGGTGGTAAATCTGTAGAATCTGTTGCCACAGGTGGTCATGGAGGTCAGGTCATTTAAGGCAGAGAATGATAGATTCAGGTTTAGCCAGGGCATCAAAGGTTATAGGGAAAAGGCCAGGCAGTGGGGCTGTGTGGGGAAGTGGACCAGCTCACAATTAAATGGTGGGGCAGACTCAATGGGCTAAATAGCTTATTTCTTTTTTTTTTTTAAATAACTTTATTTATTCGTTCAACAAGGTTATTACATACAGTAAAAAAAAAGTACATATTATGAACAATAAAAAAAATTTATATATAAAAAAGAGAGAAAAAAAAGAACCATTCCCCCCTCCCCCTCTCAGCCAGCTTTTAGGAGAGCCAAAGAGAAAAAAAAAACTGAAATATATTTACTAAAATCTAATCAAGGTAAATTTAAATGTAAATATTATGAATATAAAGACCACTTATTAAGAAAAAACGAATAATTATCATATAAAACATGTGATTTTTTTTCCATTACCAAACAAGTTTTCATCTCATTATGCCATCTATTAATATCAAACACATTAGCATTTTTCCATGTACTTGCTATACATTGTTTTTGCTACAGATAAAGCTAAATATACAAAAGCAATCTGAAATTTGTCTAATCCCAAATCTTTCAAAGGCTGCAACTTACCCAACAAAAATATTGTCGAGTCTAAAGTATTTTGATCTTATACAAATGTTCCAAAAACAATTGAATTGCTTTCCAAAAAGATTGTATATGTACACATAACCAAACAGCATGAAAGAAAGTTCCAACCGAATTACCACATCTAAAACAAGAGTCTGATTCACTAAAACCATATATTTTTTAAACTTTTCAGGTGTTAAATACAATTGATGTAAAAAATTGTAATTAACCATTGCATAACGAACATTTATCAATCTAGTAACACTAACATGACAAATATCTAACCAGTCATCATCAGAAAAAGTAAGGTTAATATCCTTTTCCCATTTAATCTTCGATCTATCCCATCCCTTTTTTTCCCATACTTTCCTGTAATATTTGGTACATCAATGAAATATATCCCTTCTTTGGTACAATCACAAGAAAAGATTCAAATTTAGTCAATTTAGGTAAAATCATATCTCTACCAAATATTTGTTTTACTAAGGATCGAAGTTGATAATAAACGAATAAAGAATTCTCATTAATACCAAAATCTTCCCTCATTTGATTAAAGGATAAAAATTTACTTTCTTTAAAACAATCCCCCAAGTTTTTTATACCCTTAGATTTCCAATGTAATAAACATTGATTATACATTGAAAAAGGAATAAGTTGATTATTATATAATGGTGTTAAAGTCAATAATTTACCCTTAGAACCTATCGTTCTATTGTTCCTCATCCATAACTTCATTAAATGTTTTAGTATAGGCACATTATATTGTTGTAATAAATTTAAATTCCACCGAAACAAAAATTGATGTATTTCAAATTCAAAAATATTCGCCATCTCAATTTTAGCCCAACTAGGGGGCCGTTCCAATCCATTAATGAACTAATAAATTTAAATTAAGCTGCCTCATAATAATTTTGAAAATGTGGCAAACATAATCCCCCAATGCACATTTCCAAGTTAACATTCAAAGCTACTCTCGGAAATTTACCCTTCCATAAAAATTCCCTAACCATTTTATTTAAATCTCTAAAAAAATTCTTATTAAGTAAACACGGAATTGACTGAAACAAATATTGTATACGTGGAAAGATATTCATTTTAATTGTATTTATTCTTCAAATTAAATTTATAGGAAGATCCTTCCACTTAATCAAATCAGCTTTGATCTTTTTCATTAATGGTACATAATTTAATTTATATAAAGATTGATAATCAACATCTACATTTATACCCAAATATTTAATTCGATCAGTCCACTTCAAATTAATAATATTCTTACAAACTGAATAATCTCCTTCACCTATCAGTAAAATTTCACTTTTTTCCCCAGTTAACTTTATATCCAGACAAAGATCCATATTGTGTTAAACACTCCTTCAAATGTAAAAGTGACTGAGCTGGGTTTATTAAATACACCAGTACATCGTCAGCAAATAGATTAATTTTATACTCCTCATCTAAAACACTCATACCTTGTATCTGTGTATTTTGTCGTACCAACTGTGCTAAATGTTCAATTACTAACGCAAACAAAACTGGAGACAAAGGACAACCTTGACGTGTTGAACGAGTTAATTTAAAAGGTTCCGAGATCTGACCATTTGTCAATACCCTGGCTATTGGTTTATTGTATAAAACTTTAATCCAACCAATAAAAGAAGGACCAAGCTTAAATTTCTCCAAGACTTTAAATAAATAGTTCCATTCTATCAAAAGCTTTTTCTGCATCGAGAGATACCACCACCGGATGGAGGGCACTGTCGATATTTATTAATCAAACTAATCACTCGAAGAATATTATCTGAAGCATATCTATTCTTTATGAAACCTGTTTAATCAACATGTATCAACTTAGGTAAAAGTTTAGCCAATCGATTCGCTAATACTTTAGCTATATTTTATAGTCTACATTTAACAAAGAAATTGGTCTATATGAAAACACCTTTAATGGATCTCTATCCTTCTTAGGAATTACAGTAATTAAGGCACTAGAGCATGATTCAGGTTGATCATAATGTTCATTAATCTGTCGTAACACATCTCCAAACACTGTAGATAAATCATCATAAAATACCTTATAAAATTCAACCGAAAACCCATCATCACCAGGTGATTTTCCATTCAGCATTTCCAATATAGCCAATTTAATTTCTAAATCAATAAAAGGAGCCTCCAGCTCCAATATGTCTTCTTCTCCTAGTACCGGTAATTTCAACACCGATAAAAAGGAGTCAATCGATCCGCTCTCCTGTTTTTCCTCAGAAGTATATAATTTCTTATAAAATCAATGCAACTCATCATTAATCTCACGAGGTTTGTAAGTAACAGTCGAATTTCATCTGACTGCATTAATAACCCTTGATACCTGTTCTTTAACTACCAAGCAAGTACCTTATGTGCTTTCTCACCCCATTCATAATTCCATTGTTTAGATCTATTAATCAAGCATTCAAAATGATAAGATTGCAACATATTGTATTTCAATTTCAATCTAGACAACTCTATTTTCTGATTTTCTGTCACATCTCTCTGAAATTCCTTTTCTAATTCATCAATCTGTTTCTCTAATTCAAGGCTCTCGGTCAAATAATTCTTTTTAACCTTAGAGGTATAACTAATTATTTGACCTCTCAAGTAAACTTTCATAGCATCCCACAATACAAATTTACTCTGAACAGAGTTAACATTTTCTTCCAAAAAGAAATTGATTTGTTTTTTAAAAAATTCAATAAATTCCACTTTTTTTTAACAACATCGTATTGAATCTCCAACGATAAGCTGCACGAATTTTTTCAGGACTCTCATAAGTAAAATACAACAAAGAATTATCTGAAATTACCCTATTTTTATATTCTGCTTGCAATATTTTCCCCTGTAAGTGTGCTGATACTAAAAAAAAATCAATTCTGGAAAAAGATTCAAGTCTAAATTAATAAAAAGAGAAATCCTTCTCTGTTGGGTTAAGACGTCGCCAAATGTCCACTAAATTAAAATCTTTTATCAAAGCTCGAATTTGAATTGCCATTTTAGATTTTTTAACATTTTTTGGAGATTTATCTAATAAAGTTTCCAAAACACAGTTAAAATCTCCTCCAACCAGAACATTTTCATTAGCTTGTCCCAGAAGCAAAAATGCATCTGAAATAAATGCTTCATCATCCACATTCGGTGCATAAATGTTAAGTAAAGTTCAAAATTCATTAAAAATCTTACAATTCAATTTAAGAATACATTCATTCATGTATGAATGAATGAATAAGAATGCATTTATTTCCATTGATTGTAATTCAAAAGATAAATTTTTATGTGTCAAAATTGCTACTCCCTTAGCTTTGGAGTTAAATGAAGAAAAAAAAATATGTCCAACCCAGTCCCTCTTCAATTTCATACTTTCTTTTTCATTCAAATGTGTCTCATGTAAAAAAGCAATATCAATCTTCATCTTTTTAATATAAGCCAAAACACGCTTACGCTTGATCGGGTTGTTTAATCCCTGAACATTAAAGGTAGCAAATTTCAAATTTGACATATCTAATACAATTGCTAAATACCAAAAATAATCACAAAATTAATAATAACAAAGAGAAAAAAAAAATTTGTATAGGACCCTCAAATTAAAATATATAGGCCCTTCAAATAAAAATAATATTTGTTAATAAGAGAAAAGAAAAACAACAAAAAAACTACCAAAAGGTAGTAACTCCTTAAAAAAAAACTGGGTGTGGGTTACCCACTAGTGACTGATGACTAACAAAGAAGTTAATGCAATCCCCTCCTCCCCAGCCAGCCAATAAAAAATATTAACATATTACAAAAAAAAATCAGCCTTGAGATTCCAGTCCAAATAGTGAACTCATTTCAAGAGTAGGTGAGCTCTTTCCATTCTCGTTCTTTCCACTTCTGCCATTTTACCCATTACCAAGTCCATCAGACTTTCTTTTAGGAGATAATGGTGGACTTCTTTATCCTCTGACATCTGGTAACGAATTAGCAAAAACCATTGCTTCATGCTCACTCTCAAAGAATTGAGACTGATAGTTTCCGAAAAAAACACTTTCAACACAGCAAGATAATGAAATGCAAATTTGTAACCTTTACGCCATAAAACATCTTAAACTGGATTAAATTCACATCGGCATCTGATGATATCTTGACTCAAATCAGGGTAGAAGAAAACTCTACTATTCTAAACCATCATTTGAGCTTGCCTTTGTCTTGCATTTTGAACTGCAAGTCGAAGAATTGTCTCTCTGTCCAAACAACGAACTATCACAGCTCTTGGAGGTTGACCAGGTAGGGGTGTTCTTCTTAAAGCTCTATGTGCTCTTTCCAGTACCAATCCATCAGGGAAAGTCTCTTCCCCCAACTTCTGGGGAATCCAATTTTAAAAAAATTTGACAGGATCTTGACCTTCTCTACCTTCTGGCAAACCCACAATTTTCACATTATTTCCTCTGCCTTGATTTTCCAAATAGTCTATTTTTTTTTTGTTAACTCTTTTTCCCGGGTTCCTAAATCTTTAACTGATTTTTCCACCTTTACTATTGTTTCTGTATTGGATTGTACCTCTTGTTTACATTCAGAAAAGGAAGCTTCAAATTTTTTTTAAGTTTTCCCAATTTTCTTTAGCTTCTGCCTTAACCACATTTAGATCTGAGTGTATATCAGTATTCATTTGAACCAGCTGGTTCAATTGACCAGTAATAACATCCAAATAAGAAGAAATACCTTCAAACATCATATAAACAGGCTGAGGTGCAGTTTGAAATGCAGGATTCGATTCCATAAATTGTAACTCACTTTCTTCCAGTTCTTCTTCCATTTCCTGTATAGTGGTAGAGTAAGGTAAGTTCTCTTCTAGTTGTTCTTCAAAAGGCAGCATTCTAGTCGTTTTGCTGCGAATTTGGACATCCAATGACGACCCCCCCGACTACCTCAGGGAGTCATCGCTGCCGTCCCCCCGCAGACCATTTTTTCATAAAATTACGGAATTCTCCGTAATTAACGGCGCTATCCAAGCCCACAGTCACTATAGACTGCATGTCTACCATCACAGTCCTCTTCCTCCACACTCCCGTCTCTTCCAACTGGGGTGTTCTTTGTAACAAGCCTCCAGGCTCGTGCCCGACTTCTCGGGAGCGCGCTCCTTCCTCCGCAAAACGTGTTGAACCAGTGCCATCTTGAGACTGGTGAGTAGCTGTTACCTTAAATTTTGTCCCCACCGGCAATCGTTGAAGCTTGGGGATCGCTGAAAATGGATCCGAGCTGTTTCAAGTCGTTTAGGCCCCAATTCTTCTACACTTCGAAACTGTATTTTCTTTTGTAACTGAGACTTAGTTTTTTTTTTACATTAACAGCCATAATGGCTCACCAAAATATCAAACTAAAAATTAAAGTTTTAAAATTAAAAATAAAGGGTTAAAAAACGGGTACTTAAAAGTCTGACCAGAGAGGGCAGGATTACACGTCTAGTCTCTACGCCAGGGGTCTCAAACTCAATTTACCCGGGGGGCGCTGGAGGTAGAATCTGGGCCGCATCAGGTTTTCCACTAGAAAAGCTCTTACAAAAACATTCCAATGTTATCAAATGTCTTTATTTTTTTTTTTTAAAAACACAAAAATAAGATGAAAAAATAAATAAATTAACAATTCATAAGAAAAAAAATAAAATCAATCAGTAATAAATAAAATGAAAATAATAATAATACAGCAGATATAGAAGACTGAAGAAACCACATTCTTCACATTCTGGAGAAATGTAATTATTATTCAGATTCAAATGTCTGTATTAACAGTTCTTTAACTTTCTGAACATGAATGGAACATTGAACATAAACAGTTATGAACATGTCTTCTTCTGCCTACTTCTTACTGCTAGAGATATGGCAGCGCTTCCTCTCGCATAGCCGAGCCACAACTTCCGGGTTCAGACTGGACGCCGAAGCGCGTGAAGCGGAAGCGGCCGCGGAAATTGCGCATGTGCCGCGTGCATATAATGACAAATAGAAAATGCTTATATTCGCAGTAATCCCAGCCGATGTCCCGCCCCCGAGAGCAATATACCCAACCGTGAATGGTAGGTTCGTTCAGCTCCACACACAACACTGAAAAGTGCCAATCATATCAAACTCGCGGGCCGCACTAACGTTAAACTTTCATATTAAGGGATTGTTAGATGCCGGACGAGAAATTTTTCCGGTTGCTTGAGATTGTGTGTTGCGTAATTGGTGAACTAACAGAGAGGCATGCCAGTTTTAAACTTTTATGTTTTTTATCTATTTGTTTTCCGCGATTATTTTGCCAATTGCTTGAATTCTGAAGAACAGGTGTTTTACTGTAAACATATTCCTTTTAAATTATATCTTTACGTAAATTTATTATGTATTGTAATGCTGTTTCTTCGGGTTGTACATGTACAGTCAGATAATAAACAAACACATAATTGAGAATGAAAACACACTCCTGTGAGAAAGCAGATTTAACTGGACTACCCACAGGAGTTCCTGATTCACTTTAAGCTTTCTTCCCACTGACCTGTACATGGCCTCTTCCACTCTGGGACCAGTCACTGTACTGCTCACCACATCATCCAATTGCATCATGATGTCTGAACCTTGCTCAGCAGCGAGACAGAAAAGAGAGAGGGACAATAGGTGGAGAGGGAGGAAAGACAAGAATTAAGCAGGTGGAACACAACCCCTCCACCCCATTCCATCCTACTTTTCCTCCCACCTGATAGCAGAGGCTGTCCAGCAGCCCCCTTCCCATCTCTCTTCCCTTTCCTACTGCTCCTGTTCAACCTCTCACTTTCCCTAATCCTGAACACAGACAGTGCAAGAGCCAAACAATTAATGATTATCACCAAGTGCTGCCTTGTCACAATGGCTGAAACAAAGTTCCCTGAATTACAGTATGGATTCCGCCCACCATTTAGGCATGGTTAGTGCAGCAGTTAACGCAACACAACCACAGCGCCAGTGACCAGGGTTCGAATCCCACGCTGTCTGTAAGGAGTTTGTTCGTTCTCCCCATGACTGCGTGGGTTTCCTCCAGAGGCTCCTGCTTCCTCCCACCATTCAAAATTATTGGGGGTTGTAGGTCAATTGGTGTAATTGGGCCGAAAGGGCCTGTTACCGTGCTGCGTGTCTAAATTTGAAAATGTAAAGAGATTACTGGATAGGTAGAGGTACAGATACAAAGATATTCTCAAGACCTGCTTGAAAGAAAAGTACCCTTTCCTTCCTGATTCCTGGGAATCATCGACTCATGACTGCTTTCTGAGTAGAGAAGGCACATTTGAGATGGTACTGAGAACCTGGAGTCCACGTCAAGGAGCAAATGGAAAACCAACAGACACAGCATCACCTCACAAGCTACCCACCTGCCTGTGCTATCAAGCACCTCCCATTCTGATATTGACCTCATCACTTAACACAGAATCAGTGTGGAAGCAAGTGATCTTAGATCTCGAGGCAGTCCAGGAGAGAGGAGGATTGGCTAAATACCTAGTGCATTCTGAATTTCAATCGATTTCTCTGGTGACAGAAGAATCTTCTTCCCATCATAAGGGGAGCAAAAGCTCACCCCTTCTTCTGTGACTTCAGACAGCTCCACCAAGGACACCATTTGAAATCCACCACTATCCTGCAAAGAGTAAAGATGTAAGCCTTAGCCATGCAGCCATCTGCTGCTGGCCTTGCACGTATCCACACTGTGAATTGTGCAACATTCAGAACCACGTTTTTTAATTTATAAAAGCAACATCCAAGAACAGTACTCACAATAAAAGGGTTTGATAATTACCACATCCTGAACATATATTGTAAAAAAAAAATGCCAAGATGCTTTATTGAAACAAGATCGGTTACCTTGTCGCACACTGAAGTGAGTGACTTGAAAGATGCAATGAGACCTCAATGTAACAGGAGTCGAGGGGCAACGTTAACATCTGCACTATCCTTATTACAAGTGAAACTAACATTAACTTAATGTCTATCGTGAGGGACATGATCCAGTACATTAAGGTTGCACTATATATGTTTAAAGGAGTGGAGGATGGGGAAGAGGTTTAGGAAAGAAACAAATGGCAGATAAAGGAATGGCCAACAATGGAGAAGCAATTCATAGTTGATCAAGAATGAAGATTTCAGATTTATTGTCAGAGAACAAAGCTTACAACCCTGAGATTCTTTTCTCTGCAGAATTACCACTTATTGGTAGTGCAACAACATGTAACACAATGTACACATGTAAACAACTGACTGTGCAATAAAGAGGAAAAAAATCAATAGAGTGCAAAACTAAAGAGTCCTTAAATGAGCCCCTGATGGAGTTCACTGTTGAGGAGTCTGATGGTGAGGCTGAGTAGTAGAAACCAAGAAAACTTTAGTAAAACACCAAAGTCTGTGATTGTAGTAAAAACATACTGAAATGCTGAGGGAACTCAGTCGGTCTCGCAGCATCCATAGGAGGTAAAGATATATCACCAACATTTTGGGCTTGAGCCCTTCTTCGAGGAATAAGCAAAAATAGGAAATCTCAGAATAGAGGCAGTGCTAGCTGGAGGAAGAGTCCAGACAAACGGAAAGTGTTAATTGGATCTGATAAGGGGAGAGGGGACAACTGATACAGGAAAAAGGGAGCGAGATAGAGCTGGGGGAAGGCAACGGGGAAGAGGGGGGGGGCAGTGTAACAAAAGCCAGAGAAGTCAATATTAATGCGATCTGGTCAGATCCTCCAATTTGCGGGTGATCTGTCTGGCAGGCAAGAAGAGTTTACAGCAATGGGTGAAGGCCAGTAGGGATAAACATTTACAGCCAGATTTTGTTGTCTATCATTATTTGCCCCTGAATTCAGTGGTTTGCAAGGCAATTTTAAAAAGCACTTGAGGAATAATTACTCAGTCTAGAATCACAACTGCCCAGAACAAAGAGCATCAGCAGTGAATCAGATGCATTCTTGATAACCCGCAGAGAATCTCATGATCAGTTTGAAAATGCTGTAAGGGTTCAGCAGGTCAGGCTCTAGTTCCGGACGAACATTTTAGTCAATATTTCCATCAGAATTATGCATTTTTTTAATTCTTGTTTTATTTAATTACTTGCATTTAAATTTCTTTTCGATTATTGTGATTCAAAATAGTTCCAAATCCAGAGGCCAAAATAAATCCAAGTTCACTGACAAAAGCAAAATGCTTCGAACATCCTTGGATGTTGGTAGAAAGCTGGGAGTTGGGAGATTCAGTGTAGTGAATGCGGAAAGGAATATTTGCTAAAGGATAAGAAAATAATGTGCTTGAATAAACAAGAGACTGGCTGGGAGGCGTGGGGACTGGACTATCAATAAACTGAAATTATGGCACTATCAATTGTTAGGAATGAATAAAACAGATATTTGGATACATTTAAAAATACCGGTGCATAGGACGACTCTGGAATTTCCATCTAAATTGTAGGTTTTAAGTGACACCCTTTGCACAAGACGACCCTAAATCTGGCACTTACCACTGGATGCATTAAAAAGAAAATCAAGATATTTTAATAACAAATTACCATGAAATGGTTTTAATTTTATTTGCATATTTGAAAATAAACAACCCTCAGCTCCTGTAACTGGTCGTTTAAAGCCTGAACCGAGCTGACTGCAGTCACATTGGGGGGAGTGCTAAGACTTTGCTAATAATTAACAGGGCATGCACCAGATTGCATCAGAGCCAGTAGGAAGATGGTAGCTTTGTTGAGGCTTCACCGTTAAGCTTTTTGACTCGGTTATAGTACAACCCCGATTTTAAGAGGCAATTTTTACATTTCAGAATCGTTCTATACAGTAAGTAGCATTTTTGATGTGACCACAATTTGAATCCAGTCTGCAGGCACCGTGATTGAAGAAGAAACACAGCGCTAGAGAAACTCAGCAGGACAAACAGTGGCCTTTATATTAGCAAAGATAAAGATACATAACCAATGTTTCGGGCTTGCGCTCACCTACATTTTACTCATACCTTGATGAAGGGCTTAAACTTGAATGTTGTAGGTATTTTTGCTATATTGTTTGAGTTTCTCCAGCATTGTGCTTTTATTTGAATCCAGTGTATGGTTTAGTCATCATGGTGGGGGGGGGGGGGGGGGGCGGGGAGAAGAGTATTATGACTATTAAAACAAAATTGAATGAACCAGGCAAACCACTGAAGGAACTAGGAATCAGATAATGAAGGGTGATTATACAAATTCAACCAAAAGAAGATCTAATTGTTCTTTTAAGATTCCATGAGAACTGGGGAGAGATAGCAATATTTGACCATTTGGATAACAATTGCATGGGCATTGGTGGAAGACTCTGAACCTCTGCTCCAAAGCTCTCAAACACTGGAGTTTTCTGACATTGGTAAAACACAAAAGTCTGCAGACACCACGGTTAAAGTAAAAGCACAATGCTGGAGAAACTCAGCAGGTCAAACAGACCCAGCTGAATTTCTCCACCATCAAGTTTCCTGACATTGAGTCTCTTGTGGGGTTGTCGGTAGAGACTGATAATCAGTTAATGCTCCATTTGTTAAGTGATTAGCAGAAAAGTAGGAGGTCAACCATGTGGGCGTTAGTCTGTGAATCATGCAATTTCGAATGAGAGGCAATGATAGCAAAAACTACTACAGTTAGAAATAGTTATTTAAAACACAATTTTTTTCTGCTGTTAAATATACTCTCACCGTCAGCAAGGCTCTGCTCCAATTCATGAAACCATGTAGCCCGTTTGCTTTTGCAATCAGATCTGATCCCTGCAAGTAGAAACCAATTAGACAGCCAGGTCTTGATCCCAGGCCTAGAGGGCAGCAAGTGCCAGCTCCAGCTCTGGTCCCCAAAACCCAGTTTGCAGGTATTTGGCAAAGGCAGCTGGGGGGGAGGGGGGGTGAGAAGAGGCAACTTTTATTCTCCATTGCCACCTTCTCTCTCTCTCTCCCTATAGTCTTGCAACCTGTGCCCAGGTCTCTTTCCTTCCCAACAATTCCCAGAACCCACCACCTGGTCAGTCAGCCACTTCTCCAATTTCACTCACCTCTTTCTGACCTATGCCCACAGTTTCCCCACCTATCCTCACTCTCTCTGACTTGCCCTCAGCCCTTGCTGTCTTTACAACAGACCCATCCTCACAGCCACCAATTCTTCAGATGACAGAAAGCTTGAAAGCATAGTGCACTGTGAAGCAAATGGTAAAAGACATGAGAATAAATAGGAGCAGTGGATGGCAGGTGAAATGTCATGTAAAGTACTGTATATACTCGGGTAATAGTCAAATTTTTTGGACCAATTTTTTAGGTCAAACTTGAGAGGGGTTTTGATTTTTACATGGGTCATACTTTTGACTGCTGCAAGTACAGGTTGTACCTCTTTAATCCAGTGACATTGGGACCTGGCCATTGCAGAACCACAGAAAATGCCGGAAAACTAAAATTCACCTCTAAGGGAATTTCACCTATATAAACATATCAAAGGTGGAACAAAGCTTAAAGCAGGAAGTAATACTGTGGAGCGGCATGATTAACATAGCAGTTACCGCAATGCCTTTACAGCGCAAGCGATTGGGTCCAAGATTCAAATCCCACACTGTCAGTAAGATATTTGTACTAATGGCAGCAGATTTAAAATGTGCTAGACCATGGGAGTTGCCAGACCAAAGAGCACCAGATTAAATAGGTACAACCTGTACCTGCATCTTTCAAAGCATCGGGAGCCCAAGTGAGAGGGTGGTCGGAACAAAGATCCATGGGTGGAGCATCAGGAGGTTGGCTTAGGCCAAAAATAGTGGGGCCAACTTTTACACCAGTTAAATAGAAAACACTTGCCAAAGGGGGCTGTTGACTGTGACACAGTATTGAAGATTACATGAGTTCATATATGAGTACTGAATGCAGGAATATCAAGGATAGGCAATATAAAACCTGAGGCCACTCTTCTGCAAGACATACAAGAACAGAGACAAGTAACCAAGTGAGATTGTTATTTAAGTACACTTCCAAAGTTTGAAAGTGTGGTTCAATATGTACAAAGGATCTGTGCTTTATTGCTGGAGTGATAAATTAGAAAAGGAGCTAATAATGAACATTTATAAAGAACTGATATTGTGTATTGCAATGCATTTTGGCTGCAAGCAAATTGTAAATGCTTTAGTGTAAGGGGTGGATTACTAAATTATACCAGGGATGATGAATTTTGGTTCTGTGGAAAGACTGGACATTGTTTCCCTTGAAACAGAGGAGGTTATGAAGGAATCTGGAAGATTTGTTTTAAAGAGAGCCATTCGAATTCTGGATGGCTTGACAATTAGGAAGCACAGAATGAAGATAGTTGGGGGAAAAGGCGACAGGAGGAGAAGATGGAGGGTTAAGATCTGACAGAATCAAATGCAAAATTCAGAAGTACCTAAATGTTTTGAATTTGCGTACAATGACCACTGGACTGGCCTGTGACTGGACCTCCACATCTTCTCACTGCACTCAACAGCTCCTTCACTTCCTCCAGCATCTGATTAGGATCAGACTCCACTACCCCCCGAGAATCCATCCAACCACTCACCTGTTAAACTCCTTCCCCCTGCCCCGCACCATCCCAATTCCTGGCTCCTTCCCCCCCCACCCCCGGCCCTCCTGACTCCTTTCCCCCAACCCCCGGCCCTCCTGATTCCTTCCTCCCCCCCACCCCCGGCCCTCCTGACTCCTTACCCCACCATCTCTCCCCACACCCCCCCCACTCCCACACCCCCCCCCACTCCCACACCCCCCCACTCCCACACCCCCCCCCCACTCCCACACCCCCCCCCACTCCCACACCCCCCCCCACTCCCACACCCCCCCCCACTCCCACACCCCCCCCACTCCCACTCCCCCCCCCCACTCCCACACCCCCCCCCACTCCCACACCCCCCCCCCACTCCCACACCCCCCCCACTCCCACACCCCCCCCCACTCCCACACCCCCCCCCCACTCCCACACCCCCCCCCACTCCCACTTCCACTCCCACACCACCCCCCACCCCCCACCCCCCCCCTCGGCCAGGGCCTGCTGGCTACTTGCATTCATCCCACTGGGTCTCTGTCCCATTCCGGCCCTCTTACCGGCCGCATGCCCAGGTGATACGTGTTGCCCAGGCAGATTTGACAACCGAGTGCCTCCAGCTGCGACGCCGCGATGCCCTTCAGCGTGCCCTGGGTGCCGACCGGCATGAACACCGGCGTGTCCACCACCTGGTGCGGCAGCTGCAGGCGGCAGAGTCGAGCCCGAGTCACCGGGCACTCGACACGGCTGAGAACGCAGAGGGGAGCCGCCATGCTCATACCGGAAACGGAAACTGCCGCTACCATGACAACGGAAACCCACAGCCCACGACCTCGTGTTGAATGGTTCATTGCACTGAAGATATCCAGTTTTAAGCCAGAAAAGGGAATTTATCGCTTTACTTGCATTCTTAATTCGTGCAGAGAATAGAACATGGTCCATAACTTGATGCTGGTCACATTCTTTATAACCCCTAGAGCATTAAAGGGCTTGCAGTGGCTAAGACTCAGAAGTTTCTTCCTGCCCTTCAATAAAACTATGGTGGATCTTTCACCTCCTTATAAGCATCCTATATTTTAGATGAGAGCATGGTGCTGGGATCTAATTTGGTAGCTTCCATAGTGTGCGACAGGTCAAAGGCAGGAATCTTCACCATTGGATTGAAATCAGGATGTATTGTCTTCAAGGAATGCTACCCTGAAGAAGTTCTCCTCCCTTCTGCTCCCCAGCTGCACTCCCCATTGCTCTCAAGCTCTACGACTATGTTCTCACCCAGACTCGCTTCCACAGCCATGTTTTTCCTATTATCAGATCCAATTAATCTTTTGTTGGCCTGGACTCTTCACCTAGCCAGCCTTGTCTTATGTCATGCACTGCCAGATTGAGACCACCCTCAAACTGTGTGGCATTAATATGGATCTGCATTTCAATAAACCCCACCCCCACCCCCCTCACATCTTCCCCACCCTTCTCCCAGCTCTGTCTCTCTTCATGCACACAAAAATCAATTCTCACCTCTCCCTTTATCATATCTGTGAGAAACAGAAGTACCTTCACAGAATTTGCTTGAGACAAAAATTGAGAACAAAGAACTTTTATTATACTATTACAACAATGCAAAGTTGGGTGCTTCCCCTTACCCTGGGAATATACACAGATACTGAGGCAGACCCAACTTTTATACATTTCATTTCAGTACAGATATACCTTCCCCTTAACATTCTTCTGCCTCCTGGATTGGTTTAGCATTAGGTAATTCCGCCCACGTGGATTCTAACTTCTTATCAGTTTATGTGCCTTCCTGCAAACTTGTTAGCCAGGAAATATCATGTCTTTGTTCTTTACTCATTAATCAATCCCCAAGACTTGCTAAAGCTATTTACTTGCTATCCTGTTTTGAAGATCCTTATTTTATTATACTTTTATACCCTTCCTAACCCTTCCTCCCATTTCAGCATCCCTTCACCCTGATTTAACCCATAATACTTCATTTCTAATGAGCACTTGCTTGACTCCTCACATTCCAGTATCCCTTCACCTTAAGTTAACCCATAATACTTCATCCTTAATTAGCACTTGCTTGACTCCTCACATTCCAGTATCCCTTCACCTTAAGTTAACCCATAATACTTCATCCTTAATTAGCACTTGCTTGACTTCTCACATTCCAGTATCCATTACAATATCCAAATAACACCTTATGTTGGTCTTGACTCCTCCTCTGGCCAGCACTGTCTCTACTCTGAGTTTTCTTATTTTTTGCTTATTCCTTGCTTATTCCTTGAAGAAGGGCTCAGGCCTGAAACTTCAGTAATATATTTTTACCTCCTATGGTCGCTGAGAGATCGGCTGAGTTCCTCCAGCATTTACTGTGTTGTTTTAATCACATTTGGACACCCACCTTACGCTGCTGAGTATTTGCAATATTCACCAAACCTCTAAACTTTGCAGATATTGTGAGGGAAAGTGGAGGTGGAGGTGGGAAGTGATAACGCAGAGCGCAATAGAGGCTGAGGACAGGAGGTCAATGAGGAAGGGGAAAGGGTGAGGAAAGAAAGAAATGTGAGGGTTAAAAGGTGAGAGGGCAAGTAAGTGAGTGGATGGAAGTGGGTAAGTGCTTGGTTGGAAGTGAGGGTGAGTTGGATCACAAGTAGGAGGGAGGGATGGTTGGGGAAGAATATCGATGACAGTGGAGGAGGAAAGGAGATAGGGTAAGTGGGTATAAGGGGTTTGAAAGAAGCAGGGGAAGGTGTGTGTTCAGTTTTTACTTTGATCTCTGGGAACTGCACCACAGTTGGTGTCGTGGTTAGCACAACACTTTACAGCGCCAGTGATCGGGACAGGGGTTCAAATCCCATGCTGTCTGTAAGGAGTTTGTACATTCTCCCCGTGTCTGTGTGGGTTTTTCCCGATGGGAAACGTACTGTGGGGTGAAGGTTAATAGGTGGGATGGAATGGCCTGTTACCATGCTGTATGTCTAAATTAATAAAAAATAAAACTCCCCAAGGTGTTCAAACTTCAGTCCACACTGCAAAGATGTGCTGCTTGGCAGTTTATATTTCAGATTTATTGTCAGAGTACATACATGACATCACATACAACCCTGAGATGCATTTTCTTGCAGGCGTCGCAGAATTACCACTTAATGGTAGTGCAAACAAAGAACTGACTTAATGTACACATAAATAAATCTAAACAAAGTGACTTTGCAATACAGAGTGAAAAAAGATTAAATGAAGTGCAAAACTAAGATTCCTTAAATGAGTCCCTGATTGAGTTTGACGATGAGGAGTCTGATATTGTTCCTGAACCAAGGGGTGTGAGTCTTGTGGCACCTATAAAGGAAGGGGATGAATCAGCATACAGGATGGAGATTGAGCCCTTGGCTTTAAAGATGCACCAACAACAATCTTGCACTCAATGTTACCAAAACTAAGGAGCTGTCTTAAGGAAAGGAAAGCCAGAGGTGTACAATCCAGTGATCATTGAGGGATCAGAGGTGGAGAGGGTGAAGAAATTTCAGTGCTTGGGAGTCACTATCTCAGAGGAACTTTCCTGAACCCAACTCATTTATGGCATTGTAAAGAAAGCACATCAGCACCTCTACTTCTTCAGGAGTTTGCAGAGGTTTGGTACAACACCAGAAACCCTAGCAAATTTCTATCGAGGTGTGGTGGAAAGTGTACTGACTGGCTACATCACAGTCTGGTATGGAAACATCATTACCCCTGAGCATAGAGCCCTCCAAAAGGTAGTGGATGCAGCCCAGGACATCACAGGCAAAATTCTCCCCACTATTGAGTACATCCACAGGGAACGCTGCCATTGGAGAGTAGCAGCAATCATCAAAGACCCTCACCACACGCTCTGTTCTTGCTGCTGCCACAAGACTCGCACCACCAGGTTCAGCAACAGCTGCTACCCCTTCGCCATTAAGCTCTGCAAAGCCAAACTCAATCATAGACTCATTTAAGGACTCTTACTTCTGCACTTTGTTCTCTTTGCAGTCAGTTTGTTTACATTCGTTATCTATTACAGTTCTTTGTTTACATGTTTATGATGTGTACAGTATATTTTTTGCACTACCAATTAGTGGTAATTCTGCCACGTCTGCAGGAAAGAAGAATCTTATGTGATGTCATGTATATACTCTGACAATAAATCTGTATCTATAACCTCTTTCCTGATGGTAGCAGCAAGAACAGAGCATATGCTTGGTGGTGTGAATCTTTGATGATCACTGCTGTTCTGCAAAGGCAGCATTCTCTGTAGATGTTCTCGAAGGTGGGGAGTGTTTTGCCTGTGATGTCCTGGGCTGTGTCCACTACCTTTTGCAGTGCTTTACATTCCCCATTTAACTCACCACTGTAAATTAGGACTTTGTAAGTGGGCATTAGGGAGAATCAAGGGAGGGAGGGGAGGATGTGCTCTGGGTGGGCACAAACTTGATGGATCGAATGGCATCCTTTGAGGCATAAGGAAACACTCGGAGGAACTGAGATATCTGGGTAATGTGAGGGAAGAATGGTGATGATGGGAGATTGAAGGGGTAGAAGGATTATAGTAACCATATAACCATATAACCACTTACAGCACAGAACAGGCCAATTCGGCCCTATTATCCTACTAGTAGGTTAGGGTAAGGAGGAGGATAAAAGGGGTGAGAGGAAGAATTTAGTAAATGGGGGAGAAGAAGAAAGGACAAGAAAAGAATGGGTTGGTCATTAGGAGGTACAATTTTTTGCATTACCAATAAGATTTAAGATTCAAGATTATTTTATTAGCATGTAATAAAATGTGATATTGCATGAAATTTCCTTTATTCAGGCAGACAAAGAATCACTATCAGCAAAAATTGCCCAGTTTCCCTCACAGCCAGAGAAAGAGAAGCAAAAGAGACCCCCCAGGGTCACTGAGTGTCCATGACTTCTCCTCCTGAGCTCCTTCAGCCTCCACAACCAGTCCAAAAAATCGGCAACCCGAGCTCAAGATGCATACCTCCGACACGGTGGGGAAATCTCCAGCATCCTCTTATGTCCTGGCTCCAATACCTGACACCCCCATCAGCCAGTTCCAGCCATCCGCAGCCTGGTGCGAGTCCTTTAACCGAAGACACCAGCAGCCCGTGTGGATACCTCACCTCGAGTCACCAACAGCCCGCCCGTCACCTGTGCGTTTTTCAGCAGCAGACCCTCTTGCTGGTCTGCAGCCAAGATCACCATCCCAGGGTCATCTCCAGTTCTCCAAGTGGTAATTCTGTCTGGCCCACAGGAAAAAGAATTGCAGGGTTGTACGTGATGTCATGTATGTACTCTGACAATAAATCTAAATCAATTCAAATTAAACTGTGGATCAGGGAGAGGAGGATACAAGGAGAAAGGGAAGAAGTAGATACTACAGTAGGGGCCATGGAAAGAAGTAGGGGCATGGGGGAAGGAAGAGCAGCAAGGACTAGCACGAAGAATAGTGTTGGGATGAGTATCAGGAAACAATTATTTTCAATCTCAGAATTATGTTGAAACTCAGCAATTATTTTGTTCTTGAGTTCAAGACAAGAGATAAAACACAAATGTCTGCAGACACTATAGTTGAAATAAAAACACAAAGCTGGAGAAACTCAGCAGGTCAGACAGTGTACTTTATATAGCAAAGATAGATACATAATATTTTGGGCTTGAGCCCTTCTTTAAAGTATGAGTATACTGTAGGCAGGCACCCAAACAAAAAAATGTTTCTTGTATATGTTTGTTTGCTATGTAAAGGTACTTCAATAAAAGCAGTCGGTTCCCAGAAACAGCATTCAGTCTGCTATTAACAACACCTCCCCCTGCTACTTTCTCCTCCCCCCCCCCCCACACCTCCCCCATCTTTTTATTCAGCTGCCTGTCTGCTTTTTGCTCATGATGAAGGGCTCAGGCTCAAAACGTTGCTTACCCTTTCCTTCCTATATCAGTGGTTCTAAACCTTTATTTTTCCTCTCACGTGCCATCTTAAGTAATTCCTCACCAAGCACAGAGCACTGTGGAGGATGCGTTAAGTAAGAGAATACTTAATGTGATATGTGAGTGGAAAAACAAGATCTAGAACTGAGTTTCTGCAGGGTGTTTCTGTGTTGCACAATGGAATTATCATTCCCCCCCCCCCTCCCACCTGCTATTGCTAATTTCTTACATATGTCTCAAAGATTAATAAGTAAAGCATGAAAGTCTTCAGGCACTGACAGAGTAGAAAAAATATAATTCTGGATAAACTTATCAGGTCAAATGTATTGTATATAGCAAAGACAAAGAAACATTTTTGTTTGTGAGCTTGCCTACATTTTGTTCATACCTTGATGAAGGGCTCAAGCCCAAAATCTTGGTTATGTATCTTTGCTATCTACATAAAGTACATGGTTCGACTGCTGAGTTTCTCCAGCATTGTTTTTACTTCAACCATGGTGTCCACACACTTTCTTCATTAAGACCCTGCAGATGACTTTCACATTATATAGATTCCCAGGAAGTAGAGGACTGGTGCAGAGCACCAGAAAATGGGGAAGAGCACCCCCCCTCATTCGAGAAAAAGCAGAGGAGACGACCGGTGGGACAGTGACCATGGTGGGCTGACCAGTGAGGGATTTTGCAGTTGAAGAAACACACAGGTGTTGAGATTCATAGTAACATAGAAAATAGGTGTAGGAGTAGACCATTTGGCCCTTCAAGGCTACACCGCCATTGAGGAGTCACGTGATGGAGTAGTGGCCAATAGGGTAAAACCAGCCCTCTCTAGAAAAAAAGAAAAAGTGTCAAGAAGAGACAAAGTTCAACAAATATAAAATATAAGAAATAAAAGATAAAGTTTCAGAGAAGAGAAAAAAGATGGCACCTAAGAAGGAAAAAGTAAAAACAACGGGGAAAAAAAAAGAAGAAAAGACACCGGAAAAGAAAGGAGAAGGCCTGACCTGCATGAAGGAACAGGGAGCTATGGTGGCGAAGAAAGCCCGATCTCCGAGGTTGGTGTTGGCCCTGCAGACTCGCAACTCCCCAACTGGTGGACTGCAAAAATGGCTCTCTGAGCCAAGCAAAAGTGCGCAACTGCGCATGCGCGAGGAGTTGCACATGAGCAGTCAACAATCTAAGGTAAAGGAAAACACCAACAGGAGGGGGGCTCAGCTGAGGGACACCTGACACCAGGCCTCTCAGCTGGAAGATGAGAAAGGTGGCAAGAGAGGGAGTGAAGTACCAGGTGAGAGAGAAAGTCGACGGGCTGAACAGTAAGAGGAGCAGCAGCAGGAGGCCTGACAGATGAGCAGCTCAGAAGGAGAGGACCAACAGCAAGGGACCCAGCAAGAAGAGACCCAACAAATTGAGACAAGCAACTCATCAGGAAAATCAGAAGAGACACAGATACAAAGAGAAGAAGAAGACACAAACACAGGTATAGACAAAGAAGAAGATGAAGATCTTCACAGAGAAATAGAAGGTAAAACAGATGGACAGAATATAGATAAAGCTTTTTTTGAAGAAAAAATGAGAGCATTAGAATTTAATGAAATTAAAAGAAAAATGAAAAGAACAGAAGATAAAATGCAAAGATTAGAACTAGTCATGACAGAAATAGGGAAAAGAGTAGAAAATGTGAAAGAACGAGAAATGGCTGTAGAAATGGAAGTAAAATGACTTGAGGAAAATTGGAAGAAAGTGACAAAAAAATTAAAGAGACACAAGAGTTGTTAGCTCAGAAAATTGATTTGTTGGAAAATTATAGTAGGCAAAACAACATAATAAAAATAGTGGGCCTCAAGGAAGATGAAGGCAGCACAGATATGAAGGAATTTATAAAAGAATGGATCTCGAAAGTCCTGGAAATGACAAAAATGCAAGAAGGAATGGATATAGAAAGGGCACACAGAACACTAGCTCCGAAACCAAAAACCAAGATCCATCTTAGTAAAATTTTGAGATATACGACGAGATAATATACTGGAGCAGGCAAGGAATAAAATTAGAGAAGATAATAAACCATTCGAATACAATGGTCAAAAAATATTTTTTTACCCAGACACAAGTTTTGAACTCTTAAAGAAGAGGAAGGAGTTTAATACAGCAAAATCGATCCTATGGAAAAAAAGGTTATAAATTTGTGTTAAGACATCCAGCTGTGCTTAAAATATTTATCCCCGGGGAGAAAAACAGACTGTTCTCGGATCCGGAGGAAGCACAAGAATTTGCAGAACATTTTCAGGACAGAAGGAGAGATGAAGAGATGTAAATAAGAATGAAGAACGGTGATAAAGTATATATAAAGATGTAAAAACAATGTATATGTAAAGAACTAAAGAAGTAAAAGAGAAGGGAAGGAAGGAAGGGGAAAAAAGGGAGAGCTTTGTTATATGTGTAAAAAAAGTGTTTTCTTGGGGGGGTTTGGGGGGGAGAGAGTAACCGTCACTGCGAAATCAGATGACGCTTGCGAACAGGATCGCAATCCAAATGGAAAGGGGAGTTGTGGTTGCGGGGCAGGGGATAAGGGACAACTCAGAGACGGGGGGGTGCCTTTGTGGTTAAGGTAATATTGGATGTGGGAGTTGTTGTAATTATTTTATGTTTTAAATGTGTTGTCATACATTAAGTTTAAAAAGGGAAAACTGAGAGATGAAAATGGGGAAAAAGTGGATGGTGGTAACTATATGACTATAAACATTAATGGAATACATAACCCAATTAAAAGGAAGAGGCTATTAAATTTACTGAAAAAAGAAAAAATAGATATAGCACTTGTGCAGGAAACACATCTAACTGAAGTGGAACAAAACAAATTAAAGAGAGACTGGGTGGACACGTAGTGGCAGCATCATATAATTCAAAAGCTAGAGGTGTAGATATATTAATTAATTAAAATGTACCAATCAAAATAGAGGAGGAAATAATAGATCCAGCAGGGAGGTATGTAATGATAAAGTGTCAGATATACTCAGAATTTTGGAATTTGCTCAATATATATGCACCTAATAAGGAGGATCAAAATTTTATGCAGGATTTTTTTTGAAGATTGTAGATACACAAGGAAATATATTGATAGGAGGGGATTTTAACCTTAATTTGGATCTAATGTTGGATAAAACTGGACAAAAGACTAGTAAAAAGAATAAAGTGGCCAAACTTATGGGTAACTCAATGCAGGAAATGAAACTTATGAATATATGGAGGAGGCAGCACCCAAGAGAGAAGGAATACTCATATTATTCAAGTAAGCATAAAACATACTCAATGATTGATATGTTTTTGTTGTCGGCCCATATTCAAGGGAGAGTTAGGAAAATTGAATATAAAGCTAGATTACTATTGATCATTCACCCCTGTTATTAGCAATAGAACTGGAGAACATCCCACCAAGAACATAAAGATGGAGTTATTTTAGCTCCATGCTACTTAAAAGACAGGAATTTAGAGAGTTTATTGAACTCCAAATTAAAACATATTTTGAAATAAACACAGGATCAGTGAAAGGCAAATTTATATTATGGGACGCAATGAAAGCCTTCATTAGAGGGCAGATAATAGGTTATGTAACTAAGATTAAAAAGGACTACAATCGGGAAATAGAGCAGTTGGAAAGGGAGAGAGTAAGTACAGAAAAGGAACTAGTAAAAAGGGATGATATAATTAAAAAGAGAGAATTGGCGGACAAAAAAAAACAAAACATTACAAATGTACAAGCTGGAGAAGAACATAATGAAAATAAAACAAATGTATTACGAACTGGGAGAAAAAACACATAAAATGTTAGCCTGGCAACTTAAAACAGAACAAGCTAAAAGAACTGTATTGGCATCAAGGAAAAAGGACAGGGGAGGAGTCACGTGATGGAGTAGTGGCCGGTAGGGGAACTCCAGCCCTCTCCAGAAAAATTAAAAAAAGATAGAGAAAAAGCAAAGGCACAAACTTAAAAACCAAAACAAAGTGAAAATAAAAGTGTGAAGAAAATGGCAGCGAAGAAAAACCAAAAACAACAGAAAGAAAAGAAGAAGGAAAGACGTCGGAAGAAGAAGGTGAAGGCCTTACCTGTCCGAAGAGGCCCGCCGCGGAGAGAGAGGCCCGCTCCCACAGGTCAATGGAGGTCCCGGGCTCGGGACTACAAAAATGGCTCGCAGAGCTGAGTAAAAGTGCGCAACCGCGCATGAAAAAAAACACATTGACGGGAGGGGGGAACAGCTGCGGAGTCAATCTCCACAGCTGAGAGAGACACATGCAGCACAGCAGCAGGTGCAGAACACAGACAATAATGACAACAAGAAAGAAGAGGGTAAAAAGGAAACAAGGAAACAACAGATGGTCAATCCAGAGGAAGAAGAAGAAGAAGAACAGAAAGAAGTGGAAGAAGAAGAGAAAGGCAAGACAATGGATGTATCATTTTTTAAAGAATATATGGAATCAGTGAAACAATGGCAATTACAAGAATTTGATGAGATAAAAAGAAGAATTAAGAATGCAGAACAAAGAATGAATAAAATGGAAGTGGCCATATCAGAATTGGCAAAAAGAGTGGAAAATATGGAAAAATGAGAAACATTTGTAGATATGGAAGTAAAAGACTTAAAAGAGAAATTAGAAGAATCTAATTAAAAAGCAAAGGAAGCACAGGAGCTGTTAGCTCAGAAGATAGATATGACAGAAAACTATAATAGAAGAAATAATATAAAGATAGTGGGCCTTAAGGAAGATGAAGAAGGCAAGAATATGAGAGAATTTATAAAAGATTGGATCCCCAGGGTCCTGGGAAGACCAGAATTACAGGAAGAAATGGAAATAGAGAGGGCACATAGAACTTTAGCCCCGAAACCACAACCGCAGCAAAAACCAAGATCCATTTTAGTAAAATTCTTAAGATATACAACAAGAGAAAATATATTGGAGAAAGCAATGAAGAAAGTAAGAGAGGACAAAAAGCCACTGGAATACAAAGGTCAAAAAAATTTTTTCTATCCAGACATAAGTTTTGAACTCCTGAAGAAGAGGAAGGAGTTCAATACAGCGAAAACGATCTTATGGAAAAAAGGATATAAATTTATGTTAAGGTACCCAGCGGTACTTAAAATAATTATTCCAGGGCAACAAAACAGACTATTCTCGGATCCAGAGGAAGCAAGGAAATTTGCAGAACAACTACAAAACAAGCAGAGAGATGAAGACATGTAATAAGAGTAAAAATGACCACGATCTATATGTATGTGTGTAAAGGGGTATATGTATGTATGTATATAGTGTGAATACATGAATGTATCTGTATTTAGAGGAAAATATATAGAGTATAGACAAGAATTAATAAGGGAGGGAAATGGAATAGAGGGAATAAGGAGGGAATTAAAAGAGTGACCTTTGTTACATATGAAAATTGAAATCTTTTCTGGGGGGGCTGGGTGGGGAGGAGTTACGGTCACTGCAAAATCAGCTGACGTTTGTGAGTGAATTCGCAAATCCAAATGGAGAGGGGAGATGTGGTTGTCCGACAAGGGATAAAGGACAACTCAGGAGGGGGAGGGGACATTGGGGTTAAAGAAGTTTTAAATAGGAGAATAGGGAAAATGTTTGATGTTTTAGAAATGTTGTCTTATAAAGTGTTCCAAACAAGAAAGCAGAAATGGATAAGAAGGAAAGGTAATGATGGAGAAACGGAAAGGGAAGAAAAACAAAGTATAAAATGGCTACGCTGAACTATATGACTTTAAATATTAACGGAATACATAACCAAATTAAAAGGAAGAAACTGCTAAATTTACTGAAAAAAGAAAAAATTGATATAGCATTTGTGCAAGAAAAGCATTTAACTGAATTGGAGCACAAGAAATTAAAGAGAGATTGGGTAGGACACGTAACAGCAGCGTCGTATAATTCAAAAGCAAGAGGAGTAGCTATATTAATTAGTAAAAATATGCCAATTAAAATAGAAGAGGAAATAATAGATCCAGCAGGGAGATATGTAATGATAAAATGTCAGATATATTCAGAGTTTTGGAATCTACTCAATGTATATTCACCTAACGAAGAAGATCAAAAGTTTATGCAAGATATTTTTTTGAAGATAGCAGATACGCAAGGGAACATATTAATAGGAGGGGATTTCAACCTGAATTTGGATTCAAATATGGACAAAACTGGGAAAAAAATTAACAGAAAGAACAAAGAAACCAAATTTATAACTAAATCGATGCAAGAAATGCAACTTTTGGATATATGGAGGAAACAACACCCAAAGGAAAAGGCTAGACATAAAACATACTCAAGAATAGACCTATTTTTGTTATCAGTTCGTATGCAAGATAGAGTAAGAAAAACAGAATATAAAGTTAGAATATTATCGGACCATTCACCCTTAATATTGACAGTAAAGTTAGAGGACATCCCTCCAAGAATGTATAGATGGAGATTAAACTCCATGTTACTCAAAAGGAAGGATTTTAGAGAATTAATTGAAAGACAAATTAAAATGTATTTTGAAATAAACACGGAATCAGTGAAAGATAAATTTATACTATGGGATGCAATGAAAGCGTTCATTAGCGGGCAAATAATAAGTTATGTAACCAAGATGAAGAAGGACTATAATCAGGAAACAGAGCAGTTGGAAAGGGAAATAGTAAATATAGAAAAAGAATTAGCAATGAAGGAAGATACAACTAAAAGAAGAGAATTGGCAGATAAAAAAAATAAAATATGAAACACTACAAACATATAAGGTGGAGAAGAATATAATGAAGACAAAACAGAAATATTATGAACTAGGGGAAAAAAGGCACAAAATTCTAGCATGGCAGCTTAAGACAGAACAAGCTAAGAAAATGGCATTGGCATCAAGGAAAAAAGACAAACAAATCACATATAATCCAAATGAGATCAAGGAAAACTTTAGAGAATTCTATGAACAATTATACCAAACTGAAAACGAAGGGAAAGAAGGGAAAATAGATGAATTTCTAACTAAAATTGAATACCAAAACTACAAATAGAGGAACAAACTAAATTAACAGAACCATTTGGAATAGTAGAAATACAAGAGATAATAAAAAAAATTACCAAATGGTAAAACACCAGGAGAGGATGGATTCCAATAGAATTCTATAAAACATTTAAAGATTTATTAATACCTCCCCTCCTGGAAGTAATCAACCAGATTGATAAAACACAAAGCTTACCAGATTCATGTAAAACAGCAATAATTACAGTAATACCTAAGCAAGGGAAAGATCCACTCGTACCAGCGTCATATAGACCAATATCTTTACTTAACACAGATTATAACATAATAGCTAAACTATTAGCAAACAGATTAGCAGAGTATGTACCGAAAATGGTAAATCTAGACCAAACTGGATTTATTAAAAAAAGACGCACACAGACAATATTTGTAAATTTATTAACTTAATTCATGCAGTAGAAGGGAGTAAAGCGCCAACAGTAGCAGTTGCTTTAGACGCAGAGAAGGCCTTTCACAGAGTAGAATGGAATTATTTATTCAAAGTATTGCAAAAATTCAGTTTACCAGAGAAGTATATTAATTGGATCAAAGCATTATATAAGGGACCATTGGCGAAAGTGACAGTAAATGGATATTTATCAAAGCAATTTAACTTAAGCAGGTCAACACGGCAGGGATGCCCACTATCACCTTTATTGTTCGCGTTAGCTATAGAACCACTAGCAGAATTGATAAGAACAGAAAATAACATAAAAGGGATAAAAATAAAAGACAAGGAATATAAAATCAGTTTATTTGCGGATGATGTTATAGTATACTTAACAGAACCAGAACTATCAATAAAAGAATTATATAAGAAATTGAAGGAATATGGAGAAGTGTCGGGTTACAAGATTAACGTAAATAAAAGTGAAGCAATGCCTATGAATAATGCGGATTTCTCAAAATTTAAGAAGGAATCACCATTCAGATGGCAAATGCAAGCAATAAGATACCTAGGTATACAAATAAATAAAAATCTCGGCCAACTATATAAATTCAATTATTATCCACTAATGAAAAAATTACAGGACGATTTAGAGCATTGGAAAGATTTACCACTAACACTAATAGGAAGGATAAACTGTATTAAAATGAACATTTTTCCAAGGATATTATACCTATTTCAGGCATTGCCAATACACTTGACAGAGAAATTCTTCAAGGAGTTAAAGAAAATAATAAGGAAATTTTTATGGAAAGGGGGGAAACCGAGGATAGCACTAGATAAATTAACAGAATGGTATAAACAAGGAGGCTTACAACTGCCAAACTTTAAAAATTATTATAGAGCCGGACAATTAAGATACCTATCAGATTTTTATCAAACAAGGGAAAAGCCAGATTGGACTAGATTAGAATTAGATAAAATAGGGGAAAAGATACCTGAACACATATTATATAAATGGGATGAAAAATTGGTACAACATAGAAGTTCTCCAGTATTACATCATCTACTCAATATTTGGAAGAAGATTCATGTAGAAAGAAATAAAACAAATTATCAATTACCAAAACTAATATTGACGCAAAATAAGTTACTCCCTTTTACAATAGATAACCTTTCCTTTAGAGAATGGGAGAAAAAAGGGATCAAAAGAATAGAAAATTGTTTTTCAGGAAATAGATTATTATCCTTTGAACAAATGAAAGATAAATATAATATAACTCAAGATACAGTGCTGGCATATTACCAATTGAGATCCTACTTGAAGGACAAATTAGGAAGCAGTCTGAGTTTACCAGAGGGAAGTAACTTTGAATATGTGATTACAGATACAATGATAATCAAAAGATTTATAACAAATATGTATATTAAACTGCAAGAAAAGGAGAATGAGGAAACAAATGGTAAAACTAAACAAAAATGGGAACAAGATTTAAATATAAAGATAAAAAAGGAAACATGGGAGAAGTTATGTTCTGGAACGATGAGAAATAAAATAAATACGAGGTTACGTATGATACAATATAACTGGATACACAGGCTATACATTACATCTCAAAAGTTAAATAAGTGGGATCCAACAGTATCTGATAGATGTCTTCGATGCAAAAAAGAAATGGGAACAACAATTCATGCAATCTGGACATGTGAGAAAGTAGAAAAATTTTGTGGAGATCTAAACCAAATATTAAATAAAATTACAGAAAACAATATACCAAAGAATCCAGAGATCTTCCTCCTAAGTAACATAAAAAACAAAGAATTTGGAATTGATTTGGATGGTGCACAAAAAAGATTTGTTAAGATAGCTCTAGCCGTAGCAAAAAAATGTATTATGTCAACCTGGAAATTGGAAGATAATTTGAAAATACAACAATGGTATATAGAAATGAATAAATGTATTCCATTAGAAAAAATAACATATAGTTTAAGAAATAATATTGAAATATTTGAACAAATATGGGAGCCTTACATGGAACACAATAGCGAAAACATACCGGGGACACTCACTACCTAGATTAACGAAAGGAGAAGGAAATGAAAAGAATTGACTCAGTGGAATTTCTTGTTTATTTTTATTGAATGACAACATTGTTTGACTGGTTTAATGTATCCTAGATTTTGTACTTTTAATGGACAGGAGGGGGGAGGTGGGGAGGGTGGGATGGGAGGAGGGAGGGGGGGAGAAAATGGCACTGTATATATTTGAAAAGGAAAAAGTACGTATCATGGTTAATGTGGTTTATGGTGTGAAAATAAAAAAATTTTTTAAAAAAGGAAAAAGGACAAACAAATTACACATAATGAGAACTTTAAAGAATTTTATGAACAATTATACCAAACTGAGAATGAGGGGAAAGAAGACAAAATAGATGAGTTTTTAGCTAAAACTGAACTGCTGAAATTGCAAGAAGAGGAACAAAACAAACTGATAAAACCATTTGAAATAGAGTAAGTACAGGATATATTAAAAAAGCAGCCGAACAATAAAACGCCTGGAGAAGATGAATTTCCGACACTCTCACACCACGGCTGCGACTGGAAAGTCAACCGCCAGGAAGAAATGAAATTAGTGTGCACTTCATAGACATCAATATCGAGGTCATTGGAAACTGAAAACAACTATGTCGAGAGGTTCTCCAGTGGACACTATTCTTTTAACGGGTACAATGGACAGATGACTATGCTCATAGGCAGTCAACACAGACTCCAAGCCTGGCTTGCCAAGCCATCCACCATGCACAGCACACTCTGGCACAAGTACAGCGTTTGCAGAATAGTGGTCCACAGCACATTCAAATCCAGGGAAGTTCAGAGTCTGTGCCAATGGATGTGCCAATAGAGCTATGGATTGGACAGTAGTTGAGGCGGATAGGCAACGAATTCATTATTCGTTACCAAGTTCAAAGGATACAGGTATGAGCTGCTTAATGACCGACCGCTTATATGTCCGTCATTTGTGATTCCATCGGAAAACATGATGTAACCAGTCGTAAACATGAAGAAAAGAAAAAGCAGACAAGAAAAACAACACTGGTCATATTTCTGGAGAAGGCAACACCTCCCCTAGGTATTACAGAGTGAATTGGAAGTTATTTGGCCTAAAACTCCTCCAGTGGAACACCATGAGGAAGTTGAGAACACTGATGTCGATGATCCTGATCCTCTTTGTTAAATTGTGTGTGATCTAGGCTAAGAAAGTGTTTACATAAAAGTTTAAAAAGAGAAAAAAAAGAGAAGATAACTTTCTAATAGAATATTATAAAACATTTAAAGAGTTATTAATTCCTCCCCTCCCTGAAGTAATTAACCAGATAGAAGAAACACAAAACTTGCCAGATTCATGTAAGACAGCAATAATTACAGTAATACCAAAGACAAGGAAGGATCCATTAACACCAGCATCATATAGACTAATATCTCTACTTAATTCAGATTATAAGATAATAGCAAAATTATTAAAATACAGATTGACCGACTGTGTAGCAAATATAGTAAAACAAGATCAAACTGGATTTATTAAGAAAAGACAAACAGCAGATAATGTCTGTAAACTTATTAATCTAATTCATGCAGTTCAAGGAAATAAGAAGCCAACAGTGGCTGTTGCTTTAGACGCAGAAAAAGCCTTTGACAGAGTAGAATGGATTTTTTTAAAATTATTTATTTTGCACACTATAAACCACATTGATCAAGATACATACATTTTCCTTTTCAAATATATACAGTATTGTTTTCTCCCCCCCTCCCTCTTTCCCTCCCACCCTCCCTACCTCCCCTCCCATTCATTTAAAGTTCAAAATCTAAGATACATTAAACCCGTCAAACAATGTTGTCACTCAATAAAAATAAACAAGAAATTCCACTGAGTCAGTTCTTTTCATTCTCTTCTCCCTCTGTCATTTTAGGTGGTAGATATCCCCGGTAGGTTTTCTCTATTATGTTTCATGTATGGCTCCCATATTTGTTTAAATATTGTAATATTATTTCTTAAATTATATGTTATTTCTTCTAATGGAATACCTTTATTCATTTCTATATCCCATTGTTGTATTCTCAAGTTATCTTCTAATTTCCAGGCTGACATAATACATTTGTTTGCTACAGCTAGGGCTATCATAACAAATCTTTTTTGTGCACCATCCAAATCAAGTCCAAATTCTTTGTTTTTTATGTTACTTAGGAGGAAGATCTCTGGGTTTTTTTGGTATATTGCTTTTTGTGATTTTATTTAATACCTGGTTTAGATCTTCCCAAAGTTTTTTCACTTTCTCACATGTCCAAATTGCATGTATTGTTGTTCCCATTTCCTTTTTACAGCAAAAACATCTGTCAGATACTGTTGGGTCCCATTTATTTAACTTTTGAGGTGTAATATATAGCCTGTGTATCCAGTTATATTGTATCATACGTAACCTCGTATTTATTGTATTTCTCATAGTTCCTGAGCATAACTTCTCCCATGTTTCCTTCTTTATATTTATGTTTAGATCTTGTTCCCATTTTTGCTTAGTTTTACCATTTGTTTCCTCATTCTCCTTTTCTTGCAGTTTAATATACATGTTTGTTACAAATTTTTTGATTATCATTGTGTCTGTAATCACATATTCAAAATTACTTCCCTCTGGTAACCTCAGACTGCTTCCCAATTTGTCCTTCAAGTAGGATTTCAGTTTTGAGTATGCCAACACTGTATCGTGAGTTATATTATATTTATCCTTCATTTGTTCAAAGGATAATAATTTATTTCCCTAAAAGCAATTTTCTATTCTTTGATCCCTTTTTTCTCCCATTCTCTAAAGGAGAGGTTATCTATTGTAAAAGGGATTAGCTGATTTTGCGTCAGTATTAGTTTTGGTAATTGGTAATTTGTTTTATTCCTTTCTACATGAATCTTCTTCCAAATATTGAGCAGATGATGTAATACTGGAGAATTCCTGCGTTGTACCAATTTTTCATCCCATTTATATAATATATGTTCGGGTATCTTCTCCCCTATTTTATCTAGTTCTAATCTAGTCCAATCTGGCTTTTCCCTTGTTTGATAAAAATCTGATAGGTATCTTAATTGTGCGGCTCTATAATAATTTTTAAAGTTTGGCAGTTGTAAGCCTCCTTGTTTATACCATTCTGTTAATTTATCTAGTACTATCCTCGGTTTCCCCCCATTCCATAAAAATTTCCTTATTATTTTCTTTAACTCCTTGAAGAATTTCTCTGTCAAGTGTATTGGCAATGCCTAAAATAGGTATTGTATCCTTGGGAAAATGTTCATTTTAATACAGTTTATCCTTCCTATCAGTGTTAGTGGTAAGTCTTTCCAATGCTCTAAGTCGTCCTGTAATTTTTTCATTAGTGGATAATAATTGAGTTTATATAGATGTCCGAGTTTTTTATTTATTTATATACCTAGGTATTGCATTGCTTGCATTTGCCATCTGAATGGTGATTCTTCCTTAAATTTTGAGAAATCCACATTATTCATTGGCATTGCTTCACTTTTATTTGCGTTAATCTTGTATCCCGACACTTCTCCATATTCCTTCAATTTCTTATGTAATTCTTTTATTGATATTTCTGGTTCTGTTAAGTATACTATAACATCATCTGCAAATAAACTGATTTTATATTCCTTGTCTTTTATTTTTATCCCTTTTATTTTATTTTCTGTTCTCATGAGTTCTGCTAGTGGTTCTATGGCTAACGCAAATAATAAGGGCGATAGTGGGCATCCCTGCCTTGTTGATCTGCTTAAGTTAAATTGTATTGATATATATCCATTTACTGTCACTTTCGCGAATTTCCCCTTATATAATGCTTTCATCCAATTTATATATTTCTCTGGTAAGCTGAATTTTTGTAGTACATTGAATAAATAATTCCATTCTACTCTGTCAAAGACCTTCTCTGCGTCTAAAGCAACCGCTACTGTTGGAGCTTTATTTCCTTCTACTGCATGAATTAAGTTAATAAATTTACAAATATTGTCTGTTGATCGTCTTTTTTTAATAAATCCAGTTTGGTCTAGATTTACTATTTTTGGTACATAGTCGGCTAATCTGTTTGCTAATAGTTTAGCTATTATCTTATAATCTGTGTTAAGTAAAGATATTGGTCTATATGACGCTGGTGCGAGTGGATCTTTCCCTGTCTTTGGTATTACTGTAATTATTGCTGTTTTGCATGAATCTGGTAAGCTTTGTGTTTTATCAATCTGGTTGATTACTTCCAGGAGGGGAGGAATTAATAAATCTTTAAATGTTTTATAGAATACTATTGGGTTTCCATCCTCTCCTGGTGTTTTATTATTCGGTAGTTTTTTTATTATCTCTTGTATTTCTACTATTTCAAATGGTTTTATTAATTTATTTTGTTCCTCTGTTTGTAATTTTGGTAGTTCAATTTTAGTTAAAAATTCATCTATTTTGTCTTCTTTCCCTTTGTTTTCAGTTTGGTATAATTGTTCGTAGAATTCTCTGAAGTTTTCATTAATCTCCGTTGGATTATATGTGATTTGTTTGTCTTTTTTCCTTGATGCCAATACCATTCTCTTAGTTTGTTCTGTCTTAAGCTGCCACGCTAGAATTTTGTGCGTTTTTTCTCCTAGTTCATAATATTTCTGTTTTGTCTTCATTATGTTCTTCTCCACCTTATATGTTTGTAGTGTTTCATATTTTATTTTTTTATCTGCCAATTCTCTTCTTTTAGTTGTGTCTTCCTTCATTGCTAATTCTTTTTCTATATTTGCTATTTCCCTTTCAAACTGCTCTGTTTCCTGATTGTAGTCCTTCTTCATCTTAGTTACATAACTTATTATTTGCCCTCTGATGAACGCTTTCATTGCATCCCATAGTATAAACTTATCTTTCACTGATTCCGTATTTATTTCAAAGTACATTTTAATTTGTCGTTCAATAAATTCTCTAAAATCCTGCCTTTTAAGTAGCATGGAGTTTAATCTCCATCTATACATTCTTGGAGGGATGTCCTCTAACTCTACTGTCAATATCAGGTGTGAGTGGTCCGATAATATTCTAGCTTTATATTCTGTTTTCCTAACTCTGTCTTGCATGTGAGCTGATAACAGGAATAGGTCTATCCTTGAGTATGTTTTATGTCTACCCAAATAATATGAATATTCCTTTTCCTTTGGGCGTTGTTTCCTCCATATATCCAAAAGTTGCATTTCTTGCATCAATTTAATTATAAATTTGGTTACTTTGTTCTTTCTGTTAATTTTTTCCCCAGTTTTATCCATGTTTGAATCCAAATTAAGGTTGAAATCCCCTCCTATTAGTATGTTCCCTTGCGTGTCTGTTATCTTCAAAAAATATCTTGCATAAATTTTTGATCTTCTTCGTTAGGTGAATATACATTGAGTAAATTCCAAAACTCCGAATATATCTGACATTTTATCATTACATATCTCCCTGCTGGATCTATTATTTCCTCTTCTATATTAATTGGTACATTTTTACTGATTAATATAGCTACTCCTCTAGCTTTTGAATTATATGATGCTGCTGTTACATGTCCTATCCAATCTCTCTTTAATTTCTTGTGCTCCACTTCAGTTAACTGTGTTTCTTGCACGAATGCTATATCAATTTTTTCATTTTTCAGTAAATTTAGCAGTTTCTTCCTTTTGATTTGGTTATGTATTCCGTTAATATTTAAAGTCATATAGTTCAACGTTGCCATTTCATACTTTGTTTATCTTTCCTTTCCGTTTCATCATCATCACCTTTCCTTCTTATCCATTTCTGCTTTCTTTTTTTGAACACTTTATAAGACAACATTTCTAAAACATCAAACATTCCCCTTATTCTCCTATCTAAAATTTCTTTAACCCCACTATCCCCTCCCCTTCCTGAGTTGCCCTTTATCCCTTGTCGGGCAACCACATCTCCCCTCTCCATTTGGATTTGCGAATTCACTCGCAAGCGTCAACTGATTTTGCAGTGATCGTATCTCCTCCCCACCCAGCCCCCCCAGAAAAGATTTTAATTTTAATTTTAATTTTCATCAACAACAAAGGTCACTCTCTTAATTCCCTCCTTACTTCCCCTCTTCCCTTTCTTTCTCTTATTAATTCTTATCTATACTCCATATATTTTCTTTTAAATACACATACACTCTTATACACATATATATATATATATGTATATATATGGAGTATATATAATATATATATATATATATACACCCATATAAACACATACATATAGTTCGTGGTCATTTTTGCTCCTGTTACATGTCTTCATCTCTCTGTCTGTTTTGTAGTTGTTCTGCAAATTTTCATTCTTCCTCTGGATCTGAGAATTGTCTGTTTTGCTGCCCTGGAATAACTATTTTAAGTACTGCTGGGTACTTTAGCATAAATTTATATCCTTTTTTCCATAGGATCACTTTTGCTGTATTAAACTCCCTCTTCTTCAGGAGTTCAAAACTTATATCTGGATAGAAAAACATTTTTTGACCTTTGTATTCCAGTGGCTTTTTGTCTTCTCTTATTTTCTTCATTGCTTTCTCCAATATATTTTCTCTTGTTGTATATCTTAGGAATTTTACAAAAATGGATCTTGGTTTTTGTTGTGGTTGTGGTTTAGGGGCTAATGTTCTATGTGCCCTTTCTATTTCCATTTCTTCCTGTAATTCTGGTCTTCCTAGGACCCTGGGGATCCAATCTTTTATAAATTCTCTCATATTCTTGCCTTCTTCATCTTCCTTAAGGCCCACTATCTTTATATTATTTCTTCTATTATAATTTTCCATTCTATCTATCTTCTGAGCTAACAGCTCTTGTGTCTCTTTAACTTTTTTATTAGATTCCTCTAATTCCTTTTTTAAGTCATCTACTTCCATTTCTATGGCTGTTTCTCGTTCTTCCACCTTGTCCACTCTTTTTCCTATATCTGACATGACCATCTCTAATCTATTCATTTTTTCTTCTGTACTTTTTATTCTCCTTTTTATTTCACTAAATTCTTGTGATTGCCATTCTTTTATTGATTCCATGTATTCTTTTAAAAAATATATATCCATTGTCTTGCCCTTCCCTTCATCTTCCATTTCTCTGTGTTCTTCTTCTTCTTCTTCCTCTGGGTTGGTCATCTGTTGTTTCTTTGGTTTATTTTTACTCTCTTCTTTCTTGTTCTCGTTGTTTTCTATGTTCTCTTCTTGCTGCTGTGCTGTGGCTGTCATTCTCAGCTGTGGAGATCGACTCCTCAGCTGGTCCCCCCTCCCGTCAGTGTTTTTTTTGTCATGCGCATCGCGGTTGCGCACTTTTGCTTGGCTCTGCGAGCCATTTTTGTAGTCCCGAGCTCGGAACTTCGACTGACCTGAGGGAGCGGGCTTCTCTCTCCACAGCGGGCCTCCTCGGACAGGTAAGGCCTTCACCTTCTTCTTCCGATGTCTTTTCTTCTTCTTTTCTTCCCGTTGCTTTCGACTTTTCTTTCTTCGCTGCCATTTTCTTCCCACCTTTACTTTCACTTTATTTTAATTACCGTGTTTGTGCCTTTGCGTTTTCTCTGTTTTTCTTAAACTTTTCCGGAGAGAGCTGGAGTTCCCCGACCGGCCACTACTCCATCACGTGACTCCCTCAATGGAATTATTTATTTGAAGTACTACAGAGGCTCAATCTACCAGAAAAATATATTAATTGGATTAAAGCATTGTATAATGGACCATTGGCAAAGGTAACAGTAAATGAATATGTATCAAACCAATTTAAATTAAGTAGGTCAACTAGACAGGGATGTCCATTATCCCGCTTCTTGTTTGCTTTAGCAATAGAACCAGTGGCAGAACTGGTAAGAACAGAAAATAAAATAAAAGGGATAAAAATAAAGGAGAAGGAGTAATAAAATTAGTTTATTTGCAGATGACATCATAGTATACTTACAGAACCAGAAATATCAATAAAAGAATTACATAAGAAATTGAAGGAATATGGAGAAATATCGGGGTATAAGATCAATGCAAATAAAAGTGAAGTGATGCTAATGAGTAATGCGGATTATACAGAATTTAAAAAAGAATCACCATTTAAATGGCAAACACAAGCAATCCGATACCTAGGTATTAGGTTAGATAATAACTTAAGCCACCTGTACAAACTAAATTATCAGCCACTGATAAAGAAATTGCAGGAAGACTTAGAACATTGTAAAGAATTACCACTAACTTTGATAGGGAGGGTAAACTGCATTAAAATGAATGTCTTCACAAGGATACAATACTTATTTCAATCGTTGCCAATTCCCTTAACAGAGAAATTCTTTAAAAAACTAAAGAGAATAATAAGGAAATTCTTGTAGAAAGGGGGGAAACCGAGGGTAGCGTTAGATAAATTAACAGAGAGGTACAACTAAGGTTGTACCTTGCAACCGCTGCAATCGTGTCTGCCTGTCCCGCATCGGACTGGTCAGCCACAAACGAGCCTGCAGCTGACGTGGACTTTTTACCCCCTCCATAAATCTTCGTCCGCGAAGCCAAGCCAAAGAAAAGACAACTAAGGTGGTTTGCAGTTACCAAACTTTAAAAATTATTATAGAGCAGCACAATTAAGGTATTTATCAGATTTTTACTAGACAAGGGAAAAACCAGACTGGACTAAGATAGAACTAGATAAAATAGGGGAGAAGGTAGCGAAACATATACTTTATAAGTGGGGTAAAAAGCTGGTACAATATAAAAGCTCACCAGTACTGCATCATTTACTCAATATATGGAAGAAAATTCACTTAGAAAGGAAAAAAATGAATTACCAAATACCAAAATTGTTATTGACACAAATCCCACTAATCCCTTTTACAATAGATAACCTTTCCTTTAGAGAATGGGAGAGAAAAGGAATCAAAAGAATAGAAAATGTTTTTTTGGGAAATAATTTATTAACATTTGAAGAATTGAAGTTTTCTTTGGCTTGGCTTCGCGGACGGAGATTTATGGATGGGGTAAAAAGTCCACGTCAGCTGCAGGCTCGTTTGTGGCTGACAAGTCCGATGCGGGACAGGCAGACACGGTTGCAGCGGTTGCAAGGGAAAATTGCTTGGTTGGGGTTGGGTGTTGGGTTTTTCCTCCTTTGTCTTTTGTCAGTGAGGTGGGCTCTGCGGTCTTCTTCAAAGGAGGTTGCTGCCCGCCAAACTGTGAGGCGCCAAGATGCACAGTTTGAGGCGATATCAGCCCACTGGCAGTGGTCAATGTGGCAGGCACCAAGAGATTTCTTTAGGTAGTCCTTGTACCTCTTCTTTGGTGGACCTTTGTCACGGTGGCCAGTGGAGAGCTCACCATATAACATGATCTTGGGAAGGCGATGGTCCTCCATTCTGGAGACGTGACCTACCCAGCACAGTTGGATCTTCAGCAGCGTGGATTCAATGCTGTCGGCCTCTGCCATCTCGAGTACTTTGATGTTAGGGATGAAGTCGCTCCAATGAATGTTGAGGATGGAGCGGAGACAACACTGGTGGAAGCGTTCTAGGAGCCGTAGGTGATGCTGGTAGAGGACTCATGATTCAGAGCCGAACAGGAGTGTAGGTATGACAATGGCTCTGTATACGCTAATCTTTGTGAGGTTTTTCAGTTGGTTGTTTTTCCAGACTCTTTTGTGTAGTCTTCCAAAGGCACTATTTGCCTTAGCGAGTCTGTTGTCTATCTCGTTGTCGACCCTTGCATCCGATGAAATGGTGCAACCGAGATAGGTAAACTGGTTGACCGTTTTGAGTTTTGTGTGCCCGATGGAGATGTGGGGGGACTGGTAGTCATGGTGGGGAGCTGGCTGATGGAGGACCTCAGTTTTCTGCAGGCTGACTTCCAGGCCAAACATTTTGGCAGTTTCCGCAAAACAGGACGTCAAGCGCTGAAGAGCTGGCTCTGAATGGGCAACTAAAGCGGCATTGTCTGCAAAGAGTAGTTCATGGACAAATTGTTCTTGTGTCTTGGTGTGAGCTTGCAGGCGCCTCAGATTGAAGAGACAGCCAACCGTGCGGTACCGGATGTAAACAGCGTCTTCATTGTTGAGGTCTTTCATGGCTTGTTTCAGCATCATGCTGAAGAAGATTGAAAAGAGGGTTGGTGCGAGAACGCAGCCTTGCTTCACGCTATTGTTAACGTTATTAACATTTGAAGAGTTGAAGTACAAATATGGAATAACTCATGGTACAATGTTTGAATATCATCAACTGAAAGCTTATTTAAAGGATAAATTGGGAAACAGACTGAGATTACCAGAAGGAAGCAGATTTGAATATGTGATTACAGACAATGAAAATTAAAAGATTTATAACGAACATGTACATTAAGCTGCAAGATCAGGAAAAGGATGAAATAAGCTATAAGCCTAAACAAAAGTGGGAAAAGGATTTAAACATAAAGATAAAAAATGGAGATTGGAAAAGTTATGTTCTGGAACTATGAAGAATACAATAAACACAAGGTTACACATGATACAGTATATTACAGGTTATATATCACGCTTCAAAAGTCAAAAGAATGGGATCCAAAATTATCAGATAGATGTTTTCGCTGTTAGAAGGAAATGGGAACAACAGTATATGCAATTTGGGCACATACGAAAGTGAAAATGTTTTGAGGAAAATGGAAGAGTGCCTGAGAATACAGCAATGGTACATGGAAATGAATAAATGTATTCCATTGGAAAAAATAACATATAATTTAAAAAATAAAGCGACATTATTTGAACAAATTTGGGAACCATACATGGAACCTAAAATGATAAGAAGACAATATGACTTGATCCAGTGTGTGAAAGTAGATGATACATTTTTCTTGTTCATTTTTCATTGTGTGATGACATTGTTTAATGGTTTTATTGTATTGTATATGTTGAATATTTATTGGTTTTGGAGGGGGGTGGGAAGGGGGGAAGAAAAGGGAGAAAATGCCACTGTGTATATTTAATGAGAAACATTTGTATATATTTTGGTTGATATGGTTCACAGTGTGAAAAATAAAAAATTATTTAAAAAAAAGCCTTCTCCACATACCCACTGATCCCTTTAACCCACACATGTCAAACTCTGGCCCGCGGGCCAAATTTGGCCTGCGATATAATTATATTTGGCCCGCAAGATCATTTCAAAAATGTATTAGAGGTGGCCCGCCCTGCAGCGAGAGCCGATGCTGTTTTTTGGTAATGTCACCCCCACCATCCTCCCCCTTCATTGCACATCCTTCCCCATTATAACACGAGAAATTGTAACACGAGAAGTCTGTCGATGTCATCAGCCGGCATGCCAGTTGGAAGGCTTCCCACACAACCAGTCACTTCTCCCACCTGTCGAGCAGTGCGGTGGATTGGCGAGCGCCTGTGATTTCCTGTCGGCGCGACGGGCATGGCAGGCTGCGCACGGCCCCCGAGCAGCGCGAGCCCCACGTGACTGGCACCGGACGGCCCTTCCACAGCGCGAGCGCACTTCTCCGGTCGCCACGGCCTTCAGCGCTTGCACCCGCGCGGACCCCAGGGACGGCTGGTTTGGCCCTGCACGTGAAGAGAGTGATGGTGGCTGTCTGCAAAGGCTGATTGGCAGCGCGCTGGGCCTGAGTGGGTGGGTAAGCAGGGGTGGGCAGAGGGTGTAGGTGAGGAGTAATGGGCAGGGGAAGTTATGGTGGTGTGAGGGGCAGTTAGAGGGAGGGATGAGGTAAAAGGGGAGGGGCAGGGCGAGTAGGGGAGGGGTGATTAGAGGGTGAGAGACGGGTAGAGGGAGGAACAGGTTGAGGGGAGAGGCAGTAGAAGGGCGTGTAAAGGATGGTAGAGGCAGAGTGAGTGGAGTGAGGGGTGAGTAGAGGTTGGGTAAAGGACTGGTCAGGTAGAGGGATGGTGGGTCGAGGGTGAATAGAGGCCTAGAGCCTGAGGAGTGAGCAGGAAATGCTGAGTCCTGATGCAGGCCAAAATGGACACAGCCTGTGAATGCTGGCTACATCTCCACAGGGACCCTCAGGTCAAGCAAAGGGTGAACTTGAGCTACCTACTCCTGACCTGTAACATTATCCTCCTAAAGTTATATCCTAAAGTTTAACATTACATATATTGAAAGAAGAGAAAACATGCAGCTGTTGTTGAAAATTTTCAATAAATATTTAGTTCGGCCCTCGACAGTGCAAGTTTTAAATTTTGGCCCTCCGTGAATTTGAGTTTGACACCCCTGCCTTAACCACAAGGGCCAAATCTAACCTACTATTAAATATTGACAAGGAACTGGCCTCAACTACTTCCTGTGGCAAAGAATTCCACAGATCCACCACCCTCTGAGAGAAGAAATTTTTCATCCCAGTCCTAAAAAAATTTCCCCCTTATCCTTAAACTGTGGCCCCTGGTTCTAGTTTTTCCACAGATTCGGGGTGAGGAGCCCACACAGGCTGCGATCTGTAGTCGAGGGATTCACACCGGGAGGCGCGCAGCCGGAGACTGTCTCAAGACTGGCTGAAGGGGCACCAGGGGATCGGAACTGGGAATGTGAGAGGGTGCTGATGGAATTCCAGTTCGTGCTTGAGGCTGGATTTGGACTGCAGCAGGGCTGGAGGCGAATCCAGACACATGGCAGCAGGGCTGGAGGCAAATCCACAGACACATGGCGACTCTTGAGGGGGAAGTCCCTTTGGCTTCTCATTCTGACTGTAAGAAGCGCTTCAGGCAATTTCTGTCAATGGCGAGTCTATTTTAGTGGCAGACTAAAGCGAATTTCGTGCAATATGGCACTTTTCAAATTACACAATAAATTTCCCAGAAGTTAAAACACAATGCTGGAGAAACTGTGCACTTTATATAGACACCTGTCTACATTTTGCTTACACCTTGATGAAGAGCTCAAGCCTGAAATTTTGGTTATATATTTCTACCTTTGCTACATAAAGAGCACTTAGACCCTCTGACTTTCTCCAATGTTTTTACTTTAAGGCAAGACAAGGAATTTTTTTTTGACCAACCTACATTGGGGCTACTGAGGGTAGGGCTTCAATCCTGATTGGCATTTAATTGACCAATAGAATCCCAGAGAATGTGACGTGTCGGGGTCAACTGACCAATCGGGTGCCCCTATGCTGGCATCGGTTTCGGCGGACGTGTCGGTGAAAAGGTGCGCATGTGCCATGAAGCCGCCAGTTATGTCGGCGACGATGACGGGAGGTGTAGCTGTGGAGAAGAAGCTGCTGCTGCTGCATCACAGGCCTTTCTTGATCGCCGTGAGCGGCGGCACCGCCAGTGGCAAAGTAGGTCACGGGATCGATGGAAGCGCTTTGAAGGGGGGGGGGGAGGGAGAATTAAGAAGCGGCGAAGCTTTCGGCAGGGAGGTTTGATAGCGCACCGCGTGTCATTTAGCACGCAGGCGCGATGTCCTGTCGGAGGGGGAGGGTGACGCATGCGCATTGTCCTCTGGGTGCTCTGCGCAAGTGTCGTGAGGTTTTGGACGGCATTTTTTTTGGAGGGGACGTAGACAGTCGTCTGACGTCATTCAGCTTAGATCTGGCGTTCCCTGAATGATTGATTCTGCATTCATCCAATTAAACCATTTATCCTCCATTACACCCTAATTGCACTTCACAGTGTCTGTGAGATCCAGTCCAGCAACTTACCAAGATTTATATTATCAGGACCAAATGCAATGTTTCCTTCCAAATTAGAACAGGGTGGTGCAGGCCCTTTGACCCTTAATGTGCCAAAATACAATGCTGGCATTCATTTCAAGAGGAACATAAGAGCATGAATACAATGCTGGGGATTTATGAGGCACTGGGTGACCTCACAGAGTAAAACGTGAAAATCTGCAGACACCGTGGTTGAAGTTAAAAATGCAAAGCTGGAGAAACTTAGCAGGTCAAACTGTGTCAAACAGAACTGACAATTTCGGCTTGAGCCCTTCAAGAAGGTATAACTTGGAATGTTGCGAGCAGTTTTTGGCTAATTTAAGAAAAGATGGAGAGGGTTCAGTAGGATGATATTGGGAATGAAAGAGAGTTATATAAGCATTTGACAGCTTGGACTGGACTTGTTGGAATTTAGGAGAAGTGGGGAAAGGGAGATCTTATTGGAACATGTTGAAAGGCATGGACAGAGTAGATGTAGAAAGGTGGGAGATTCTAGGACAAGAGGAGCAACTTCAGGATTGAAGGACATCTACTTAGAACAGAGATGCAGAGGAATTTCTTTAGCCAGAGGGTGGTAAATCTGTGGAATTTGTTGCAGCAGGCAGTTGTGGAAGCCAGGATGTTGGCAGAAATTGATAGGTTCCTGATTTGCCAGAACATCAAAGGTTATGGGCAATGGGGGTATGTGGGGAAAATGGATTCGCTCATGATTAAAACTTAATAGACTGAATGGGCTATTTCAGCTCCTATATCTTATGATCTTGTGGTCTATGGTCCTAGATATTCCTACCAAAAAAATACTAAACCCATCTTACCTCTTAACCTTCTATTTTTCTTTCATCCATGTTGCTGTCTTAAGAGTGTCCTTAATGCCTCTAATGTTTCAGTCTCCACCACCACCCACATTCCAGACAAAACACTGTGGTCTTTTTTTAAATTAGCCCTGATGTCTCCCTTAAACTTTTCTCCCTTCACTTTGTATAGATGTCCTCTGGTGTTTGCTATTCCTGCCCTGGGCAAAAGGCGATAGCTGTCCCCCTTATCTATGCCTCTCAGAATCTTGTAGACTTCAATTACGTCTCCACTCATCCTTCTTTGCTCCAAAGCTCCCAGCTCTATTCCTTGCCTCATGTCTTATTTTCCAAGCCAGGCAACATCCTGGTAAATCTCTGCACCCTCTCTGTAGCTTCCACATGTTTCCTTTAATGAGTGACCAGAACTGAACACACTTAAGTGTGGTCTTACCAGACATTTGTAGAGTTGTAACATGATATCTTGAATAATCCCCTTATTAATGAAGCCCACCATCCCATAAGACTTCTTAACTATCCTATTAACCTGCAAGGCAGCCTTGAGAGGTGTGTGGTCCCTCTGTTCTTCCATGGTGTTAAATAACCGACCATTAACCCTGTAATTGGCCTTCTGGTTTGACCTTTTCAGGCATAGGAGTGGTTCATTGTCTCCCTTCCCTTCACCCTGTAAGGTCTTTTCTAATCATGAACCTATCTACCTCTGCCTTAAATATTCCCAATGACCTGGCCTCTACAGCCATACACTGCAACAAATTCCACATATTCACCACCCTCTGGGTAAAGAAATTCCTCCTCATCACTGTTCTACAAAGACGTTCTTGGATTTTGAGGCTGTGCCCTCACCGTAGAAAACATCCTCTCCATGTCCACTTTATTTGATAGGTTTTAAACTCCAGCGAGTACAATCCCAGAGCCTTTAAATGCTCCTCATCACTCTTGTAAACCTCCTCTGAACCCCTCTGATGCCAACACACCCTTCCTTAGATATGGAGCCCAAAACTGCTCACAATATTCTCAGTGTGGATTGAACAATGCCTTAAAGCCTCAACATCGCATTCTTTTCTTTTTAAAATCTTTTTATTGATTTTAACATATTAGCATACATCATGAATGACGATTAAAAATGATTCAGTTGTATACCTTGACTAGAGGGAGGGAATAGATTAGTTCATTAGTTTTTTATTCTCTTTACTTTTTAAATATTTATTATTTTATTAAAACATTCCATTCTGACATGGTCACATAGATGATATTTATAATAACTTAATCTATTAATAAACAACTTGATATTGTTAAGCATATTTTCTTATTTACTTTTTTTTTAACCCTTCTGTATGTCTTTACTAGTATACAACTGATTTTATATTCTATCCCTCTCAAAATGAATGCTCAGATTCATTCATTTTAGTTGCCTTCCTTAGTGCTGACTACATACAGATTGACCTTTAGGGAGTCTTGCACAAGTCCCTCTGTACCTCTGATTTCTGAGTTCGTTGCCCATTTAGAAGATAGTGTATGCCTTTATTCCTCCACAAGCCATTTCCTTGCCAAATCTCCTAACCTGTCCAAGTAATTCTGAAGGCTTTATCAACATTCCCTGCCTCTCCTCCAATCTTGGTATCATCCGCAAACTAGGGCACAAACCTATCTAAACCATCATTGGCATTTAATATGAAGTCTGTCGTTGTTATTTCCACAAATTCCAACAGGTTTGTTAGGCAAGATTTCGTCTTCAGGAAACCAGCCAGTGAAGTCTGGTTAATAGCCTACTATTTCCTGTCTTTTAGCTTCCTCCTTTCTTAAAGAGTTGAGTGACATTTGCAATTGTCCAATCCTCCAGAACCATTGGAGCACCAAGGTTGGCGTAGCGGTCAACGCAATGTCTTTAGACTGCCAGCGATTGGGACCAGACCGGGGTTCGAATCCTGTGCTGTTTGTAGGTAGTTTGTGTGCCTGTGTCAGTGTGGGTTTTCTCTGGGGCTTTGGTTTCTTCCCACCATTCAAAATGTACTGGGGGTATAAATTGGGCAGCAAGGACTCATGGGCCAAAATGGCCTGTTATTGTGCTTTAGGTATAAATTTTAAAAAATTTTATTCCAGAATCTAGCGATTTCAAACAATTTCTTAGCTACCTCTTTCAAAACTCTGCAGTATAGTTCATTTGGTCTGGGTTATGTATCCACCTTTGGACTTTTCAACTTTCCTAGCATCTTCTCCTTGACACACAAACTTGTGTGGCACTGCTGATGTCTTCCACAGTAAAGACTTGCACAAAATACTTATTTGGTCTGCCATTTCTTTGTTCCCCATTACTATCTCCACCCTGTCATGTCCAGCAATCCAATGTCCACCTTTGCCTCTCTGGCTCTTTATGTACTGTCTTCACATGGAAATGCACTGCTGTTCCTGAAGGGATTTTCTCCCCACCTGCAGTAGTGTGGGAATAACTTCACAAAAGACTGCAATGGTTCAAGAAGTTGGCCTGCTTTCCCAAAGGCAGTAAATGCTGACTTCAGAGTGACATAATAAACCTGCTCATCCTTCACATTTTGGCCTCTGAATTGCGTGACTCTCAATTAACTGCTGGTTTGGTCACAACAAAAACAAATGTTAAGCCGAGTTCTGAGCAGCGTAATTGAAGATGATGGTTAACTCTGTACGATCACTATACTAATGACGAAGAGTAGAATGGGCAATATTATCTGGAATGGAATTGTCCTCGACTCAAAATGTAAAAAAAACGACTTGGATGAAGGGATTAGCGTAGCGGTTAGCATAACCTGTTGCAGCGCCAGCAACGGGGTGTGAATCCTGCGCTGTTTGTGAGGAGTTGGTTCATTCTTCCCGTGATCTGCGTGGGTTTCCTCTGGGTGCACCAGTTTCTTCCCACGTATCACAGGTTGTAGGTCAATTGGGTAATTGAGTGGCACAGGCTCGCGGGCCAAAAGGGGCTGTCCTGTGCTGTACGTTTAAATTTAAATTCAAGTTCCATGTTTGGTAAATGCCTGTGTATTGAGTGTTGATGACCGCTTAACTGGCAGTATGGTGTATTACATTTGGGATTTTGATAGGGTTCAAAGCCTTTGCTAAATCATTTTTTTAAATAATTTTTTAATTTTTCACACTGTGAACCATATCAACCAAAATGTATACAAATGTTTCTCATTAAATATACACAGTGGCATTTTCTCCCTTTTTTCTCCATCCTCCCTTCCCAGCCCCCTCCAAAACCAATAAATATTCAACATATACAATAAAACCATTAAACAATGTCATCACACAATGAAAAATAAACAAGAAAAATGTGTCATCTACTTTTACACACTGGATCAAGTCCTTTTGTCTTCTTACATTTTAGGGGGTGGAGGTCCGAGGCAAGTCCTCTCTGTTATGTTCCATGTATTGTTCCCAAATTTGTTCAAATAATGTGACTTTATTTTTTTAATTGTATATTATTTTTTCCAATGGAATACATTTATTCATTTCCATGTACCATTGCTGTATTCTCAGACTCTCTTCCATTTTCCAAGTTGACATTATACATTTTTTTGCTACTGCTAAGGCTATCATAATAAATCTTTTTTCCGTTTTATCCAATTTGAAGCCTAATTCCTTACTTCTATGTTACTTAGAAGAAAGATCTCTGGATTTTTTGGTATGTTATTTTTTGTGATTTTATTTAATAACTGATGTAGATCTTCCCAAAACTCTCTCACTTTCTCACATGCCCAAATTGCATGTACTGTTGTTCCCATTTCCTTCTTATAGCGAAAACATCTATCTGATAATGTTGGATCCCATTCTTTTAACTTTTGAGGCGTGATATATAACCTGTGTAACCAGTTATACTGTATCATGCGTAACCTTGTGTTTATTATATTCTTCATAGTTCCAGAACGTAACTTTTCCCGTGCTTAATTTTTTTATCTTTATGTTTAAATCCTTTTCCCACTTTTTAGGTTTATAGCTTATTTCATCATTTTCCTTATCTTGCAGCTTAATGTACATGTTCGTTATAAATCTTTTCATTATCAATGTGTCCGTAATCACATATTCAAAGCTGCTTCCTTCTGGTAATCTCAGTCTGTTTCCCAATTAAATAAGCTTTCACTTGATGATATGCAAACATTGTACCATGAGTTATTCCATATTTGTACTTCAACTGTTCAAATGTTAATAAATTATTTCCCAAAAAACCATTTTCTATTCTTTTGATTCCTTTTCCATTCTCTAAAGGAAAGGTTGTCTTGTTAAAGGGATTAGTTGATTTTACGTCAATAGTAATTTTGGTATTTGGTAATTTGTTTTTTTTTCCTTTCTAAGTGGATCTTCTTCCAAATATTAAGTAAATGATGCAATACTGGTGAGTTTTTATATTGCACCAGCTTTTCATCCCACTTATAAAGTATATGTTTCGCTACCCTATTTTATCTAGTTCTATCTTAGTCCAGTCTGGATTTTCCCTTGTCTGGTAAAAATCTGATAAATACCTTAATTGTGCTGCTCTATAATAATTTTTAAAGTTTGGTAACTGCAAACCACCTTGGTTGTACCTCTCTGTTAATTTATCTAACGCTACCCTTGGTTTCCCCCCTTTCCACAAGAATTTCCTTATTATTCTCTTTAGTTTTTTAAAGAATTTCTCTGTTAAGGGAATTGGCAACGATTGAAATAAGTATTGTATCCTTGTGAAGACATTCATTTTAATGCAGTTTACCCTCCCTATCAAAGTTGGTGGTAATTCTTTACAATGTTCTAAAACTTCCTGCAATTTCTTTATCAGTGGCTAATAATTTAGTTTGTACAGGTGACTTAAGTTATTATCTAACCTAATACCTAGGTATCAGATTGCTTGTGTTTGCCATTTAAATGGTGATTCTTTTTTAAATTCTGTATAATCCGCGTTACTCATTGGCATCACTTCACTTTTATTTGTATTGATCTTGTACCCCGATATTTCTCCATATTCCTTCAATTTCTTATGTAATTCTTTTATTGATATTTCTGGTTCTGTAAGTATACTATGATGTCATCTGCAAATAAACTAATTTTATTACTCCTTCTCCTTTATTTTTATCCCTTTTATTTTATTTTCTGTTCTTATCAGTTCTGCCACTGGTTCTATTGCTAAAGCGAACAATGAGGGGGATAATGGACATCCCTGTCTAGTTGACCTACTTAATTTAAATTGGTTTGATACATATTCATTTACTGTTATCTTTGCCAATGGTCCATTATATAATGCTTTAATCCAATTAATATATTTTTCTGGTAGATTGAGCCTCTGTAGTACTTTAAATAAATAATTCCATTCTATTCTGTCAAAGTATTTTTCTGTGTCTAAAGCAACAGCCACTATTGGCTTCTTATTTCCTTGAACTGCATGAATTAGATTAATAAGTTTACAGACATTATCCGCTGTTTGTCTTTTCTTTTTTTTAAACTTTATTTAAGATTTTATAACATGAATAACATATAGGATTACATTTTAAAAAAATTAAGAATAAAATAATAAAATTACAATACAGTATCAGTAATCTAAATAAACTATACCCTCCCCAATAATTATTACACATTAATAGCCCAACTCAAATTAGTCCAACCCCCCTTCCCCACCAAAATAAAGAGTGAAGAATTAATAAAGTTAATAATATATGTGAGAAAAAAAACCCACTTACAAAAAAAAACAAAAACATAACCGATTAAAAAAAAAAAATACTAACAAAAAGAAAAGTAATTAATACTAAGATATCAGACTTAAAAAACATATTTAAATCAAACTTAAATGCATATATTTAACAAACGGAGTTAAGATGAAACATATATTTAACTCAAACTTAATATAAAAAATTAGTAAAGTTAGTAACATTATCTATCAAAAATTCTTAAACAATAATCAATTCTTAAAAAAAATTGTAGCATGAAAAAAAATGAAAAAAAAACCTTTCCCTATAGAGATAAACCTTCACCAAATATCAACTAACTTCACATCTATCATCATATTAGACACATATTAGTACTCTTCCACCATTTTTCCCTTTTACTCTTGAATAGTTATCCAATAAAAGCTCCAATACCACATTTAAATATCCCCAATCATTACGTTAAAATTCAGATATCCAAATAATAAAAACACATCTACAACGAAATCTATATCTTCAACAAATGGAGCATAAACCACAAACAAAATTCAAGCCTCATTAAGAATTGTACAATTCAATTTATAACTTTCACCATTATTCCCTTCGTTCTATAACTAAAATAGCAAAATAATATACACCAGAATTGCCACTCCTTTCACCTTAATGTTAAAGAAAAAATATTTTTAAAAAACTTATCCATCCCATTCACATTTAAATTTCAGATATTCCTTATCTACTGAATAAACTTTACAAAAAAACAAATCAATTTTTTAGTTTTTTAAACAATCAAATACTTTCTTATGCTTTTTTTATATATTTAAACAAAAAAAAACCCCTTCACTCTTTAATCTAATAATACAAAAAAAAAGGAAAAAAAGGGTAGGAGGTTAAAAATACCCCCTCCCGTCTAAACCGCGCAATGCGGTAACTCCCAAAAAAAAATGGGTGTGAGGTAACTCACACGTAGCAGATGACTTTCAGGAAATAGTGCCTATCCAGTTCTCTCCCCCAACTCTCACTTCATCTTAAACTAACATCATCATTATTTAATATTCCTTTTTTTTAAAAAAAAACATTAGAAAAAAAAAAGGACAACTCTTCTTTAATCAGCTCCAACTGCCGAGTCACCATTACAACCATTCCTTCTTGGAGCACGGCTCTTTTCTTCCATCTCTTGTCTCCTTAGAGATCGCGGCGGACTATGTCTCTGTTGAAACTGAGTAATTGGCAGCTCTTGAGCAAATGCTATAGCTTCCTTTGGAGAATCGAAGAACTTTGGTTGGCAACCATCTTGGAAAACCTTCAAAACAGCTGGATATCTAAAGGTTGCCTTGTAACCTTTCTTCCACAACAACTCTTTAGCAGGAATGAATTCCCGTCATTGGAACATAACTTCTTGACTCAAATCCGCATAGAAGAAAACTCGATTATTTTGAATCATCAAGGGTGATTTTCTCTGTTGTGCATTTCTAATAGCCACTCGTCGTAATAATTCAAGCAACGAACCAAAACAGGTCTTGGACTTTGACCCGAAATAGGTCTTCTACGCAAAGCTCTATGAGCACTTTCCAGTATTATACCTTCCAGGAAATGTTCTTGACCCAGCACCTGCGGAATCCATTCAGTAAAAAAATTTTCTTGGGTGTGGTCCCTCCATACCTTCCGGCAAACCAATAATCTTTATATTGTTCCGTCTGGATTGGTTTTCCAAACAATCAATCTTTTTCACCAAATTTTTATTTTGAGTTTGTAAGTCTTCGACCATTTTGGTCACATCAAAAACTTGATCCCGTATTTCGTCTATATCTTCTTCACACGAATTAAATTTATCTCTCACTTCAAGCTTAAAAGCTCCAAACTCAGCCATCTATTGAGAATGTATTTTCACCAGAGTATTAAACCTAGTACCAAGTTCAGTCATAATCTTGGATAATCCCTGCATTGTATAAGATAATTTAGATTCAAGATTCACAAAAATCTTTTCAATTGGAAGAGATTTTGGCTCAACAGATTCCTGCTTCTTCTGCATAACCAAAGGATCTTCTGTTCCTTCCTTCATTCTGGTTGCCTTCCTTGTAGTATGACTGCGTGTGGAAACCCCAGCCACAGCCTCTCCAGCAATGACTGGAGGATGCTGGCCGGGGTTTTCCCCAGTCCATAATGTATTAAGTTCTCCCAGTACATCAAGTTGTATAGGTTCTTCTATCTCAAGAGGTGCAGTTTGCAGCGCCACCTCTACAGTTGACAAATGCCTTTGAGTAATTCTTTGTTCTAAAGGCTGTTTGGCGCCCTCTTTAGGGGGCTCTACCGATGTAACATAGAGCTCTACATCCGAACACTGTACCTCTCTCCTGGGATCCATTTCACGTTGAGTCCCGGTGTCTTTCCTGTAGGTAGGCTCCAAAACTTGAACTTTTGGAAAATGTAGTTTTTTGATGATCTATTGTCGTTTTGTTTTGCTCTTTTCCACCAATTGTACCATCATAAGTTAAATTAACAACACTGAAATTATCTAAACTTTTAAAGAATTTTAACGGGCATTTCTAGACAAAACAATAAGATAGAGTCAGGAGAGGACTGGAAGGCACGTCTGATCCTTACGCCATCTTGCCACGTCCCCGTCTTTTCTTAATAAATCCAGTTTGATCTTGTTTTACTATTTTTGGTACACAGTCAGCCAATCTGTTTGCTAATAATTTCGCTATTATCTTATAATCTGAATTAAGTAGAGATATTGGTCTATACGATGCTGATGTTAATGGATCCTTTTCCGTCTTTGGTATTACTGTAATTATTGCTGTCTTACATAAATCTGTCAAGTTTTGTGTTTCTTCTGTCTTGTTAATTACTTCCAGGAGAGGAGGAATTAATAACTCTTTAAATGTTTTATAAAATACTATTAGAAAGTCATCTTTTTTTTTTCTCTTTTTAAACTTTTATGTAAACACTTTCTTAGCCTAGATCACACACAATTTAACAAAGAGGATCAGGATCATCGACATCAGTGTTCTCAACTTCCTCATGGTGTTCCACTGGAGGAGTTTTAGGCCAAATAACCTCCATGTCACTCTGTAATGCCAAGGGGAGATGTTGCCTTCTTCAGGAATATGACCAGTGTTGTTTTTCTCATCTGCTTTTTCTTCATATTTGCGTCTGGTTACATCATGTTTTCCGATCGGGACTTTCTGAACTCTATGGAATCACGAATGATGTACATATAAGCGGTCGGACATTAAGCAGCTCATACCTGTATCATTTAAACTTGGTAACGAATAATGAATTCGTCGCCTATCTGCCTCAACTACTGTCCGATCCATATCGGCACATCCATTGGCACAGACTCTGAACTTCCCTGGATTTGAATGTGCTGTGGACCACTATTCTGCAAACGCTGTACTTGTGCCATGGTGTGCTGTGCATGGTGGATGGCTTGGCAAGCCAGGCTTGGAGTCTGTGTTGACTGGTTGTGGCTTATGTGCATAGTCATCTGTCCATTGTACCTGTTAAAAGAATAGCGTCCGCTGGAGAACCTCTCGACATAGTTGTTTTCAGTTTCCAATGACCTCGATATTGATGTCTATGAAGGGCACACTAATTTCATTTCTTCCTGCCGGTTGACTTTCCAGTTGCGGCCGTATTGTGAGTGTGTCGGAAATTCATCTTCTCCAGGCGTTTTATTGTTTGGCAGCTTTTTTAATATATCCTGTACTTACTCTATTTCAAATGATTTTATCAGTTTGTTTTGTTCCTCTTCTTGCAATTTCGGCAGTTCAGTTTTAGCTTAAAAACTCTTCTATTTTGTCTTCTTTCACCTCGTTCTCAGTTTGGTATAATTGTTCATGAAATTCCTTAAAATTCTCATTAATCTCTATTGCATTATATGTAATTTGTTTGTCCTTTTTCCTTGATGCCAATACAGTTCTTTTAGCTTGTTCTGTTTTAAGTTACCAGGCTAATATTTTGAGTTTTTTTTCTCCCAGTTCGTAATACTTTTGCTTTATTTTCATTATGTTCTTCTCCACTTTGTTCGTTTGTAATGTTTCGTATTTTATTTTTTTGTCCGCCAATTCTCTCTTTTTTGTTAGATCATCCCTTCTTACCAGTTCGTTTTCTGTACTTACTATCTCCCTTTCCAACTGCTCTATTTCCCAATAGTAGTTCTTTTTCATCTTAGTTACATAACCTATTATCTGCCCTCTAATGAAGGCTTTCATTACATCTCATAATATAAATTTGTATTTCACTGATTCTGTATTTATTTCAAAATATGTTTTAATTTGTTGTTCAATAAACTCTCTAAATTCCTGCCTTTTAAGTAGCATGGAGTTACAATAACTCCATCTATATGTTCTTGGTGGGATGTTCTCCAGTTCTATTGCTAATAACAGGGGTGAATGATCAATAGTAATCTATTATTCAGTTTTCCTAACTCTCCCTTGAATTTGGGCCGACAACAAAAACATATCAATCCTTGACTATGTTTTATGCCTACTTGAATAATATGAGTATTCCTTCTCTCTTGGGTGCTGCCTCCTGCATATATCCATAAGTTTCATTTCCTGCATTGATTTAACCATAAATTTGGCCATTTTATTATTTTTACTAGTCTTTTGTCCAGTTTTATCCAACATTGGATCCAAATTAAGGTTAAAATCCCCTCCTATCAATATATTTCCTTGTGTGTCTACAATCTTCAAAAAATATCCTGCATAAAATTTTGATCCTCCTCATTAGGTGCATATATATTGAGCAAATTCCAAAATTCTGAGTATATCTGACACTTTATCATTACATACCTCCCTGTTGGATCTATTATTTCCTTCTCTATTTTGATTGGTACATTTTAATTAATTAATATATCTACATCTGTAGCTTTTGAATTATATGATGCTGCCGCTATGTGTCCTACCCAGACTCTCTTTAATTTGTTATGTTCCACTTTAGTTAGATGTGTTTCCTGCACAAGTGCTATATCTATTTTTTATTTTTTCAGTAAATTTAATAGCCACTTCCTTTTAATTTGGTTATGTATTCCATTAATGTTTATAGTCATATAGTTCAACGTGGCCATTTCCTATCTTGTTTACACCTCATTTCTGCTTCCTGACCACCATCATCCCCCTTTTCCCCATTTTCATCTCTGTTTTCCCTTTTTAAACTCAATGTATGACAACACATTTAAAACATAAAATATTCCAACAACTCCCATATCCAATATTACTTTAACCCCTAATGCCACCTCCCCCCCCTCTCTGAGTTGCCCCTTATCCTTTGCTGGGCAACCACAATTTCCCTTTCCATTTGGATTGCGATCCCGCTCACAAGTGTCAACTGATTTCGTAGTGACGGTTATTCTCAACCCCCTCCCCCCCAAGAAAACACTTTTTTTTTACACATATATAATGTTCTCCCTTCCCCTTACTTCCTTCCTTCCCTTCTCGTTTACCTCTTTAGTTCTTTATATATACATTGTTTTTACATCTTTATTTATACATTATCGCTGTTCTTCATTCTTATTTACATCTTTTCATCTCTCCTTCTGTCCTGCAAATGCTCTGTGCAAGTTCTTGTGCTTCCTTTCGATCCGAGAACAGTTTTTTTTTGCTCCCTGGGGATAAATATTTTAAGCACAGCTGGATGTCTTAACACAAATTTATAACCTTTTTTTCCATAGGATCGATTTTGCTGTATTAAACTCCTTCCTCTTCTTTAAGAGTTCAAAACTTGTGTCTGGGTAAAAAAATATTTTTTGACCCTTGTATTCCAATGGTTTATTATCTTCTCTAATTTTATTCCCTGCCTGCTGCAGTATATTTTCTCTCGTGTGCTGTGTGTGCCCTTTCTATTTCCAATCCTTGCTGCATTTCTGTCGTTCCCAGAACCTTCGGGATCCATTCTTTTATAAATTCCTTCATATCTGTGCCGCCTTCATCTTCCTTCAGGCCCACTATTTTTATTATGTTGTTTTGCCTACTATAATTTTCCAACAAATCAATTTTCTGCTAACAACTCTTGTGTCTCTTTAATTTTTTTGTCTCTTTCTTCCAATATTCCTCTTAAGTCGTTTACTTCCATTTCTACAGCTGTTTCTCGTTCTTCCACATTTTCTACTCTTTTCCCTATTTCTGAAATGACTAGTTCTAAACTTTGCATTTTATCTTCTGTTTTCATTTTTATTTTAATTGCACTAAATTCTCATGACAACCATTCTTTTAATGCTCTCATTTGTTCTTCAAAAAAAGCTTTATCTATTTTGTCCATCTGTTTTACTTCTATCTGTCTCTCTCTCTCTCTCTGAAGATCTTGGTCTTCTTCCTCTTCTGTGTCTGTAGCTGTTTTTGTGTCTTCCTCTTTGTATCTGTCTCTTCTAGTTTTCCTGATGAGTTGCTTGTCTCACTTTGGGCCTCTTTTTGCTGGGCCTATTGCTGTTGGTCCTCTCCTTCTGAGCTGTTCATCTGTTGAGCCTCCCTCTGCTGTTCCTCTTGTCATTCACCCCTTCGACTTTCTTTCTCACCTGGTACTTCACTCCCTCTCCTGCCGCTTTTCTCATCTTCCAGCTGGGAGCCTTGGTGTCTGGCATCCCTCAGCTAGTTGCGCAGTGGTTGCCCGCTCCTCGGCTGAGCCCCCCTCCCATCAGTGTTTTCCTTTACCTTAGATTGCGCTCTTTTGTTTGGCTCAGAGAGCCATTTTTGCAGTCCAGCGGTCAGGAGGTTATGACTCCACAGGGCCGACACCAACCTTGGAGATCGGGCTTTATTCGCCACCATGGCTCCCTGCTCCTTCGTGCAGGTAAGGCCTTCTCCTTTCTTTTCCGGTGTCTTTTTTTTTCCCGTTTTTACTTTTTCCTTCTTAGGTGCCATCTTCTTTCTCTTCTCTGCAACTTCATCTTTTATTTCTTATATTTTGCATTTATTGAACTTTGTCTTTTCTTAACTTTTTTTCTTCTTTTCTGGAGAGGGCTGGTTTTACCCTCCTGGCCACTACTCCATCACGTGACTCCTCCCTACAGCCTTTGCTAAATCTGAGATGGTTTTCCTGGACTGCATAAGTAACTGACTCCAATATCCTGTGAGGAGTTTGCATTGGAAACTCTTGGTGTCTGGAATTAGAGCTGCTGAGGATTGTTTTTTTTTTTAACGTTTTCTTTCTTTTGTGCAGTCATCAGTATGTCATAAAATTGTTGAGCTGCTGGGACAGAATAAAATCGATCAAGACCAGAGGCAGGTGGTGATCCTGAGTCAGGACAGTTTCTACAAGGTGCTAACTACTGAGCAGAGAATCAAGGCCAGTAAAGGACAGTACAACTTCGATCATCCAGGTACTTTCTAGCATCGTGGATTAGGGGTGAAAAGGGGCACAAAATTTGGGAGGAGAGGTTTGAGGATGTGGGAGGGACAGTACCTGTGAGAGTTTTGCGGAGAGCTGTGTAGTTTGGTGGAAATGATGTTGCTCTTGGGGTGAGGGTTAAAGTTAAAGCCGTAGAGAAAGCAATAGGAAAGATTCCCTCTCTAAAACTGTTATATTAGCATCGTGACTGGGTTTTCAGGTCCTGCTGCTGTCTCCAGACTCTGACCATTATTGACTATGCCTTTCTGACATCCATAGATGCGTTTGACAATGACCTGATTCTCTGTACCCTCAAGGACATTATTGATGGACGGACGGTGCTGATTCCGGTCTACGACTTTGTTACACATTCACGGTTTGTATCAGAGTCGCCGTAATCGTTACACAAGCCTCAGATTCTGTAGAAATGGGATCGAGCTGAACGTAAGATGGTGTGTTCTGAGGACAAATGGGCTGGCTGACCTAGTGTTTTCAAGTGGAGTAATGGAAGATTTTGTGTTGCTTTCTCTCTGATTCTCAGGTGGGGAGGAGATTCACTTTGGAACGTGTCCGGCCCACTCGTGCTGCTGCGCTACTCTGCCTGTTTTGTTTATTTACTGGCACGCTCCCAGCAGAGCAATCCTATTTCCTCTTCATTTCCCCACACCACCCCCACCGCCTCCTGCTTATTTCCATGAAACTGCAATTGACCTTTCTCACAGATGCATCAATTTTCCTATGATGCTTTTGCTACTTCCCTACATTATGGGAACAACAGTAGCCAACCAACCTATGACTTATGGGAAGAAACTAGAAAGAAAACTATATAAACTTTGTGTAGACTACACTAGTGGTCAGCCCAGGTCCCTGAGGTGTGAGGTGGAAGCAATGAATACTGTACCACCTCACCTTGTTAACGTTGAACTTGATTCATTTCGGAGGAAGAGGAGTTTTGTTAGAATCTTGAATAATGCCCCCAGTTTGAGGGAACAAGGCTTTGTGCTCCCCAGCTGCAGGATTCCTTGAATGTTGAGGTGGGATGAATGGGCATTATGCTTGGGTGTGATGACCTCACTGTGGAATAGTCTAAACAGGAGAATTTGGGTTGGGGGTGGTATTTCCAGATTGGGATTGTAATAACTGCTGGCATGGGCAAAATGGAGATCTCCTCATTAGACACCCCAGCTTTTATACCCTGCTTCCCAGTGCTTTTCAAACTAAGACAAGATTTTAAAACATCAAATATTTACTGTATATATGTGTGTAACAGACAGATTTTGTGGACAAATTTTTAGGGTAAATTTTAGGGGGTTGACTATTACCTTTACTCAGGTGTGTGGGCAAGTGGACAGGACTGGGTAGTAAGTCTGCGTTCAAGGGATTGGGAGCTTGGATGGGACCTAGGCGAGAGACGCGGTTGGGGAGTCAGGAGGTCAGAAAGGAGGGCTGCTGGGAAGCCAAGAGTAGGGATGGATGGGTGGCTGGGGCCTAGGTGAGAGTCGGCAGACAGGATGTCGGAAGCTCTGGTGGACGGATGATTGGGGGATTGTGAGCTCAGATAGGCGAGAAATAGGGAAGGGTCAATTTTTACTCAGTATTGACTATTACACGATATTTGTAAATGGATGGATTGAGATGGATGCAGATAAAATGTCAAATACACTGGAGGTGCTCGGTGACGTACTGGTCCATTGATGATGGATAGACTGACAAGCTTCTTGTTGCAGGAAGCCAGAGATGATGCCAGTTTATCCTGCGGATGTGGTCCTTTTTGAGGGCATTCTGGTTTTCTATTCCCAGGAGATCAGGGATTTGTTCCACATGAAGCTCTTTGTTGATACAGATGCTGACACACGTCTTTCTCGCAGAGGTGAGAGGTCTGGGCTTGGGCCAAACTGTTGGCATTTGTGGGATGGGGATGGGCACCTGGGTCAAATTGGGTGATGGAGTCAGGGAAAGGTGTGTGGAGAAGGAGATAGCTTTGGACATTGGGATGGGTCTCCTCTGTTGAAAGAGATTCTGAGATGGGAGCAGGTAATGTTACCTTGGGAATTGATGTGTGGATAGGGTGGAGAGTAGCCAAATGGGTGGAGGAAAGATGGTTAACAAGTTGAGTTCATCAAAATAATCTGCAGATGCTGGAATGAAGGGCTCCGGTTATCTTTTCCATCCTATGGATGCTGGGTGATCTGCTGAGTTTCTCCAGCACATTTGTGTATTGTCCTCACAATTTAAATTCTCTTGTTTTGAATTTTATGATCCTGATTCTAGTCAGGTCCTAGGACTTTGAGAAAGGCCTCATGGCTTCTATCTCCTATGGATGCTGCGAAACCTGTTGAGTTCCTCCAGCATTTTTACTATTACATTGGACAACACATCTTTTCCAAAAAAGTTTTCTTTGTGGAAAAAAAAAGGGAATTATTAAGAGCCCCTTTCACACTTGCATCCCACTAAATTGGCTGTTCAGTGTCCTGGGAAAGGAAAGGGGGTTTGGCTTTTCACACTTGACCACTCCGAACTGGGACACTGAACACATTCACATTTGCAAGGAGCCATCCTCAGGGTTAGGACTCTTCTACCTTCTGGCGACATCATGACACATTGAGTGGTGAACCGGCCCTAAATCCTGATCAATGTATTATGATCCTGTATTTGAACAAAATTATGTTATAATTATGCATAATTAATTAAGCTTTATGTACAGCACAGTATGAGCCCTTCAGCTCTGTTGTGCTAACCTATATAAACCTTTATAAGGGATCGTGGGAAAGTTAGAGCAATAAATAGTAGTAGCGGACAATTTTTAAACAGGATGGGAAAGTTGGTAGCGCTTTAGGGCTTAATTTAAATAGCGTGGGAAAGTTTGTGGTGCCATTGCACACAATTTAAATAGTGTGGGAAGGTTGGTAGTGCTATCGCGAACAATTTATAAATACAGTGGGGAAAAAAGCGATGGTGGACCTGCCCTCCCAGAATTCCATAAGGTAGCGAAAGGGCTATATGCCCAGCTGCATACATGGAGCATTCATAGAGAGGTTTCTCTGTCACACGGCATTCTGGGAAGTCAGGTCCACCATTATTTTTTACCCCATGGTCTTTATAAATTTGTTGCTATTTATTTCCTCCCTCTCTCTTTCCCACTGCAACTTTCCCATTGGCAAAGTTTATACCTTAATTTTAGTCTTTTCTTCCTGCACTCACAAAAACTTGGGTCATTTCAATCCCAAAATGCAATTACCCCTTTCACACTGGTCTGATTGCAACTCTGGCGTTTGCAGATGCTGTAGATTGGACTAGGGGTTGAGGCTGTTGATCCCCGGTGTGAGATGATGTCATCTGATGCCTGTGTTGAGTTGATTTTGCTTTCACACCTGACACTTTAAAGGCCGATTGGTGTTTGATTCCTGGAATCACTTGCAAGAGTGAAAAGGGCTATAGACAACTTCAAGCTGAACACAAAGATAATTTCAGATTTTCTGTATCACATTGGAAGTTGGTGAAACATTAAATGAACTTTTATTGAATTTAACATGTTTAATTGCATAACAATGCTGACACATTGTGTTAGTTTATCTGACCTAAAAATGTTTTGCCGCTTGTTTTCATTTGTACTCAGCATCTGATGCGTCTCGTGTCAGTTTATAACAATAGTCAGCCAGCATTGATGGATTCCAGTTCCCCTGATACCACTTTCCCATGGTCGCAATGTCTCGGTGAAACCTTTCACAATGTGCGCCACTGACTGCACCAAGATCAGCAGGGAAGAAGTCCAATACAAAATGAATGTTCGATTTAATGTTGCACATCATGGTTTTGTATGCTTGAAGTAGACTTAAAATATGACAGGAAAGCACAAAAATGGGTTGTATCTGAAAAGATACATAATAGGAAATTTTTAAGATTTTTTTGTGATCAGCACCCCAAATCCACTCAAAAGTGTTCAAGAAGGAAACTCTTTGTTGTCCAGTGTAATCACAGCATCTGCAGACTTTCATATTTTACCCTAGGACTTTTTGCCTAATTCCTCACACCCTGGTTTCCCCCAAACTACTTTGTTTCTGGTCTCAGGGTGAGTGAGGGGCTGGATCCCTATTGCATCTGGAGCAGAAAGTATAGAATTGAGGAAGAGCACAGTCTGGGCCATGAAGTAGTTTACCTTCTTTCCAATTTCCTCACCTGTCCTGGTGCAGAGTTTGTGTAGCAAGCGTTTGAGCTTTTAATCCGTCTTTTATCTTCCATGTCTCAGTTTTGCGAGATATCAGTGAGAGGGGCCGTGACCTGGAGCAGATTTTGACACAGTACACTACATTCGTCAAGCCTGCCTTTGAGGAGTTCTGCCTTCCGGTAAGCGGGGGACACTGTGGGTTGTGGTACAGGGAATGGTCTGCAAGAGCATCTGGCCTGGAGGGAATGGAGGGTATTCCCCCTCCTGAGTGATTTGCATGCCTATTTGTGGTGATAATAATTCCTTGTTTTTTTTGGGGGGATTTAATTTACTTTCTCATCCGCAGACTAAGAAATACGCTGATGTCATTATTCCCCGGGGAGTGGAAAATCTTGGTGAGTTCAGAAGTTGGCCTGAGCAACTTGATGGTTAGTTGGTACATTAAAATGTGATGCATGGTTGGGGGGGGGGGGTTGTTTTGGTGCAAATCCAAGTGACGTACAGGCTTGGGTTCACTCTGAAGCTGGTGGATGTACACTAGAACCTTTTATTTTCTCTCTCTATGCAGTTGCCATCAATCTGATTGTACAGCACATTCAGGATATCTTGGCAGGAGGCCTATCCAAGCGCAATGGCTGTGTGAATGGACACACCATTCTGCACTCTCGTCACGCCTCGGAATCCAGCACCCGACCACATTGACCCTGAGCATCCTTGCCATCCGCATCCTCGCACTCCGAGTCTCCCTATGTGGATGGTTTTGCTCCTTCTGCTCCTCACGACAAGGTCTCATTTTACTGTGTCCCATTGCCTCTAATAGCTGTTGGCAGCGAGTCTGCAGGAACATGAACATTGCAATGTATCTGGTTGGGCTGTACTGTCTAAACTTTGAGATGGAGGACATATTGATCCTTGGGCTTCTGTTGACTTTTTGTTTTCCATAGCATTTTAGTTTGGGGAGAGTAGGTCTGTGGTTAAGTCACACCCATTCTCGTTTTCTGGGACGCCTAACTAAAAATTTGTGGCCATTGTTGCATAATTTGAAGTGCCACAGCCCAGTTGATTAGCTGTATGATGGGATTTGAGCTATTACACTACCCTGAATATGATGCCTGCACTCAGTCAACTGACTTTAGCAACTTACCAGCTTGCTTGAAGCAAGTCACCAGTGCTTGAGGAGACCATTAAACCAATCTTGCACTGTGCTGTGAAAGAATTGTGTCACATAAACTGTCCCCGTGAGGTAGAATGCATCCAGTGTTATAGTTGAGCTTTGGGCACCCACTTGCATCCCAACAGCACTTCCAATCCCCACTGCAAGATGCAATAATTTCCAACCACTCATTTACGTTAGATATGGTGTCCTGAAATGTATTCACTACTCCCTCGTGAGTATCGGATAGTCAAAGTGAAATAATCTTTATGCTCTAGCTTCCATTTTGGAAAATCAGTCCAGTTATGACTGGCTAAAATCTGACATTTGTTCCCCCACCCAAGCCTCGTTTTGCATCTCCCCTGATTGCTAGAGGTACTGGATTCTGCTGCTGCACGTTTACCTTGACCCTCGTAGGTGCCCAAAGGGCTTTTTCTATTCAGACTGGGCAGTGTTGGCAAGAGGCATTAGGCTGAGCCTGGTTCTTGCCAATTGAGATTCTCTAAGCAGTTAGCAGGATTTACCTCTCACTGATTCAACCTTTTTCTGCGGCCTTTGCGCTATCTGGATAAATCCACAAAGGTACTGGGGGATCCCAGCTGCATCAACTGAATAAAATGCTGTTGATGGTTTAATGTGTGGAATTTTCAGAGGCTGGGACTTGGGATTCTTCCCTCTCCCAGAACTCGTAAGTGAAGGCTTTTAATGTTACCTATCACTTGCTGTTCACTGGCCATTGTTACAGTCCCACCATCCAGAGGCTCAGTGGCATTTGCGTAGCAGGTGGAAAAAAATGTGTGCGTGAGGCAATAATTGCTGATGGTCAGGTCCCTGAATCTGTCCTGGGTCTTGTTGTGAAAGATGCTGTGAGGAGAATGTTGGGTTTAAATGTTGAGATTTGGAAGGTGTTTAAAAATGAAACCAAATTTGGCAGGAATCTGCTAATGGATCACACAAGCTGTTACTGGAATTCTGTCCTCTTGTCCCAGAAAGGCCTTGAGTGGTGGGACAGGGAGAAATAAGAAAAGGATTTTGAGGAGTGGTCATTGTATAATCTACCCATGGTGTCTGCTGTATTATTTTGTGCTTACTGGGGAAAGTGGCGATAATTAACAAAAATAAAGCTGGAACTATTGGAGAGAAACTGCCAAAGACATTTAGTTGGAATGTAGTATTTCAGACCTCAAGATAAATCACACTGATTTCTCTGTCCTGACGGGTGTTTTAACTTTCAAGTCAAATGCAGTGCTGTGAGTTGAGGCGTTGGGCTTGAACCAAACCGGCACTAACTCGAGCTTGTCCGCCGCTCGCCGCCTGTCCATTCCTTCGTTGTTTTTTCCTGCAGTTCAAGGATGTTTCTAAATTGTACTGTCTGACTTCACTGTTCTAAATCCAACACTGGCATGGGTGAAGTGTAATAAGTGAACATCACTACCCCAGGCATCCACCAGTTGCCTGGATTCCAGCTTGCCTTTCCTGTAACATTGCCATGTCTTGACTGTGTGGGGCGATATGGGATGTACAAAGCTGAGCTGTGGAGATTTCACAGGATGTTTTCTTTCTCTTCCCCCACCCCCCCCCAACAGCTAATTCTTGCTCTGTTCACTATTCTGCTGCCTGATGCTGATCAGCAGTCTTGCACTTAATGCCTATTACTTGAAGTCTGTTGAATTAAATTGATGTTTAAGGATGTGGTAAGTACTACTGAACAACAAGGTGAAAAGACCAATGTTTTGTGATTTTGGGCAGCTACTCGCAGGAAGTATGAATTTTTGTTCATTTCCATCAGATGTTTATTTTTAGTATATGTATATAACTGAAAAGGAATTTATAAGTGTCCAATAAAGATTAAGGCCTGGAACACTGATGACGTCTACTTGTTGATGGACTCCCTCTGAGTGCTACTCAAGGCATAATTTGTGCTACTGATTCTCCATATTGTGCGCACACAAACCCCGCTACACACCGCTTCAAGCAAAGCAAAGTACAGTTGCTGGGATTTGGAAAACTGTTGACCATTTCCTGCTTCAGTTACCGTGAGCGCTGATTAAAAATGCAGAAATTTCTCAGTGGATTTGAACTTGTTGAAGCTGTCAAGGATTTTTTATCTAAATGTCGATCCTGACATGGAAACAAAGCATGGAAGTCTGCAGCAATTTAGAAAAAGCAATCGCTAACTGGAGGAAATTTTATAACGAGGCAAAGAAAAATCCGTGCAGTCAACTTCGGACAAATATTTTTAAGAAATGGATTAAGTTATGAAATAAATGAAAAATATCATCATTATTTTTATTAACCTTAACAATTTTGGCATTTTATGCAGCTAAAAGTATTTTTAAAACACGTTTTTATGTCTTGATGGACGATCTGAAAAGACGGTGGTTCATTGTCATTTATTCCCATTGATTCTATTAATTGCTTCATGCAAATTCATCTTGTGCGAGTAAAATTTGGGACTAAATAATCACATAAAGTGGGGTTTGCCTGTATTCTTGTGTCTTCCAACTGGAATTTCCCATTGATGTGCAGTCATCCTTCATACTGGCTGTGCCTGGATTCTGATACCAAATCAGAGGTCTTCATTCAACTTATTCACCAGCATTTGTTAGAGGATGAGGTTCCAAGAATATTCTGTGCTTGACGGCAATGACCTACCATAAGAGGACCAATGATGAGGTTGAGCAAATTCGGCAACAAGTGCTGAGTTTCTCATGATCACAAAGGCCAGTTTTAAGCCAATTCAAGTATTTGGATATATTCAAATGTTTGGATAGCCAGGGACTAATTACAGATAGTCAGCATGGCTTCGTTTAACCAATCTTGTAGAGTTTTTTGAGGAGATTACCAGGAACTTTGATTAAGGAAAAGCTGTGAATGTTGTCTACATGGGCTTCAGTAAGGCCTTAGACAAAGTTCCACATGGGAGGTTTGTCAGGAAGGTTCAGGTGCTTAGTATTCACGGTGAAAAAGTAAATTAGGTTTGACGTTGGCTATATGGGAGAAGCCAAATATGAGAGGTCTGCTTCTCAGACTGGAGGCCTGTGATTAGTGGTGTGCCTCAGGGATTAGTGCTGGGACCATTGTCATCTGTTTCAATGAGCTGGATGATAATGTGATAAATTGGATGAGCAAGTTTGCAGATGACACAAAGCTTGGAGGTCTGGTGGAGAGCAAGAAAGGCTTTCAAAGCTTGCAGATGGATCTGGACCAGCTGTGAAACATGGGGTTTTAAAAAATGGTAGATGGAATTTAATGCAGACGAGTGTGAGGTGTTGCATTCTTAAAGGACAAACCAAGAAAGGACATGTGGGGTAAATGGTAAGGCACTGAGGTGTGGTAGAGCAGAGGGATCTGGGAATACAAATTCATAATTCATTGAAAAATGGCATCAAAGGAGTATGGGGTTGTAAAGAGATGGCATTGTCCTTCATAAATCAAAATATTGAGAATTGGAGTTGGGATGTTATGGTAAAGTTGTATAAGACAATTGTGAGGCCAAATTTGGAGTATTGTGTGCAGTTTTGGTCACCTAACTACAGGAAAGATATCAATAAGATAGAAAGAGTGCAGAAAAGATTTACTGGGAACTTGCCCAGACTTCAGGAACTGAGTTATAGGGAAAGGTTTATTCCCCGGAGCATAGAGGAATGAGGTGAGATTTGTTAGAGGTATTTATAAATGTTGATTTCCACTAAGGATAGGTGAGATACAAACCAGAGGACAGGAGTTGAGAGTAAAAGGGGAAAAAGTTTAGGGGGAATGAGAATACAAGAATTGGGTTGTTATAGTGAAGTTGTATAGGACATTGGTGAGGTATGTGATGTTTTGGTCACTTAAAGGAAAGATGTAAACCAGAGAGTGCAGAGAAGATTAACTACGATGTTGCCCAGACCTCAAGAACCTAGTTACTTCTTAAAGAAGAGGAAGGAGTTTAATACAGCAAAATCGATCCTATGGAAAAAAGGTTATGAATTCATGTTAAGACATCCAGCTGTGCTTAAAATATTTATCCCTGGGGAGCAAAAAAAGACTGTTCTCGGATCCGGAGGAAGCACAAGAATTTGCAGAGCATTTGCAGGACAGAAGGAGAGATGAAGAGATGTAAATAAGAATGAAGAATGGCAATTAAGAATGGCATAACAAATAAAGATGCAAAAACAATGTATACGTAAAGAACTAAAGAGGGAAAAGAGAAGGGAAGGAAGGGAGCTTTGTCATGTGTTTTTTTTTAAAGTTTTTTGGGGGGGAGAATAACCGTAACTGTGAAATCAGTTGACACTTGCGAGCAGGATCGCAATCCAAATGGAAAGGGAAATTGTGGTTGCCCAGCAAAGGATAAGGGGCAACTCAGAGAGGGGGGGGGCATTAGGGGTTAAGGTAATATTGGATGTGGGAGTTGTTGGAGTATTTTATGTTTTAAATGTGTTGTCATACATTGAGTTTAAAAAGGGAAAACAGAGATGAAAAGGGGGATGGTGGTGGTGAGGAAGCAAAAATGAGGTGTAACCAAGATATGAGATGGCCACGTCGAACTATATGACTATAAACATTAATGGAATACATAGCTAAATTAAAAGGAAGAAGCTATTAAATTTACTGAAAAAAGAATAAATAAAAACAGCATTTGTGCAGGAAACGGACCTAACTAAAGTGGAACATAACAAATTAAAGAGACTGGGTGGACACGTAGCGGCAGCATCATAATTCAAAAGCTAGAGGTGTAGCTATATTAATCAATAAAAATGTACCAATCAAAATAGAGAAAGAAATAATATATCCAGCAGGGAGGTATGTAATGATAAAGTGTCAGATATACTCAGAATTTTGGAATTTGCTTAAAATACATGCACTTATTGAGGAGGATCAAAATTTTATGCAGGATATTTTTTTGAAGATTGTAAATACACAAGGAAATATATTGATAGGAGGGGATTTTAACCTTAATTTGGATCCAATGTTGGATAAAACTGGACAAAAGACTAGTAAAAAGAATAAAGTGGTCAAATTTATGGTTAAATCAATGCAGGAAATGAAACTTATGGATATATGCAGGAGGCAGCACCCAGGAGAGAAGGAATACTCGTATTATTCAAGTGGGCATAAAACATAGTCAAGGATTGATATGTTTTTGTTGTCGGCCCAAATTCAAAGGAGAGTTAGGAAAACTGAATATAAAGCTAGATTACTACCTGATCATTCACCCCTGTTATTAGAAATAGAACTGGAGGACATCCCACCAAGAACATATATTTGGAGTTATTTTAACTCCATGCTACTTGAAAGGCAGGAATTTAGAGAGTTTATTAAACACCAAATTAAAACATATATTGAAATAAACACGGAATCAGTGAAAGACAAATTTATATTATGGGACGCAATGAAAGCCTTCATAAGAGGGCAGATAATAAGTTATTATCTAAGATGAAAAAGGACTACAATCGGGAAATAGAACAGTTGGAAAGGGAGATAGTAAGTACAGAAAATGAACTGGTAAGAACGGATGATATAATGAAAAAGAATTGGCAGACAAAAAAATAAAATACGAAACATTACAAACGTACAAGGTGGAGAAGAACATAATGAAAATAAAGCAAAAATGTTACAAACTGGGAGAAAAAAACAAAATATTAGCCTGGCAACTTAAAACAGAACAAGCTAAAAGAACTGTATTGGCATCAAGGGAAAAAGGACAAAGAAATTACATATAATCCAATAGGGATTAATGAGAACTTTAAGGAATTTTATGAACAATTATACCAAACTGAGAATGAGAGGAAAGATGATAAAATAGAAGAGTTTTTAGCTAAAATTGAACTGTCGAAATTGCAAGAAGAGGAACAAAACAAACTGATAAAACCATTTGAAATAGAGGAAGTACAGGATATATTAAAAAAAAGCTGCTGAACAATAAAACGCCTGGAGAGGATGGATTCCCAATAGAATTCTATAAAATATTTAGAGAGTTATTAATTCCTCCTCTCCTGGAAGTAATGAACCAGATAGAAGAAACACAAAACTTGCCAGATTCATGTAAGACAGCAATAATTACAGTAATACCAAAGAGGGGGAAGGATCCATTAATACCAGCATCATATAGACCAACATCTCTACTTAGATTATAAGATAATAGCGAAATTATTAGCATACAGATTGGCCGATTGTGTACCAAAAATAGTAAAACAAGATCAAACTGAATTTATTAAGAAAAGATGAACAGCGGATAATGTCTGTCAATTTATTAATCTAATTCATGCAGTTCAAGGAAATAAGAAGCCAACAGTGGCTATTGCTTTAGAAGCAGAAAAAGCCTTTGACAGAGTAGAATGGAACTATTAAAGTATTACAGAGGTTCAATCTACCAGAAAAAATATATTAATTGAATTAAAGCATTATATGATGGACCGTTGGCGAAGTTAACAGTAAATGGATATGTTTTGAGCCAATTTAAATTAAGTAGGTCAACTAAACAGGGATGTCCATTATCCCCCTCATTATTCGCCTTAGCAATAGAACCATTGGCAGAACTGATGAGAACAAAATAAAATAAAAGGGATATAAATAAAGGAGGAGTATAAAATCAGCTTTTTGGCAGATGACATCATAGTATACTTAACAGAACCAGAAATAGCAATAAAAAAAATTACATAAGAAATTGAAGGAATATGGAGTAATATCGGGGTACAAGATCAACGCAAATAAAAGTGAAGTGATGCCAATGAGTAACGCGGATTATACGGAATTTAAAAAAGAATCACCATTTAAATGGCAAGCACAAGCAATCCGTTACTTGGGATCAGGTTAGATAATAACTTAAGCCACTTGTCCAAACTAAATTATCAGCCACTGACAAAGAAATTGCAGGAAGACTTAGAACATTGTAAAGAATTACCACTAACTTTGATAGCGAGGGTAAACTGCATTAAAATGAATGTCTTCACAAGGATACAATACTTATTTCAAACATTACCTCAGAGATAGTGACTCCCAGGAATTTAAATTTTGCTTGCCCTCTCCACCTCCGATTTCCCTCAATGATCACTGGATCTGGTTTTCCCTTCCTAAGACATTGAATGAAATGTTGTTCATACATCATTCAGCCAAGTTTTCAGTCTTCCTCCTGTATGCTGACTCATCACCCCTTTGTGTGCAGTTAATGTTATATGTTGGAAATCATCAGAACTGAGGGAGAAAGATAAAAAGTTAGTTTAAAGTTTTAGAAAAGAAGGGATAAAATAAAGCAAATATCTGTGAGGGCAGAAGCACAAGTTATTGGGGGTTTAAGGGTTGATTATTGTGGTTATATGACCACCAGCCTACTGCAGGGGGCGATCTCAACATCTGCAGGAATACCACCTAAGGGGCTGGCTCCACTTGGCCTGCTGTCAATCAGCTGACCCGAATAAAAACTTGAGCTGGCCCCTCCTGAGCCACCAAAGCATGAACTGGTGTTTTTTTTTTAAAAATAGTTTTTTTTATTTTTCCACACTGAATCATGTCAACCAAAATATGTACAAATGTTTCTCATTAAATTTACACAGTGGTCTTTTCTCCTTTTTTTTTTACCCCTTTCCCTCCCTCCCTTCTCCCCACCCCCCTCCAAAACCCATAAATATTCAACATTTGAATCTAGTCTTTTTGTCTTCTTATCATTTTCATTCTCATTTTAGGAAATGGAGGTCGTAGGCAAGCTCTCTCTGATATGTTCAATGTATGGTTCCCAAATTTGTTCAAACATTGAACTTTATTTTTTTTAATTATATGTTTTTTTTTGGACTTTATCCAATTTGAGGCCTAATTCTTCTTATGTTACATAACATAACATAACAATTACAGCACGGTAACAGGCCATTAGGCCCTTCTAGTCCGCACCGAACCAAACACCCCTTTCTAGTCCCACCTCCCTGCACAATGCCCTCCATCTTCTTCTCATCCATATACCTGTCCAACCTTTTCTTAAATAATACAATTGACTCCGCCGCCACTGTTTCTCCCGGAAGCTCATTCCACACGGCTACCACTCTCTGAGTAAAGAAGTTCCCCCTCATGTTACCTCTAAACCTCTGCCCCTTAATTCTTAACTCATGTCCTCTTGTTTTAATCTTTCCTCCTCTTAACGGAAATAGTCTATCCACATCCACTCTGTCTATCCCTTTCATAATCTTAAATACTTCTATCAAATCAACTCTCAACCTTCTACGCTTCAAAGAATAAAGACCTAATCTGTCCAATCTCTCCCTATACTCTAGATGCTTAAACCCAGGTAACATTCTGGTAAACCTTCTCTGCACTCTCTCCACTCTGTTTATATCCTTCCTATAATTAGGCGACCAGAACTGCACACAGAACTCCAAATTAGGCCGCACCAACGTCTTATACAATCTCAACATCACCTCCCAACTCCTATATTCCATGCAATGATTGATAAAGGCCAGCATACTAAAAGCCTTCTTCACCACCCTATTCACGTGAGTTTCTACCTTCAGGGAACGATGTACCGTTACTCCTAAATCTTTCTGCTCTTCTGTATTCATCAATGCTCTCCCATTTACCACGTATGTCCTATTCTGATTCTTCTTACCAAAATGAAGCACCTCACACTTAACAGCATTAAATTCCATCTGCCATTTTTCAGCCTACTTTTCTAAGCAGCCCAAATCCCTCTGCAATCCTTGAAAACCTTCTTCATTATCCACTATTCCACCTATCTTAGTATCGTCTGCATATTTACTAATCCAATTCACCACCCCATCATCTAGATCATTAATGTATATAACGAATAACAATGGGCCCAATACAGATCCACTGGTCACCGGCCTCCAACCTGACAGACAATTATCCACTACCACTCTCTGGCCTCTCCCTTTCAGCCAATGTTCAATCCATTTGACTATCTCAAAATTTATACCTAAAGACTGCACCTTCCTAACTAATCTTCCATGTGGTACCTTATCGAAGGCCTTACTGAAGTCCATATAGACAACATCCACTGCGCTACCCTCATCCACATTCCTAGTCACCTCTTCAAAAAATTCAATCAGATTGGTCAAACATGACCTTCCTCCCACAAATCCATGTTGAGTGCTCCTGATCAGACCCTGTCTATCCAGATGTTTATAAGTACTATCTCTAAGAATTTTCTCCATTAATTTACCTACCACAGACGTCAAACTTACATGCCGATAGTTGCCAGGCTTCCTCCTTGAACCCTTTTTAAATAACGGAACCACATGCGCAATGCGCCAATCCTCCGGCTCTATCCCCATATCTAATGACATTTGGAAAATTACCACCAGAGCCTCTGTTATTTCCTCCTTCACTTCTCTCAATGTCCTGGGGAAGATCCCGTCTGGTACTGGAGACTTATCCACCTTTATATTCTTCAAAAGCCTTAAAACTACACCTTTTGTAATCTCGATATTCCCCATATTTACCCAATTTGCTTTTTTTATCTCACATCTCCCAATATCCTTCTCCTTAGTGAATACCGAAGAAAAGAAACTGTTCAATATCTCCCCCATTTCTCTAGGCTCCACACACAGTTTTCCGCTCTGATTTTCTAAGGGACCAATTTTGTCTCTAGCTTTCCTCTTACCATTAACATATTTGTAGAACTCTTTTGGATTAGTTTTCACCCTGCTTGCCATAGTTTCCTCATACCTTCTTTTAGCTTTCCTAATTCCTCTCTTAAGATTCCTCTTACATTCAATGTATCTTTCAAACATCTCCTTAACTCCATGCTTCTTATATCTAATGTACGCCTCCCTTTTTCTTCGAACCAAGTTTCCAATATTCCTTGAAAACCACGGCTCTCTCAAACCTTTTGCCCCTCCTTTTAACCTAACAGGAACATAAAGCTTTTGCACTCTCAAAATCTTTCTTTTTCAATCTTTTTATTATTATTATAATTTATAAACACATACAGTTCAAAGAGATATAAAAATACATAGTAAGTAATGAATTAATACAGAGATATTAAACAATAATATTACAGAATAAAAATATATCATATAAAAAATTTTTTTTGATCAGTTTAGGGTGTGAACTATCTCTAAAAAAAAGATATAATTAATAACAATATATGAAAAAAGAGAAAAAAAACCCCAAAAAAGAACAAAAAACAAATCTGAATTAAAAAAACAAAAAAAAACCTACAGATATAGCTAAACCACGCCGATCACTCCGATCTCATCTTACAGCCCAATTATCATACATAATCATAGAAAGAAATCAGAGCCAGATCAACTCACCATAAATGAAAATATTAAATAAATGGTCACCAGGTTAACTCAAACTTAGAAGGGGATTCATAGACAGAGTTTCTAATTTTCTCTAAATTTAAACATAGTATAGTTTGGGTAAACCATTGGAAAACAGTGGGAGGATTAACCTCTTTCCAATTCAATAGTATAGATCTTCTAGTCATTAGTGTAAGAAAAGCAATCATACGATCCGCAGGAAGAGATAAATAAGTCAAATCTATCATAGGTAATCCAAAAATTGCAGTAATGGGATGTGGTTGTAAATCAATATTCAAAACAGTAGATATAATGGAAAAAATTTCCTTCCAATAATTCTGTAAAGAGGGACAGGACCAAAACATATGTGTAAGGGAAGCTATTTCCAATTGACATTTATCACATATAGGATTGATATGAGAATAAAAGCGATGGAGTTTATCTTTAGACATATGAGCTCTATGAACAACTTTAAACTGTATTAGTGAATGTTTTGCACATAAAGAAGAAGAGTTTACCAGTCGCAGAATTTTATTCCAAGCACTCTCAAATTCTGATCTTTAAAAGACTTCCATCTCTCTACTACATCCTGCCCATAAACCAAATTGTCCCAATGCACACCCTGCAAGTCCTTTCGCATCTCCTCAAATCTAGCTTTTCCCCAATCAAAAACCTCAACCCTTGGCCCTGACTTCTCTCTTTCCATAATGACATTGAAGCTGATGGCATTATGATCACTGGACCCAAAGTGCTCGCCAACACTAACCTCCGTCACTTGACCCATCCCATTTGCCAACAGTAGATCTAACACTGCTCCTTCTCTGGTCGGCACCTCTACATATTGTTGTAAAAAACTATCTTGCACACATTTCACAAACTCTAACCCATCCAGTCCTTTCACAGAATGTGTTTCCCAATCTATATGTGGAAAATTAAAATCTCCCATAATTACAACCCTGTGCTTATCACAAATATCTCCTATCTCCCTACAGATTTGCTCCTCTAGGTCTCGGTCCCCTCCGGGTGGTCTATAATACACCCCTACAAGTGTAACCTCTCCTTTCCTACTCCTCAGTTCCACCCAAATAGCCTCCGTGGATGTGCCCTCTAATCTATCCTTCCTAGGCACCGCTGTAATATTTTCCCTGACAAGCAATGCAACCCCACCTCCTCTTGCCCCTCCGACTCTATCACACCTAAAACAACGAAACCCAGGGATATTCAGTTGCCAATCACATCCCTCCTGCAACCATGTCTCACTAATCGCTACCACATCATACTTCCAAGTATCAATCCACACCTTCAGCTCATCCACCTTTTTTACAATACTCCTGGCATTAAAATATATGAATTTCAGAGATTTCCCAATTTTTAATCCCTGTTACTTAAAAGAAATATCTCTGGTTTTTTTGGTATGTTATTTTTTTGTAATTTTATTTAGTATCTGATTTAGTTCTTCCCAAAATGTATTCACTTTCGTACATGCGCAAGTTGCATGTAATGTTGTTCCCATTTCCTTTTTACAGCGAAAACATTTATCCAATAATGTTGATTTTTTTAAATTTTTGAGGAGTAATGTGTACCCTGTGTAACCAATTATACTGTATCATGCATAACCTTGTGTTTATTGTATTCTTCATAGATCCAGAACATAACTTTTCCCATATTTCATTTTTTATCTTTATATTTAAATCCTTTTCCCATTTCTGCTTAGGTTTATAGTTTATTTCATTTTCCTTATCTTGCAGCTTAATGTACATGTTGGTTATAAATCTTTTAATTATCATTATGTCTGTAATCACGTATTCAAAGCTCCTTCCTTCAAGTAATCTCAAGCTGTTTCCCAATTTAGAGCACGTCGAAAGAACCAAAGACTTGTTGATCCAAACCAAGGCTTTTATTAACTAAAAGACTGAAGCATATCACAAGTAGGTCGACCAGTCCAGAATGACCTGGTCTGGCTAGGAGCAATCCTTTAAGACCTGCCAGTAGGTGTGGCTACACTCTCATCCAATCACAGTGATCCTACACTACAATCTGTACATATACACATTGGTGATAGAATCTGTAGTCTCACAATGGTGAAGGCAGCGAATACAACGTTGACATTTTTATCTCGAGGAATAGGATGTCAGAGCAGGGATGTGATGTTGAGGCTTTATAATACTGATGAACAGAATATAGATAAAGTGATGTTGAGGCTCCAGTGATGTCTCACTGGAGTATGGAAGATACTTTGGGCCCCTTATTTAAGAAAGAATATGCTGGCATTGGAAAGGGTTCAAAGGAGATACACAAGAATGATTCGTGAAAGGAAGGGATTAACATGTGAAGAGCGTTTGATGACTCATGGTCTGTACTCCTTGGAGTTAAGAAGAATGAGGGGGAATTTCATAGAAGCCTTTTGAAAGGCCTGGACAGAGTAGATGTGGCAAAATTATTTACTATGGGAGAAGAGTTGAGGACAAGAGGGCACAACTTCAGAATCAAAGGGCACCCATGTAAAACCAAGATAAGTAGGAATTTCTTTAGCCAGAAAGTGGTGAACCTCTGGAATTTGCTACCATGGGTGGCTGTGAAGCCCAGGTTATTTTTGGTGTCTTTAAGGCAGAGACTGATAGGTATCTGAGTAGTGAGGGTATCAATAGTTATGGGGAGAAGACATGGGAGTGGAGAATGGATCAGATCATGGAATGGCGGAGCAGACTCGACGGGCTGAGTGGCTCCTATGAATGATCTACAGATCAGGAGAGTTATGAATTCCCTTCACTTAATTGGTTGATTGCAGCTTTGACAACACAAAAGAAGCCTTTTTTAATCTGTGACTGCAGTGTGTACATTTACAAAACTCAAGCCACTATCAAGGACAAAGGCAGTATGCACACTGAAGACTGCAAGGTCCTCTTCTAGTTGCATAATTATCTGAATTGGAAATGACATCATTAACTCCTAGCCATAACATTCTGGGAAGATGATCTCTTTTGGCTTCCTGTGGGAAATATTCAGTTATACAAAAAGAAATATCAGACTTCCTGTCCCACTGTGTTACCCAATGCCCTCATCACAAGAGGTCATCAGTCTGGGACCTATCTTTCTGCCTTTGTGTCTGATGGATGAGTGTCCTTTCTTCCTGATCTGTATTAGTGGAATTACACATCTGTCTTATAGTAAAATGTCTTGGAGTCTGTTTGTTTGAATTATTATTGCTTTTTTTTTGTGTCCCAAGGTATGGTGAAAAGCATTTTTTTGTGTTTTTTGGGCAAATTCAAAGTTCGGATTTATTGTCGGAGTACAAATAGGACATTCTTTTTTCCCCTGCAGGCCAGTACTGATCAGGAGTGCAAAATCTGTACTCACGAAGAGATGCATATACAAAAGAGAGAACTGCAATACAGAAAGAAAATAAGTAATAATTTTTTTTAAAATGTGCAAAGTAAGAGTCCTTAAATGAGGTTCTGGTTGAGTTTGTTGTAAAGAAGTCAAGCTATACTTAAGTATAGCTTGTATTCATTGTATTCGCTGCCTTCACCATTGTGAGACTACAGATTCTATCACCAATGTGTATATGTACAGATTGTAGTGTAGGATCACTGTGATTGGATGAGAGTGTAGCCACACCTACTGGCAGGTCTTAAAGGATTGCTCCTAGCCAGACCAGGTCATTCTGGACTGGTCGACCTACTTGTGATATGCTTTACCTTGACAAAGCCGATTCTGAATCCAAATGATCAATGCAGCCTTACCTTTGAGATTAGCCTGCCATTAGTCAGAATCTGAATTTATTGTTCATGAACATGTCATGAAATTCGTTGTTTTGCAGAACATCACAGTGCAAACGTTTCTATTATCCACCTTACAAAATAAATAAATACAGTGCAAGTAAAAGACAAAGTGAGGTAGCTTCTATGGTTCAGGGATCATTCAGGAATCTGATGGCGGAGGGGAAGAAGCTATCCTTGTGGTGCTGAGCACTTGTCTTCAGGCTCCTGTGCATTTTTCCCAAGAGAGCTTGGCCTGGGTGGCGGGGGTTCCTTGAACGTTGAGGCTGCTTTCTTAAGACAGCGCCTCTTGTATATGTCCTCGGTGGAGTGAAGACTGGTGCCCATGATGTTGCAGGCCGAGTTAACTTTCCTGAGTGTTGGTATCTTTGTACCAGACAGTGGTGCAACCGGACCATGGTGTTAAAACATTTCACAAGTGTTAAACACTGCTTTGTTGTCTAGAACAATCGTCTCTGAAATTCAGTTCCTTGGTTTGTGTTTGGAATGAAGCCTTGATCTGGTAAGTAGTGGGGGCGGGGGGAGGGTTTGCTGGTGAATATTAACTGCTTGTTGGTTAGTGGATTATTGCTCAGGAAATGCTGCTTCCACCACTTTGCCGAGGATTGAAAGTGGGCAACAGCTTGGAAGCTCAGATTTGCAGCATATGTGTCACCCAGTTTGGTCTGATCTCACCGCTGTGCAGAGGGCCACTTTCTGGGCAGTGGATTTGGTCAGGTGATTTGTATGAAGGGTCTGTTTCAAGTTTATTATTTGATTGTATGTGTACATTCTGACAAAACAGCATCTCACAATGCATGCTCAAAAACAGACAATAAAGATCCTGCATATAATCAAAATGTATATAAATATTTTCACGGTTACAGAATCCTGTTCATCAGTCTCACAGCCTGTGGGGATAAAGCTATTCCCCAGCATAGCAGTCCTGATTTTGATGCTCCTGTACCACCTTCTTGATTGAAGTGGGTTGAAGGTGGGGAGTCACGTGATGGAGTAGTGGGGAACTCCAGCCCTCTCCAGAAAAGTAAAAAAAAGGTAGGGAAAAAACAAAGTCACTAACACAGAAACCATAACAAATTGAAAGTGAAAGTGTGGAGAAAATGGCCGCAAAGAAAGAAAAACCAAAAACAACGGGAAGAAAAGAAGAAGGAAGGACGTTGGAGGAGGAAGGTGAAGGCCTTACCGGTACGAGGAAGCCCGCCGTGGAGAGAGAAGCCCGCTCCCTGAGGTCAGTGGAAACCCCGAACTCAGGACTACAAAGATGGCTCGCGGAGCCAAAAGTGCGCAACCGCGCATTCGCAAGGATTCGCGCATGCGTGATGCACGAGACAAAAACAACACCTCCACAGCTGAAACAGACAAGTATAACACAACAGCAAGACTCTCAACAGGAAAACATAGAAAATAACGAGAACAAGGAGGAAGAGAATAAAAATAGGAAATCAAAGAAACGACAGATGGCCAACCCAGAGGAAGAAGACCAACACCAAGACACTTTTAAAAAAAATAAGAAGAACAAGAATACCCAACAAAATAAAATAAACTACCCAACAAGAAAACCAGAAGAGACAGAGGTAAAAGACACAGATCCTGGAGTGGACTCAAAAGAAGAGGAGGAAGAACACAGAGAAATGGAAGATGAAAGGAAGGGCAAGTACATGGATATATTTTTTTTAAAGAATATATGAAAACAGTAAAAGAATGGCAGACGCAAGAATTCAATGAAATAAAAAGAATAAAAAGTATAGAAGAAAAAATGAATAGATTAGAGATGATCATGACAGAAATAGGAAAAAGAGTAGACAAGGTGGAAACAGCCATGGAAATGGAAGTAGATGACTTAAAAAAGAAATTAGAAGAATCTGATAAAAAAGTTAAAGAAACACAGGAGCTGTTAGCTCAGAAGATAGATATAATGGAAAATTATAATAGAAGAAACAATATAAAGATAGTGGGCCTAAAGGAAGATGAAGAAGGCAAAAATATGAAAGAATTATAAAAGAATGGATCCCCAGGGTCCTAGGAAGACCAGAATTACAGGAAGAAATGGAAATAGAAAGGGCACACAGAACATTAGCCCCTAAACCACAACCACAACAAAAACTAAGATCCATTCTAGTAAAATTCTTAAGATATACAATAAGAGAAAATATAGTGGAGAAGGCAATGAAAAAAATAAAAGAAGACAAAAAACCACTGGAATACAAGGGTCAAAAATATTTTTTCTATCCAGATATAACTTTTGAACTCCTGAAGAAGAGGAAGGAGTTTAATGCAGCAAAAATGACTCTATGGAAAAAAGGTTATAAATTTATGTTAAAATACCCAGTGGTATACATACATATATATTAAAAAAAATAGAGTATAAATAAGAACAAAGAAGGGAAAGAAAGGGAAGAAAGGAAGAAAGGAGGGAATTAAGAGAGTGACCTTTGTTATATATGAAGATTAAAATCTTTTCTGGGGGGGCTGGGTGGGGAAGAATAACAGTCACTGCAAAATCAGTTGACGCTTGCAAGTGGATTCCCAAATCCAAATAGAGAGGGGAGATGTGGTTGCCCGACAAGGGACAAAGGGCAACTCAGAAAGGGGAGGGACTATTGGGGTTAAAGGAATTTTAGATATGAGAATAGTGGAAATATTTTATGTTTTAGAAATGTTGTCTTATAATGTGTTCAAAAAAAGAAAGCAGAAATGGATAAGAAGGGAAAGTGGTGATGAGGAAACGGAAAGGAAAATAAACAAAATATGATATGACTATGTTGAACTATATGACTTTAAATATTAATGGAATACATAACCAAATCAAAAGGAAGAAACTGTTAAATTTACTGAAAAAAGAAAAAAATTGATATAGCATTCGTACAAGAAACACATCTAACTGAAATGAAACACAAGAAATTAAAGAGAGATTGGATAGGACATGTAACAGCAGAATCATATAATTCAAAAGCCAGAGGAGTAGCTATATTAATCAATAAAAATGTACCAATCAAAATAGAAGAGGAAATAATAGATCCAGAAGGGAGATATGTGATGATAAAATGTCAGATATATTCAGAATTTTGGAATTTACTCAATATATACTCACCTAATGAAGAAGATCAAAAATTTATGCAAGATATCTTTTTGAAAATAGCAGATACGCAAGGGAACATGCCAATAGGAGGGGATTTTAACCTTAATTTGGACAAAAATGGATAAAACTGGAAAAAAACTAACAGAAAGAACAAAGTAACCAAATTTATAATTAAATTGATGCAAGAAATGCAACTTTTGGATATATGGAGGAAACAACACCCAAAGGAAAAGGAATATTCATATTATTCAGGTAGACACAAAACATACTCAAGGATAGACCTATTCCTGTTATCAGCCCACATTCAAGGGAGAGTTAGGAAAACGGAATATAAAGCTAGACTATTATCGGATCACTCACCCCCGTTATTGGCAATAGAGCTAGAGGACATCCCAAGAAAAATGTATAGATGGAGATTAAGCTCCATGCTACTTAAAAGACAGGATTTTAGAGAATTCATTGAATAACAAATTAAAATGTACTTTGAAATAAATACGGAATCAGTGAAAGATAAGTTTATACTATGGGACACAATGAAAGCGTTCATCAGAGGACAAATAATAAGTTATGTAACTAAGATGAAGAAGGACTACAATCGGGAAGCAGAACAGTTGGAAAGGGAAATAACAAATACAGAAAAAGAATTAGCAATAAAGGAAGATACAACTAAAAGAAGAGAATTGGCAGACAAAAAAATAAAATATGAAACACTACAAATATATAAGGTGGAGAAGAACATAATGAAGACAAAACAGAAATATTATGAGCTAGGAGAAAAAACGCATAAAATTCTAGCGTAGCAGCTTAAGACAGAACAAACTAAAAGAATGGTATTGGCATTAAGGAAAAAGGACAAACAAATTACATATAATCCGATGGAGATCAACGAAAACTTCAGGGAATTCTACGAACAACTATATCAAACAAAACGAAGGGAAAGAAGACAAAATAGATGAATTTCTAACTAAAATTGAACTACCGAAATTACAAACAGAGGAGCAAAATAAATTAATAAACCATTTGAAATAGAAGAATTACAGGAGATATTAAAAAAACTACTGAACAATAAAACACCAGGAGAGGATGGATTTCCAATAGAATTCTAAAAAACATTTAAAGATTGATTAATTCCTCCCCTCCTGGAAGTAGTCAACCAGATTGATAAAACACAAAACATACCAGATTCATGCTAAACAGCAACAATTACAGTAATACCAAAGACAGGGAAATATCCACTAGCACCAGTGTCATATAGACCAATATCTCTACTTAACACAGATTATAAGATAATAGCTAAACTATTAGCAAACAGATTGGCCAACTATGTACCAAAAATAGTAAATCTAGACCAAACCGGATTTATTAAAAAAAGACGAACAACAGATAATATTTGTAAATTTATTAACTTATTTCATGCAGTAGAAGGAAATAAAACTCCAATAGTAGCGGTTGCTTTAGATGCAGAGAAGGCCTTTGACAGGGTAGAATGGAATTATTTATTCAAAGTACTACAAAAATTCAGCCTACCAGAGCATATATTAATTGGATTAAAGCATTATATAAGGGACCATTGGTGAAAGTGACAGTAACTGGATATATATCAAAACAATTTTGAGTAGATCAACAAGGCAGGGATGTCCACTATCTCCCTCACTGTTCGCGTTAACTATAGAACCACTAGCAGAACTGATAAGAACAGAAAATAAAATAAGAGGGATAAAAATAAAAGAGAAGGAATATAAAATCAGTCTATTTGCACATGACATTATAATATACTTAACAGAACCAGAAAGAATTACATAGGAAATTGAAGGAATATGGAGAAGTATCGGGGTACAAGATCAACGCAAATAAAAATGAAGCAATGCCAATGAATAATGCGGATTTCACAATGTTTAAGAAAGAATCACCATTTAGATGGCAAACACAAGCAATGCGATACCTAGGTATACAACTAAATAAAAATCTTGGCCATCTATATAAACTAAATTATCATCCATTAATGAAAAAATTACAGGACGACTTAGTGCATTGGAAAGACTTACCACTAACACTGATAGGAAGGATAAACTGTATTAAAATGAACATCTTCCCAAGGATACAATCCCTATTTCAGTCATCTATATGGGTAGAACTGAGGAATAGCAAGGGGCGGAAAACGTTAGTGGGGGTGGTATATAGGCCTCCAAATAGTAGTGTAAAGGTGAGGGAAGGCATTAAAAGAGAAATTAGAAAAGCGTGCAATAAAGGAACAGCTGTCATCATGGGAGACTTTAATTTGCATATAGATTGGACTAGCCAAATTAGTAAAAATACTGAGGAGGAGGAATTCCTTGAATGTTTACGGTACAGTTATCTAGACCAATATGTCGAGGAACCAACTTGGGAGCAGGCCATTTTAGATTGGGTATTATGCAATGATAAGGGTGTAATCAACAATCTTGTTGTAGGAGGCCCTTTGGGTAGGAGCGATCACAATATGATCGAATTCTCACTCGACATGGAGAGTGATGAAATTAAAACCGAGACTAAGGTCCTGAATTTAAATAAAGGGAATTATGATGGTTGATTATGGGGGAATTGACTGTGGATAGACAATGGAAAGCATTCACAGATCTAATGGAGAAATTGCAAAAATCGTTTATACTGGTTTGGCATAAAAATAAACCAAAAAAGGTGACTCATCCATGGATAACAAGGGAAATTAGAGACAGCATTAGGTCCAACGAGAGAGCATATCAATTGGACAAAAAAAGTACCACAACCAAAGACTGGGAACAGTTCAAGATGCACCAAAGGAGGTCAAAGGGATTAATCAAGAGAGCAAAAATAAATTACGAAAGTAAGCTTGCGGCAAATATAAAAACCGACTGCAAAAGCTTTTATAAATATGTCAAGAGGAAAAGATTGGTGAAATCCAGAGTAGGTCCTTTGCAGTCGGAATCAGGGGAATATAAAATGGGGAATACGGAAATGGCAGACCAATTAAATTCTTACTTTAGTTTTTACAAGAGAGGATACAAATAACCTCCCAAGGATGTTGGGAAACATAGAGACTAATGCAAGGGAGGAACTGAAAGAAATCAGTATCTCTAAGGACATGGTCTTGGGGAAATTGATGGAATTGAAGGCAGATAAATCCCAAGGGCCTGATAATCTACATCCTAGGGTACTTAAGGAAGTGGCCATTCAGATAGCAGATGCTTTAAGAATTATTTTCCAGAACTCGATAGACTCAGGATCAGTACCCATGGATTGGAGGGTAGCTAATGTTACCCCACTATTTAAAAAGGGGGGTAGAGAAAAAGCGGGGAATTATAGGCCGGTGAGCCTTACATCAGTAGTGGGCAAAATGCTGGAATCCATTATTAAAGATGTAATAGCGGAGCATATGACTAGCAGAGAAGGGATCGGACAGAGTCAACATGGATTTACAAAAGGTAAATCGTGCTTGACAAATCTATTTGAATTCTTTGAGATGGTGACAGGTAAAATAGATGGGGGAGAGCCAGTGGATGTGGTGTACCTGGACTTCCAAAAGGCCTTCGATAAGGTCCCGCATAAACGACTGGCTTCCAAAATCAAGGCTCATGGGATTGGGGGCAAAGTATTGATGTGGATTGAGAACTGGCTGGCAGGTAGAAGACAGAGAGTTGGGATATATGGCTCATTTTCTGAGTGGCAGGCGGTGACCAGTGGGGTGCCACAGCGATCTGTACTGGGACCCCAGCTGTTCACAATTTACATTAATGATCTGGATGAGGGTTTGGATGTAATATCTCCAAATTTGCAGATGACACTAAGCTAGGAGGGGTTGTGTGCACGGAAGAGGGGGTCAGGAAGCTCCAGTGTGATTTGGATAAATTGAGGGACTGGGCAGATACATGGCAAATGCACTACAATGTGGATAAATGTGAGGTTATCCACTTTGGTAATACAAACCGGAGGGCAGATTACTATTTGAATGGCAATAGGTTAAGAGATGGGGAAGTGCAGAGAGACCTAGGGGTCCTTGTACACCAGTTTCTGAAGGCGAGCATGCAGGTACGGCAGGCGGTTAAAAAGGAAAATGGTATGTTGGCCTTCATATCAAGAGGGTTTGAGTACAGGAACAAGGATACCTTAATGCAGCTGTACACGGCCTTGGTGAGACCACACCTGGAGTATTGTGTGCAGTTTTGATCACCTTATCTAAGGAAGGATGTTCTTGCAATGGAGGGAGTGCAGAGGCGATTCACCAGGCTGATACCTGGAATGGCAGGAATGACTTATGAGGAAAGATTGCGCAAATTGGGATTGTAGTCGCTGGAGTTTAGAAGATTGAGAGGGGATCTCATAGAGACATGTAAAATTCTGGCAGGACTGGACAGAATGGATGCAGATGGGATGTTTCCAATGATGGGAAAATCCAGAACCCGGGGCCATGGTTTGAGGATAATAGGCAAACCACTTAGGACCGAGATGAGGAGGAATTTCTTTACCCAGAGGGTGGTGAATCTGTGGAATTCATTGCCACAGAGGGCAGTAGAGGCAGGTTCATTAAATATATTTAAGAGGGAATTAGATATATTTCTTCAGTATAAGGGTGTTAAAGATTACGGAGAGAAGGCAGGGACGGGGTACTGAACTTTAAAATCAGTCATTGTCTCGTTGAATGGCGGAGCAGGCTCGAAGGGTCGAATGACCTACTCCTGCTCCTATCTTCTATGTTTCTATGTCATTATCAATTCACCTAACAGAGAAATTCTTCAAGGAGCTAAAGAAAATAATAAGGAAATTCTTATGGAGAGGGGGGAAACCGAGGATAGCACTAGATAAATTAACAGAATGGTACAAACAAGGAGGCTTACAACTACCAAACTTTAAGAATTATTATAGATCCGCACAATTAAGATACCTATCAGATTTTTATCAAACAAGGGAAAAACCAGATTGGACCAGATTAGAACTGGATAAAATAGGGGAGAAGTTACCTGAACATATACTATATAAATGGGATGAAAAATTGGTGCAACGTGGGAATTCACCGGTATTGCATTATCTGCTCAACATTTGGAAGAAAATTCACGTAGAAAGGAATAAAACAAATTACCAACTACCAAAACTAATATTGACGCAAAATCAACTAATCCCTTTCACAATAGATAACCTTTCCTTCAGAGAATGGGAGAGAAAAGAGATCAAAAGAATAGAATTTTTTTTTCGGGAAATAAATTATTATCCTTTGAACAAATGAAGGATAAATATAATATAACTCATGATACAATGTTTGCATACCACCAACTGAAAACCTACTTGAAGGACAAATTGGGAAACAGTCTGAGGTTACCAGAAGGAAGCAATTTTGAATATGTGATTACAGACACAATGATAATTTAAAAATTTGTAACAAACATGTACATCAAACTGCAAGAAAAGGAGAACGAGGAAACAAACGGTAAACCTAAACAAAAATGGGAACAAGATCTAAACATAAAGAGAAAGAATGAAACATGGGAGAAGCTATGCTCCAGAACTATGAGAAATACAATAACTACGAGGTTACGCATGATACTGTGTAACTGGTTACACAGGCTATACATCACACCTCAAAAGTTAAATAAATGGGACCCAACAGTATCAGACAGATATTTTCACTGTAAAAAGGAAACGGGAACAACAATTCATGCAATTTGGACATGTGAGAAAGTGAAAATTTTTTGGGAAGATCTAAACCAGATATTAAATAAGATCACAAAAAGCAATATACCAAAAAACCCAGAGATCTTCCTCCTAAGTAATATAAGAAATAAAGAATTTGGACTCGATTTGGATGGAGCACAAAAAAGATTTGTTATGATAGCCCTAGCTGTAGCAAAAAAATGTATTATGTCAACCTGGAAATTAGAAGACAACTTGAGAATACAACAAATGTATATAGAAATGAATAAGTGTATTCCATTAGAAAAAATAACACATAATTCAAGAAATAACATCACAATATTCGAACAAATATGGAAGCCATACATGAAATACAATAGAGAAATCCTACCATGGACTTCCACCACCTAAAATGACAGAAGGAGAAGACAACGAAAAGAACTGACTCAGTAAAATTTCTTGTTTATTTTTATTAAGTGACAACATTGTTTAACGGGTTTAATGTATCTTATAGATTTAACTTCAAATAAATGGGAAAGGGGGTGAGGGAGAGAGGGAAGGGAGGGGGGAAAAGGGGGAGAAAATGACACTATATATTCAAGAGAAAAAATGTCTGTATGTATCTTGGTCAATATGGTTTATAGTGTGAAAAACAAAAAAAATTTAAAAATGGGTTGAAGGTGCTGGATGGTCCTTATTTGGAGTCTTGCAAAAGGATTAGGGCTGGAAACATTGAATGACTACTTCCACCCATGGACGATGAAGGTGCAGCACTGCTCTACAGGGTCCTACTTCCTGGTCCAGATGCTTTTGGCACCATCTAGGCTTTAAACAGCCTGTTAAAGGAGCCAAGTATGTTTTTAAAAATTCTGCAACCATGGGTCTATGCCTAAGATGGCGACAGCTGACCACGAGGACTTGCAGAATCTAGGAGAACAATGGACCAGCATAGGGTACCAAATACAGGGTGAACAACACCCCCCCCCCCCCCGATTGAGGAGAAGCCAAGGAGATCACCCAACAGGGAAAGTGACCATGGCAGAGACCAATGAGGAATTCAGCGACTGAAGGACCCTCACAGGCTGCTGGCAGTTTGCAGTTGAAGGACCTGCACAGCTGCAAGCTACTGGAGACCAGCTCATGGAAACCAGGATTCGAGAGAGTGCTGAGGGCAAGAAGGGCTCCCGAAGAGCCTTGAGTACTGAAGGCTTCCTGATTGAATCAGGTTTGGAGCTGGAGCTTGGGTTGTTGATGAACTGGAGTCTATGGGGCTGCGTGAGCACTGGAGGCGATTCCACAGACACTCAGTGTCTCTGAAGGGACTCTCTTATGCTTCTCTTGTTAGGGGCACTGGGTAATGCTTATGGCAACATGTCTATTATATTTTAATGTATTATTTTCTTTCTTCTTTGGCTTGGCTTCGCGGACGAAGATTTATGGAGGGGGTAAAAAGTCCACGTCAGCTGCAGGCTCGTTTGTGGCTGACAAGTCCGATGCGGGACAGGCAGACACGATTGCAGCGGTTGCAGGGGAAAATTGGTTGGTTGGGGTTGGGTGTTGGGTTTTTCCTCCTTTGCCTTTTGTCAGTGAGGTGGGCTCTGCGGTCTTCTTCAAAGGAGGTTGCTGCCCGCCAAACTGTGAGGCGCCAAGATGCACGGTTTGAGGCGTTATCAGCCCACTGGCGGTGGTCAATGTGGCAGGCACCAAGAGATTTCTTTAGGCAGTCCTTGTACCTTTTCTTTGGTGCACCTCTGTCACGGTGGCCAGTGGAGAGCTCGCCATATAACACGATCTTGGGAAGGCGATGGTCCTCCATTCTGGAGACGTGACCCATCCAGCGCAGCTGGATCTTCAGCAGCGTGGACTCGATGCTGTCGACCTCTGCCATCTCGAGTACTTCGACGTTAGGGATGTAAGCGCTCCAATGGATGTTGAGGATGGAGCGGAGACAACGCTGGTGGAAGCGTTCTAGGAGCCATAGGTGGTGCCGGTAGAGGACCCATGATTCGGAGCCGAATTATTACATGACAATAAAAGGAACCTTTGAAATTTATTATCATCTGATAATAATACAAAGCAGCGTCTCTCCAGACCATAGTGCACACATAATACATAGCACATAAAGATCACATATAACCAGAATAAATATATATAAATATTTGGAATGATTTTCATGGTTACAGCATACTCACAGTTTTCATAATATGGTATTCCCCAGCCTGGCAGTCCTGATTTTGATGCTCCTGTACTTCCTGCTTGATGGAAGTGGTTTAAAGATACTAGATGGAAAGTTTGAGGCCCTCAGTTGGAATCTTGGGAAATGGTTATGACTGGAAATGTTGACTGACCACTCCCTCCCACAGATAATGAGAAATGCGGACTCACGGAAAGCAGGGAGCGGTGACCTGCCAGCCTGTCTGCTGTGGCTCTGGACAGACTTTAAATGGCACATTAAAGGAGCTGACAGTAGTTTACTTTAAATCTTGACCATGGCGTCTGGGCCAAAGATGGCGGTGCTTATGATTGGCAGCAGCCATGAGGGGCTTCAGACTCAGGGAAAGCAGGGCACCAGAAACGGAGGAGAGGTGGCGATGGGCTGTGGGTGACTCAAGGCGAGGAACCCATGCAGACAGTGGGGGCACTGGCAACTGCAGTCAAGGCACTTGAACCAGACTGTGGACTCCTGGAGATTGGCCGAAGGGGTACCAGGTATCGGAACCGGGACGCGAGAGGATGCTAAGGGCTTCCTGATCGTGTCAGAGGTTTGGATCTGGAGCTCGGGTTGTTTATGGTTCTAGTTTATGGTTCAGACTGAAATCTGCCTGGCGGCGGGAGCGCTGGAGGTGGTGCAGTTAGCGCAGCGCTGTTACAGCGCCAGCGATTAGGCCTAGGGTTTGAATCCTGTGCTGTCTGTAAGGAACTGTACGTTCTCCCCGGGTCTGCGTGACTTCCTCCGGTTTCTTCTCACCATTCAAAAAAAGTAGACGAATTGGTGTAATTGGGTGGCACGGGCTCGTGGACAGAAAGGGCCTGTAACTGTGCTGTATGTCTTAATGTAAAAAGATTACAATGAAGTCCTCTTTTGCTTCTCTTTCTCTGTAAGGGGCGCCGGGGAATTTCTGCTGATTTTTCTTTGCCTTACACTAGACGTGTAATATCACATATTTCTTTTTTATTACACGTTGGAGACACAGCACTGCTCCGCAGGGTCCTACTACCTGGGCTTGCATATACGACCGTGTGTTTCCCTTGGATTTGGATTGGGGGGATGTGTGGTGTGTTGGAGAACTTTCGTCAGTGACGGGCCGATGCTTTACATGGGCCAGCGTCGCCCCACCCACCCCCGACCCCCGATCCGCATCACCCTTCGGCGCTCCCGTCTTCCGCAAGTAGCAGTCTCCATGGTAACGATAAACACTTCAAAACCGAAGGACGTGCAAATGAACCAATGGGAAGCGGCGGACTCCCAATGTTCCCACCGTCATCTCGAAAAGGGCGGGGACATAGGTCGGGTGACCTCATCATCATCCAATCGGAGCCTGAGCTTTGTTGAGCGCTGTGAACGAGCCATCGAATTGCTGCCAGTTAGGGGGGACCAAAGTACGTGGGTGAGGCAGGATGACCAATAACAAGTGTCAGTATGATGATTGACGTCAGCAAAAAACCAATTGCCAACGGAGCGGGCGGCATCTATTCAAACTAAAGAATAGAATCACCCAGTAGGTGCTGGGAATATAATGATTGACGGGTATCTCCCCAATGATAAGAGCCTTAGGTGTGATTGACGTGAATAAAGGCCCCGCCCATTCCCAGTAGTAATGGTTTGGTTCGTTGCCTAGAAATGATTGTCAGCCGTTCAGACCAATGGAAAGGGTCGCAGTCAGGGTGGGAGCGGAAGCGCAGGCCGGAGGCCGTGGCAGTCAACTGGTCCGCAGCCGGGATCGTGGCCATGGGGAACCGGGGAATGGAGGACCTGATCCCGCTGGTGAACAAGCTGCAGGATGCGTTCACTTCCATCGGGCAGAGCTGCAACCTCGACCTGCCTCAGATCGCCGTCGTGGGCGGCCAGAGCGCCGGCAAGAGCTCCGTGCTTGAGAACTTCGTGGGCAGGTGAGGCTCCAGGGAGAGGCCGAGGCCCTGGGTGAGACGCCCAGGGATCCCGAGGCTGGAGCTGCCCCCCTCCCCCACCCTCCCCCGGTGGTTGAGTCCAAGACGGCCAGTCTGAGGAAGGGGAGGGGGGCTCGGCCCGTCAAAAGAAGCGCTCAACCCGGAATTAACGTCTCTCCATTTCCTCCCCACACCCTTCCATCCCACTCTGTCACTTTATAATTATCCTAATATATGCTATAAATAATTCACCTGTGTTTTTAAGTTGCATGTTGCTGATATTTGGGCTAACAAATGCTTGTGACCATGTTTATGATATGCTACTTGTATATAGGCTCTACCCCTTAACCCAGCAATTTTGGCTCCCATCTACTTGCATTTTTATTTCCTTATAACTTTGCAAACCTCTTTCGTAGTTAACCTACAAGTATGTCTGTGAGATGTGGTGATATTCGAAGCACCTGGCCAAAAAAAAACCCACTTGTTCACAGAGTGATCATGCAAATGGCATACAAGCAGCATGGGAGGTCAGACTGGACCTGGCTCCCTGGAGCTATGAGATAACAACACTAACTGCTGAACTGTTGTCCCTGTCTCTTTACCCCTTTGTTGCTTGCAGCTTCTTAATGAAGCAAGCTTCACATTTGTATCATACTCTGGGTGCCTTGGGTTTTTGTTGTTGGTCTTGTGCTCAACCCCTTGGGTCACTGACCTCCCTTCAGTTCAAAGAGTCCTGTCTTTGAAGGTGATTGCAGTTTGTGTGTACTCCAAAGATTACAGCGGGATTGGATGCATTAGCCATGAACTCCCAAATTTTAAGAATGAAAGATAGCAAATGTAACACTGTAGACCACTGTAGACCAGTTAACTTGACACCTGTTCTCGAATTCATGAAATCCATGGCCACGGTAGAGAGGAGCTTTACCAGGAAGTTACCTTGATTAAAGAATGTGTCTTATGAGGCAAGGTTAACAGAACTAGTGCTTTTCTCTTTGGAATGAAGAAGGATTAGAGGTGACTTAATGGAGGTGTACAAGATTGCAAGAGGCATAGATAGGGTGGACAGAATCAGTACAAAAGAGTGTTGAGATCCAAGACTAGATTTTTAAAAGGCTGGAGGTGTACAAGCATCCCAGAGAGGCAAACACCAAAGGATATCTGTAGACGGTGAGGGGTGGAATTTTTTTTACATGGAGAATAGTGGGTGCTTGGAATACATTGCCGGGGTCATGGAGGGACCTTTTAATAGGGACCTTTTAAAAGATTCTTGAACTGGTATTTGGATACAAGAAAACTAGAGGGTTATGGGTATAAGGTGGGAAAAGTTTAGTTTGTTGAGTTGGTTGAAGCACAACATTGTGAGCCAAATGGCCTGTTCTGTGTTGTAATGTTCTATGTGTGACTAAAAAGAACCGTTTTAACTTGTCTTGCCAGAAATTGGGCTTTGTGGGAAGTGGTTTGTCATAGTTCTACTCCGTGTAATGCGGGTGAGTGGAATCAGATGTCAACTGGCTGTAGTCAGAGTAGGAATTGTTCCACATTGAGAGATCGTTTCCAAATTTAGAGCAGAGACAAAAGTAGCAAGTGTATCAAGTACTGTAGGGCAACAGGTAATAGATTAATGATTGCTGTAATTTTATCTGCCCTAATGAAGTATTTACTGAATGTTGAAACTTTAAAAGGATCTGTAGACCAGTTAACTTGGCACCTGTTTGCCAATTCATGAAATCCATTGCCAAGAGGATGCAGAGGGTACCAGGAAGTTATCAAGATTAGAGAATGTGTCTTAATGAGGCAAGGTTTTTTTATGGAATGTGTGAGGGTGTAGTGGGCACTTGTAAAGTCACCATGAGGATTGGTAATGAAAAGTGAGCCCCATTCAAGAGGAAGTCTGCAGAGAGGAATAGTTCTGAAAAAAAGGAATTGTTGATGAGTGCACAAAATGAAGAATAAGATTTCAGATTTAATGTCAGAGTACATGATATCATGTACAACCCTGAGATTCCTTTTTCTGACAGGTGAGGCAGAATTGCCACTTATTGGTCGTGCAAAAAAAATGTACATAATGTACACATGTAAACGGTTAAAGAAATGTAAACTGTGCAATACAGTGAGGGGGAAAAATGATAAAGTGCAAAAATAAGAGCCCTTAAATGAGTCCCTGAATTAGTTTATTGATAGAAGAAAGAATTTAAAAAAAATTAACTGTTCACATAGGGAACTTGGTGATCACCCACTTCTTTGATCCATTGAAACAGTAGAGGCTACCTCTAGACCGCATAGATGTTTGAATAATGGGGAAATTAAGGTTATGAGGAACAGGTGGGGAAGAAGGGCAGGTCAATTGCGCTCTTATTGAATAGTAGAGCAGGCTCCACGGGCCAGGTGGTCAACTGCTTCTATTTCTTATGTTGACCCCAAACAATCGAGTGAGGCATTGGTAACAGAAGTAAAACGCAAAAGTCTGCAATCACTATGATTGAAGTAAAAACACAGTGCTGGAGAAACTCAGCTGGTCAAACAGGGTACTTTATATGGCAAAGTTAAAGATATATAACTAACTTTCGGGCTTGAGCCCTTCATCAAGGTATGAGTGAAATATAGGCAGGTACCCGAACAAAAAGGTGGGGGCAGGTAGAGGAGGATAAGGTGGGGGGGGGGGGGGAGGGCACACCAACAAACAGAGGGAGGGGGAATGGAGAGGGGAAAGGGAGGAGAGCTGGAGGAAAGAAGACAAAGGGGAAGGGAGGGAGGGAGAGAGAATGGAGAGCAAGTTACCAGAAACTAGAGAAGTTAAATGTTAATGCCATCTGGTCAGAGAGTGCCCAGAAGGTAAATCAAGTATTCTGTCTCCAAATTATGGGCAGACGTGAGCATGGGAGTGGGGTGCGGGATTGAAGTGGTTAGCCACTGGGAGATCCTTGTCACTGATGCAGGTGCTCAGTGAAATATCTCCCAGTCTGTGCCCAGTCTCTCCAGTATAGAGAAACCCACAAGAAGATGCAGTAAATTATGCCTGGAACAGTGGTTGCTTTGGTCTGACTGTGCTTGTACACCTCCAGCCTTTTAAAAATCTAGTTTCTGATCTCAACACTCTTTTGTTCTGATTCCCCAAGTACGATTTTAATCTTGCGCCTGTCTGCATTTTAGCAACTATTTCCTTTTCTACTGAGGACTGACCCATATTCTGCAAAGAGTAGCTGCAGTAATTGGAGTTTGGCGGGAATTGTTTGCTCACTGCAGTTCCTTGTGTTGATTTCAGTTCATGGCCTAAGGGCATTCATTTGCTAACAGCAGGTGTTGCACAGTCTTCCCTGTGAGGTTCACCTGGACTAGGTGTCATTGTTGCAGTGGGTGGCAATGCAGGGGCGGTCGGTGTTCACTCATGAGCAGGGAAATTGGGTGGGTGGGTGGGTTGGTTTATTTTACATGTGTTACTTATCTGGTACTTATCTTTCGCTCTGGAAAGGGTGTAAAGAGGCGTGTAACTATCCAGAATCGCAGGGTGTTGCTTCACTTCCTGATCTGTCTGGTGCAAATATTCTACTTCTCCATTGGTGAATGCATTCTATCCTGAATGCTCACCAGCGCATGCAACTTCCCCATGTAAGTCTGGAAGAAGAATATCAAATTAACTGAGAGTACAGCAGTATGTTATGCTTTTACACAGCGGATGACATGGGGGAAGTTACTCGCACTGTTTGCTGTTCTCGTCCCTCAGTTCGTATCATTTGACTTCTGTTACTCCGAATGCTCACTTGCGATCGCCATTCAGTGGAGGAAAGGCTTATTGCTCTCATCTGATTTCAGGGATTTCCTTCCTCGAGGCTCGGGAATTGTCACGCGCCGACCTCTCGTTCTGCAGCTGATCAATGCAAAAACAGGTAACTGTCGCGATGAATTTAAGAAGTGGGAGCAGGAGTTGGTCAAGTGACCTCTGATCAGCCATTTAGTTAAAGTTGCAGCTGAGGTGATCTTGGCCTCTGCTCCACTCTCCTGCCTGATTTCCCATGCTACATAACTCCCCTAGAGTCCAAAAATCTACCCATGTTGGCCTTGTATTCTGTGATCTCTCCTTTGCATAGGAGAATTTCAAACAGTTGTAATTTTTATTTCTCCCACTCTTACTCCCTATACTTACAATACAAGTCTTTTTCCATATACCACTCCTCAATTTACCTTCCTAATTATTTAACAGACTAATGATATTTTGTTTCTGGTTTGAGGATTCAGAGACCCCTCTTTTCCACAGCATCCAATCAAACAAATATCTGCTTTTCTATTCTTCCTTCTAAGGAAGGGTGCTGCCATGATTTTATTAACAGGGCTATAAGTGACTATTCATTAGCCTATAGCCTGGGACAAGATTGTTCATTGTCCTGTTCTTAATGCAACAGTATGTGCCCAACTTGGCTTCCTCGAACTCCCCATTGACCTTTGGCTTCTTGTGTGCTGGCATCTTTGTTGACAGGCCTTTTATGTTTGAGTACACTCATTCCTGCTATGTAGGGGCTGATTCTGTGCCTGTATAATGGTTTGCTTTCTCTTCAGAACATGCTGAATTCCTACACTGCAAAGGGAAGAAGTTTACAGATTTTGACGAGGTTCGGCAAGAAATCGAAATCGAGACGGACAGAGTCACAGGGAGCAATAAAGGGATCTCTCCAATTCCCATTAACCTGAGAGTGTATTCTCCTCATGGTGAGTCAATCTTCAAGCTGCTTGACGCAGGTATTAGAGAATCTGACGTGAATCCTGCCTGACTTTCAAAGATGTAAATTGCTGGAGAAACTGAAACAAGCAGTTTTGTGTATTTACTACAATCACAGATTGATTCACCCTGGCTTCATAGACGTCTGTGCAGAGTGTATTGCGAGTTTCTGCTTCCATGAGGCAGAGCTGCCAAGGAATAGATACAATAAAAAATGGTGATTTTGCTTAAAAAAAATTTTTAGGAACTAGTCTCTTTTTTTTGTGTTGTGTAGTTGATGATTCAGCAAGTAAGGTGCAATTATTACTGGCACGGTTAGAATAGCAGTTAAAGTTCTGATTTATTGTCCGAATACCTACATGACTTCACATAGAACAACACTATAACAGCGCCAGTGACCCATGTTCAAATCTGATGCTGTCCCTTTGTATGTTCTCCCCGTGACTATGGATTTTCTCAGGGTTTCCTCTCATCCTCCAAAACGTACGGGATTGATAGTTTAATTGGTGTATTTGGGCAGCGTGGGTTGGAAGGCCCTGTTGCCATACTATATCTTTTTTTTAAAAAATGCACCAAGTGACCACAGCAATTGTGTGTGGTGCCAGAATTAGAGCCTAAAGTTGTAGTGACTATAGCCACTGACTTTTTTTAGTTTGGTCTTGCAATTAGACATCAGCACAGGAGGGTGGCAGCAAGACATTCCCAGATTGGTGCCTAACACACAATTGCATTTAGAGTAATCTCAACTTGTGAAATACGTATTTAGCTTCATTCAAACTCTTATTTGCAAGAAATATGTCTGTGACCTTTGGAGACAGAAGGTAACCAGAATCCGACTTGTGATTTTCCAACTTGTGACTTCTGAGTCTCAGACTTGAATGTTGGCCAAGCTTCTCACCGCACTTGTGTTGTTCCATGGTTTGGTAAGGAGTTTTAAGGCCCATCTCTCATGTTCTCCAATAATCATAGAACATTACAGCACACTGCAGGCCCTTTGGCCCTCGATGTTCTGCTGACCTATATATTTCTATTTTTATTTCATCCATGTGATAAGAGTCTCTTAAATGCCTCCACCACCACCCCTGGTAAGTCATTCCAGACACCCACAACTCTCTGTATGGAGGGGGGGGAATGAATTCCCTTAATGTCTCCCTTAAATTTTCCTCTCTTCATTTTGTACAGATGTCCTCTGGTGTTTGCTATTCATGTCTTGGGGCAAAGGTGTTGGCTCTTCACCCTATTAATGCCTCTCAGAATATGGTAGCCCTCGATTAAATCTCCTCTCGTCCTTCTTGGCTCCAAAGAGAAAAGCCCCAGCTCTGCCAACCTTCACTCATAAGACTTATTTTCCAATCAAGCAACATCCTGGTAAATCTCCTCTCACCCTCTCTGTGGCTTCCACATTTTTCCTATAATGAGGTGACCAGAACTGAGCACAATACTCTGTGTGGTCTCTCCAGAGATTTGTAAATTTGCAACATGACTTCTCGACTCTTGAATCTAATCCCCCTATAAATGAAGTCCAGCATCCCATAGACCTTCTTAACTATCCTATTGACCTAGGCGGCAACCTTGAGAGATGTATGGATCTGTCCCCCAAGGACCCTCTGGTCCTCCAACCATCAATCCTATCCTCTGCCTTCTGGTTTGACCTTCTAAAGTAAATCACTTCACATTTACCTGGATTGAAATTCCATTGCCACTTTTCTGCCCAACTCTGCATCCTGTCAAGGTCTGATCTATTTCACCCACCTTCATCCCGTTGCCATTCAACCTCCATTTTCCACTTCATTTGTGTAGCATCTTAATTATTCATGCCAAGCTAGTGAAGTACACAGAAGCACAGGATTTACAGTATATACTAGTGTAATAGTTTAATTTTATTTTTTTGGACCAAATTTTTGGGGCGGGGGGTCGACTTTTACATGGGTCATACTTTTGACCACAGTAAGTAGCTGCATTCGTTCAAGGTGTCAGGAGCTTAGATGGCCGAGATCAGGTGGTGAGTTTGCGTTCAGGGCGTTGGGAGCTCAGATGGCCAGGCAGCCGAGGATAGGGTCCGCAATCGTGGCATCAGGGGCTTGGTTGTGTGGGTGGCTGGGAACTAGATGAGGGATGGCAGTCGGGAGCTCAGATGGACGACCAGGGCGAGGATCCATGGTTGGGGTGTCGGGAGCTCAGGTGGGTGAACGGGCGGCAAGTGTGAGGATCCACAATGAGGGCATTGGTTGGGTGAGCAGTTGGGGTGGTCAGTCGGGGTCTCAGGAACTCGGATGGGCAGTTGGTCAGTCAGGGCCAAAAATAGGGGTGACACAAAAGGCAAAGGAGGAAATACCCAACCCCAACCAACCAATTTTCCCCTGCAACTGCTGCAACCGTGTCTGCCTGTCCCGCATCGGACTTGTCAGCCACCAACGAGCCTGCAGCTGACGTGGACATTTTACCCCCTCCATAAATCTTCGTCCGCGAAGCTAAGCCAAAGAGGATGATGAATGTGCTTTCTGGGCCAAAAATTGGGGGGGAGGGGGGTGTAAGTATTGCATGGGATTGACTTACACAAGTGTATATGGCATTTCTCCTTACAGTTCAGACATGAGCCTAAATTAAGACAGCAGAATATCTCTTACTGTGTCTTATCATGATCTTGCTAGATTTTTTAGCCTGTTGTAGAGGCCATTGATGTCATTAGAGACATCTTAGACTAAATCCATTATTTTTTATCTCACTACAACCACATGGTCAATTTCCCTATTGCTAAGTTTCTTCAATGCTCGCGATTCACACCTTCGCAACAAGTTGCCTTTGCTTTTGATACTCAGTTTGTATTTCCTGGTCGATTAGCCATCTTTATCTGTGACAACCTCCAATTATTGATTCCGCTCTGTTTTGGAGTGATTGTTTTAATGCTTTGATTCTCTATGCCAGAGGCAGTTGTATGTCACTGTGATTTGGGCACCTGGGCTTGCTGGGTGGGTAGATGACAGTTTGGTGTTGGGTGTGCTGCATCGTCACTGTACAAAGTAGGTGCTTGGGTTGGGTAGGTGGGTGTCTCCAAGATCAGAGGCGGGTTAGTGTATAGTAAAAACAATGCTGGAGAAACTCAGCAGGTCAAACGATGTCCTTTATATAGCAAAGATAGAAATACTTAACCGACATTTTGGGCTTGAACCCTTCATCAAGGTATGGAAAAATGTTGGTGGGTGTCTGATAGGTGGAGAAGGGAGGGAGGGCACAGCAGCAACGTGGCTGGGGAAGCAAGCCTGGGTCTTAATAATGGGTAGTTCGCTTGAGTTTATTGATTCTAATTCTTTAAATTGTCCTCTTTGTCACCAGTTTTAAATTTGACTTTGATCGATTTACCGGGTATCACCAAGGTGCCAGTTGGCGACCAGCCCGCCGACATTGAGTGCCAGATCAAGGAAATGATCCTGCAGTTCATCAATAAGGAGAACTGTCTCATCTTGGCAGTCACTCCAGCAAACTCTGATCTTGCCAATTCCGATGCACTGAAGATTTCCAAGGAGGTGGACCCACAAGGTAAGAGTCTGTTCTTCACCTACAATATTGCACTTGAGATGGATTGATGACAGTCAGTGCTGGGAAAACTTAAATAACAACACAGACATGCTAATGCATCGTGTTCAGATCTGCCTCTTGTATTGGGAGATACAAACCAGAGAGTATCCAGGAGCTTACTTTCTTCCTTTCATTAATTGACCAATACTTTAACTCTTGCACATCTCAAGGTTGTACTGACGGGTTATGTCTGTGTGTGCAAGTTGAAGTTCTCCTGTGGTTACTGACTGGGGAACTGAAAGTAATGTAAAAGCCTGTTCAGGAAGTTCATTTACAATATCGCTTCTAGCTTTGCAGTCTCATCTGTTGAGGCTGACCTCTGGTTGGCCAGATAACGCACTCTAAAACATTTTTCTCTCTCTCTCTGCATAGGGCTGAGGATCATTGGTGTGATCACCAAGCTGGATCTGATGGACGAAGGGACAGATGCAAGGGATATCCTAGAAAACCGTCTCCTGCCCCTCCGCAGAGGTGAGTGGAGCATGTTCTGTTTCTCGCCCAAGCTGTTCTGTCATGATACTTCAGATTAAGAGTGACAATTGGCATAGCGGTTAATGTAACGCTTTTGCAGAGCCAGCGATTGGGACCGGGGTTCAAATCTCACGCTGTATGTAATGTTTATACGTTCTCCCTGGGGGCTCCAGTTTCCACCCGCCATTCAAAACATACTGGAAGGTGTAGGTTAATTGGGTGGCACAAATTCATAGGCCTAAATGGCCAGTTACTGTGCTGTATGTCTAAATTAAAAAAATTAATTTTAATTTCAGATTTATTGTCAGAGTACATACATCATATATAACCCTGAGATGAACTTTCCTGCTGGCGAGGCAGAATTACCAAAAAAACTACACAACGTACACATGTAAACAAATGAAGAAATGTAAAGAGTTAAAGAAATGTAAATAATCTGTATTGCAGGGAGGAAAAAAGATCAATAAAGTGCAAAAGTAAAAGCCCTTTTGTTACTGAGGGGTCTGATGGTGGAAGATTAGCGGTTGTTACCTCTTTCCTGATGGCAGCAGCGAGAACAGTGTGTGTGTTGGGTGGTGGGGGTCCTGCCGCTCTCTGACGGCCGCGTTCCTTGTAGATTTTCTCAGTGATGGGGAGGATTCTCCTCCCCACCATCCTTGTGCTTCTCCTCCGCATAACCTTCCCCTCTTATTATTCGGGTTGTTGTGGCAAATTTGCCCAGTGCATAGGCATATGGAGAATTCCAGGTAGACTTATTATCCATGAAATCTGTGTACAGGGCCTTCACGTAGAAATAAAGAATTTACACTTCCAAAGAAACATTGACAGCCAACAATATTCTCCCCAAACTGCCAGGATCTTGAAATGTCTCCATTTGCAAACACTGAAAATATTTAAATCATATGATTAAGATAAAATACAATTAAAGATGTACCGGTATAATTTGAAACAAAGCTTATAACACCACCAGAATGCACACAACTACAGTAAAGTCCCCGTTATCCAGAATTCAAGCAACTGGCAAAAGAAAATCACAGAAAATAAATGGTAAAAAGTAGGAAAGCTTAAAATTGGCATTCCCCAGTGGTCAGTTCGCCAATGTACACAATCTCAAGCAACCGGCAAATTCACTTATCCAGAATCTAGATGGACAAATGAATCCCCATAGGTGTTGGATGCCAGGGGATTTATGGTATTAATACAATTTGAACAGGGTTGTTACCATAAAGTTGTCCTGTCAGCTTTGTGCTCTGCTTTCTGCTAGAAGACAACAGAAAGTTCCTGCTCCCATGCTGAGTCAATCAACGTGTTCAGAATGACAGCAGCAAGGACTTTTTTCCCCAAACTTTATTTAAAAGATAATAAAAACGTAACATGCAGTATAGAAATAATTTAAAAAAAGATTTTGCATTAACATCCCTCCCACCCCCTACAGCCAACTCCTTTAAGGGGAGCAAAAAAAAATTATATATAAAAAAGAAAATATTATAAATGTTAATTACATTTCAAAGTATATCCAAGTCCTTATATTTCAAATATGGAGACCACTTACTAACAAAAGAAGAATAATTATGTAAATTATAAGTAATTTTTTTCCATAACAATACATACTTTCAATTCATTATGCCAACATGCTATATTAATCTCAGTATCATCTTCCCAAGTACTAGCAACACATTTACGCGCTACTGATAACACCAAACGTACAAAAGCAATTTGAATTTTGTCCAATCCCATTCCCCTTAACGAATACAAATTTCCCAACAAAAAAAATCGTTGGATCTAATGGTAGTATAAAATTATATAATTTCTCCAAAACTACTTTAATTCCTTGCCAAAATCATTGAACTTTAACACAAATCCAAATGGCATGTAGAAAAGTTCCAATACATGAGCCACATCTAAAACAAAAATCTGAATTACTAAACCTGTATTTTTTTTAACTTTTCCGGGGTCAAATATAATTTATTTTTTTTTTTTTTTTAAATTTTTTATTTTTCACACCATAAATCACAATAGCCATGATATACACTTTTTCTTTTCCACACATTTACAGTGACTTTTTCTCCCTCCCCCCTCCCTCCTCCCAAGCCACCCCCCCCACCCCCCCCCTCTCATCCATTTTAGGTATACAATCTAGGTTGCATTAATTCAGTTAGACAATGTTGTCATTCAACAGAAATACACCAGAAATTCTACTGAGTCCATTCTTTTCTTTTCTTCTCCTTCCATCAACTTAGGTAATGTTTGTTCCCGGTAGGTTTTTGCTATTGTATTTAATGTAAGTTCAATATTATTTCTTAAACTATATGTTATTTTTTCTAATGGAATACATTTATTCATTTCTATATACCATTGTTGTATTTTCAAATTATCTCCCAATTTCCAGGTTGACATAATACATTTTTTTGCTACGGCTAGGGCTATCTTGACAAATCTTTTTTGTGCATCTTCCAAGTCAATTCCAAATTCTTTATTTTTTATGTTACTTAGGAGAAAGATCTCTGGATTCTTTGGTATATTGTTTTCTGTTATTTTATTTAATATCTGATTGAGATCATCCCAAAATTTTTCTACTCTCTCACATGTCCAGATTGCATGAATTGTTGTTCCCCTTTCTTTTTTACATCGAAAACATCTATCAGATACTGTTGGGTCCCATTTATTTAACTTTTGCGGTGTAATGTTTAGTCTGTGTAACCAATTATATTGTATCATACGCAGCCTCGTATTTATTGTATTTCTCATCGTTCCAGAGCATAACTTCTCCCATGTTTCCTTTTTTATCTTTATATTTAAATCTTGTTCCCATTTTTGTTTAGTTTTACCATTTGTTTCCTCATTCTCCTTTTCTTGCAGTTTAATATACATATTTTTTATAAATCTTTTGATTAACATTGTATCTGTAATCACATATTCAAGGTTACTTCCCTCTGGTAAACTCAAGTTGTTTCCTAATTTATCTTTCAAGTAGGATCTCAGTTGGTAATATGCCAGCGCTGTATCTCCAGTTATATTGTACTTATCTCTCATTTGTTCAAAGGATAAGAATCTACTTCCTGAAAAACAATTTTCTATTCTTTTAATCCCTTTTTTTTCCCATTTTCTAAAGGCAAGGTTGTCTATTGTAAAAGGGAGTAGCTTATTTTGCGTCAATATTAGTTTTGGTATTTGGTAATTTATTTTATTTCTTTCTACATGAATCTTCTTCCATATATTGAGGAGATGGTGTAATACTGGAGAAGTTCTATGTTGTACCAATTTTTCGTCCCATTTATATAATATGTGTTCAGGTATCTTTTCCCCTATTTTATCTAATTCTAGTCTCGTCCAGTCTGGTTTTTCCCTTGTTTGATAAAAATCTGATAGGTACCTTAATTGTACGGCTCTATAATAATTTTTGAAGTTTGGCAATTGTAAGCCTCCTTGTTTATACCATTCTGTTAATTTATCTAGTGCTATCCTCGGTTTCCCCCCTCTCCATAAAAATCTCCTTATTATTTTCTTTAACTCTTTGAAGAATTTTTCTGTCAGTTGTATTGGCAATGCCTGAAATAAGTATAGTATCCTTGGAAAAATGTTCATTTTAATACAGTTTATCCTTCCTATCAGTGTTAGTGGTAGCTCTTTCCAATGCTCTAAATCGTCCTGTAATTTTTTCATTAGTGGATTGTAATTGAGTTTATATAATTGGCCTAGATTTTTGTTTATTTGCACACCTAGGTATCTTATTGCCTGCGTTTGCCATCTGAATGGGGATTCCTCCTTAAATTTTGAGAAATCCGCGTTATTCATAGGCATTGCTTCACTTTTATTTACGTTTATCTTGTATCCCGACACTTCTCCATATTCCTTCAATTTCTTATATAGTTCTTTTATTGATAGTTCTGGTTCTGTTAAGTACACTATCACATCATCCGCAAACAGACTGATTTTATATTCCCTGTCTTTTATTTTTATTCCTTTTATATTATTATCTCTTCTTATCGATTCTGCTAGTGGTTCTATAGCTAGCGCAAACAATAATGGTGATAGTGGGCATCCCTGCCGCGTTGACCTGCTTAAGTTAAATTGCTTTGATACATGTCCATTTACTGTCACTTTCGCTAACGGTCCCTTATATAATGCTTTAATCCAATTCATATACTTCTCCGGTAAACTGAATTTTTGCAATACTTTGAACAAGTAATTCCATTCTACTCTGTCGAAGGCCTTCTCTGCGTCTAAAGCAACTGCTACTGCCGGTGCTTTATTTCCTTCTACTGCATGAATTAAGTTAATAAATTTACAAATATTGTCTGTTGTGCGTCTTTTTTTGATAAATCCAGTTTGGTCTAAATTTACCATTTTCGGTACCTGTTCTGCTAATCTGTTCGCTAATAGTTTAGCTATTATCTTATAATCTGTGTTTAGCAGAGATATTGGTCTATATGACGCTGGTGAGAGTGGATCTTTCCCTTGTTTTAGTATCACTGTAATTATTGCTGTTTTACATGAATCTGGTAAGTTTTGTGTCTCATCAATCTGGTTGATTACATCCAGGAGGGGCGGTATTATTAGGTCTTTAAATGTTTTGTAGAATTCTATTGGGAGTCCATCCTCTCCTGGTGTCTTATTATTTGGTAAATTTTTTATTATCTCTTGTATTTCTACTGTTCCAAATGGTTCTGTTAATTTATTTTGTTCCTCTATTTGTAGTTTTGGTAGTTCAATTTTAGTCAAAAATTCATCTATTTTCCCTTCTTTCCCTTCGTTTTCGGTTCGGTATAATTGTTCATAGAATTCTCTGAAGTTTTCCTTAATTTCTTTTGGATTATATGTAATTTGTTTGTCTTTTTTCCTTGTTGCCAATACCATTTTCTTAGTTTGCTCTGTCTTAAGCTGCCATGCTAAGATTTTGTGTGTTTTTTCACCTAGTTCATAATATTTCTGTTTTGTCTTCATTATATTCTTCTCCACCTTATATGTTTGTAATGTTTCATATTTTATTTTTTTATCCGCCAATTCTCTTCTTTTGGTTGTATCTTCCTTTATTGCTAATTTTTTTTCTATGTTTATTATTTCCCTTTCCAACTGCTCTGTTTCCTGGTTATAGTCCTTCTTCATCTTGGTTGCATAACTTATTATTTGCCCTCTAATGAATGCTTTCATTGCGTCCCATAGTATAAACTTATCTTCCACTGATTCCGTATTTACTTCAAAGTACATTTTTAATTGTTTTTCAATAAATTCTCTAAAATCCTGTCTTTTAAGTAGCATGGGGTTTAATCTCCATCTATACATTCTTGGAGGGATGTCCTCTAGCTCTATTGCCAATAACAGGGGTGAGTGGTCCGATAATAGTCTAGCTTTATATTCCGTTTTCCTAACTCTCCCTTGAATGTGGGCTGATAACAGGAATAGGTCTATCCTTGAGTATGTTTTATGTCTAGTCGAGTAGTATGAGTATTCCTTTTCTTTTGGGTTTTGTTTCCTCCATATGTCCACAAGTTTCATTTCTTGCATTGATTTAATTATAAATTTGGTTACTTTGTTCTTCCTGTTAATTTTTTTCCCCGTTTTATCCATATTTGGATCCAAATTCAGATTGAAATCCCCTCCTATTAGTATGTTCCCTTGCGTATTAGCTACCTTCAAAAAGATATCTTGCATAAACTTTTGATCTTCTTCGTTAGGTGAATATATATTAAGTAGATTCCAAAGCTCTGAATATATCTGACATTTTATCATAACATATCTCCCTGCTGGATCTATTATTTCCTCTTCTATTTTAAATGGCACATTTTTGCTAATTAATATAGCCACTCCTCTTGCTTTTGAATTATACGATGCTGCTGTTACATGTCCTACCCAATCTCTCTTTAATTTCTTGTGCTCCAATTCAGTTAAGTGTGTTTCTTGGACAAATGCTATATCTATTTTTTCCTTTTTCAGTAAATTTAGTAGTTTCTTCCTTTTAATTTGGTTATGTATTCCATTAATATTTAGAGTCATATAGTTCAGCGTAGCCATTTTATATTTTGTTTATCTTCTCTTTCCGTTTTTCCATCATTACCTTTCCTCCTTTTCCATTTCTGTTTTCTTATTTTCAACTCTTTACCAGACAACATTCCTACAACAGGGTCAAATATAATTGATGTAAAAAATTATAATTAACCATTCCATATCTTACATTAGTCAATTTAATTACATTGTCCTGACACATATTCGTCCAATCATCTTTGGGAAAAATAAATACTAAATCACTCTCCCATTTAAGTTTAGATTTCTCCCAATCTGACTTATCCATACTATCTTGTAACAAATTATACATAACTGAAAAATAACCCTTTTTCAGTATAGAGGAAATCAAAAATTCAAATCTCGACAAAGTAGGTAAAATCATCTCTCCACCATAATTATCTTTTATCAAAGCTCTAAGTTGATAATGCACAAACAAAGAATTTACAGGTATATCAAATCTTTCTCTCAATTGATTAAAAGAAAGAAATTGCCCCTCTACAAAACAATCTTGTATTGTCTTTATACCTTTAGAATCCCAAATCTTTAAATGATTATTAAACATTGAAAAAGGAATAAGCTGATTATTTTACAATGGAGTTAAAATTGATAATTTATCTTTTAAAATCAAATCTTTAACAAATGTTTCAATATCAGCATATCATATTGCTGTAACAAAATCAAATTCCAACTAAATAGAAATTCATGTATTTCAACCCTAGAAATACACTCCATCTCCACTTTAGCCCAGCTGGGAGGCTGATCTAAATCCATCAATCTACTAATAAACTTCAACTGGGCTGCTTCATGATAGTTTTGAAAATGTGGTGATTGTAATCTGCCCAATGTATACTTCCATGTAAGTCTATGCAACGCCACTCGAACCAATTTACCTTTCCATAAAAACTCTTGCACTGCTTTATTCAAATGTTGAAAAAAGTCCTGAGAAAGTAAACAAGGTATTGACTGAAATAAATATTGAATTCGAGGAAAAATGTTCATTTTAATACAATTAACCCGACCAATGAAAGTTAAAGGAAGATCTTTCCACTTAATCAAATCTGCTTTAATCTGTCTTAATATAGGTACATAATTTAGTTGATATAATGATTGATAATTCGTATCCATAAACACATCTAAATATTTAATTTTACTTGTCCACCTTAATTTTGTAACTTTTAAATTCAGAATAATCTCCCACTCCAACTCGTAAAATTTCACTTTTATTCCAATTAACTTTATATCCAGATAATTTTCCAAATTTCAGCAAACACTCTTGCAATTGTTTCAACGACCGTTCCTGTTCTGTCAAATATACCAACACATTGTCCGCAAATAAGTTAATTTTATATTCTTCATTTTTAACCCTCATCCCTCTAATTTCTTCATTTTGTCTAATAGCCTGAGCTAACGGTTCAATAACCAACGCAAATAAGCCTGGTGTCAACGGCAGCCCTGTCGAGTTGAACGAGTTAATTTAAATGGTAAAGAAATCTGTCCATTTGTCACCACCCTAGCAATCGGGTTCGTATATAAAGCCTTAACCCAACCAATAAAAGAAGGGCTGAATTTAAATTTCTCTAACACTTTAAATAAAAAATTCCCACTCAACCCTATCAAAAGCTTTTTATGCATCTAATGCTTATAGGTTACTTTCAATATGAGTTGACCAAAGTAATTTTTGGAATGGCAGTTATTAAAGCCCTTGAACGTGATTCTGGTAACTTCTGATCTTCAGTAACTTGATTCAACACTTCTCCAAATACATTAGAGACATCATCATAAAAAAAAATTATAAAATTCCATCATCCCCTGGGGACTTTCCATTAGGCATTTCCTGAATAGCTTCCTTCATTTCAAAATCCATAAATGAAGATTCCAATTCCTGAACCTCATTTCCATCTAATACCTGTAACTTTAATTTAGATAAGTAAGAATCAATAGAACCATTATCCTGTTTCCCCTCAGAAGTATATAATTTTTAATAAAATTTATAAAACTGGTCATTAACTGGTCATTAATTTCTAAGTAATAAGTAACTTTTGAATTCTTCTCAACAACATTAATAATCTGAGATGTCTATTCAGCTTTCAATTCCCAAGCAAGTACCTTATGAGCTCTCTCCCCTCAACTCATAATAACGTTGTTTAGATCGATTAATTAAGCGCTCAAACTGATAAGTTTGTAAAGTATTATAATGTAATTTCAACCTCGTTAATGTGACTTTTTAATCTTTTGTTACATCTTTCTGAAAATCTTTCTCTAACTCAGCAATCTTATTTTCTAACTCTAAACTTTCTGCTATATATTGTTTCTTAACTTTCATAGAATAACTAATAATCTTCCCCCCTCAAATAAGCTTTTAAAGCATCCCATATTACAAAATGACTATCCACAGAATTAACGTTCTCGGTCAAAAATAAAGAAATATGCTCTTTAAAAAAAGTAACAAACTCTTTTTTTCAATAACATGATCATTCTCAAAGAATTGAGATTGAAAATTTCCATAAAAAACGTTCAAAATTGCAGGATAACGAAAAGCAAACTTGTAGCCTTTTTGCCACAAAACATCTTTGGCCATATTAAATTCTCGTCGTCTTCTAATAACCTCTTGGCTCAAATCGGCATAAAAGAACACTCTCTTGTTTTGAACCATTAATGGAGACTGATTCTGCTGTGCTTTCTGTACTGCCATACGTAAAATCATTTCTCTATCTTGGTATTTTAAACAATGAACCAAGACTGCTCTCTGATTGTCCTGGAAGTGGTTTTCTTCTCAAATCTCTGTGAGCCCTATCCAGTTCCAAGCCTTTAGGAAAAAGCTCTTTACCCAGCACCTCTGGGATCCAGTGCTTAAATTTTTTAATAGGATCAGCACCTTCAATGTCCTCTGGAAGACCAACTATTTTCACATTATTCCTTCGGCTTTGATTTTCCAACGTATCAATCTTCTTCATTAAATCTCTTTTTTGAATCGTCCAATCTACAAAAGAACCTTCCACTTTTTCCATTTTTTCTCTATTACGTTCTACCTGATTTTGAAACTCAGAAAAGGCTGTTTCAATTTTCTTAAAATTATCTTGCACAATATCAACTGATTTTATACATCTATTAAGATCACTCTTAACTATAGTCATTTCCTGTTTCACAGTTGACATTTCAACACACAGGGTATTCATTTTTATTTTCATCTCCAGAAATCTTTGATTCACTTGAGTTGATATTTGTTTTGTCATATTTTGCATTTGACAAGTAATCCCTTCCAAAACAGTAAACACTGAATCCATTCCAGATTCCACTTCCACTTTGAGATCTACCTCCTTTAACTACATGTTCCTCCTCCTGGCCAAATTCCAATAAGGTAAGTTCCTTTTCTTCCTCAGTCATGAACAGCTGTGGGTCTGGACATCCGATGCCACACCCTGACCTCTTCGGGATGCCAGTGTCCGTGCTCCCCCACAGCCCATACTTTATCCAGCAATTCTCGGACCTAGGATGTCCCACACAGGCCAGGCAAAGCCGTTGGACGTGCATGAGCGTCCTCCGATGCTACACTGCGTGCCACCGGTCTGCCCAGTGGGTTTGCGGGTCCTTTTCTTGGCCATGCCGCCCGCGCGCACGACTTCATGTGAACGCGGGTCGGCAATGGCCGAGCTCACCAAGGTGTCGGCGCCATTTTGCGGAGTCAAACTCGAACGGGCTGGAGTCCTCAGGCTTGGAGACTCCCAATGACGATTCTGTGGATTCAGCTATGCAGGTAGGCCTCAATTCTTCCACAGTTTTGTATGGTAATTTTTTCTGAAGTTAAATTTTTTCACATTAGATGACATCATAAATCACTGTTATTTAAACAACTGTAAATATTATTTTTAACCAGTTTTATGCTTTTTAAAAACCCAGTGATCCAACTGGGGAAAGGTGGAATACACGTCTTCTACACCATCTTGCCATGCCCCCAAGGCAGCAAGGACTTGTCGGAAAGTTTGGGACGTGTTCCAACATGAAGCATCCTTGAAATCATTCACTTCTCACTACATCCTCCTCTGTTCTATACTGGCCTGGGGAGTATTTGATGGCGAACTGGCTGCTCAAAACAGGAAGTATATTAGTCCTCGTCATCAAGAGCTTGGATGCAGTGAAGGCTAATGTCAGAAAATGGAAGGTGTTTTATCGAAACATCCCCCTGCTCTACCTGCGATACACCTATGACTATATGGCTCGGTACAACAACCGCATCATTTACAAATTCATTGGTTGTTTAAAAAGGGGAGATGAGTCAGTATTCAGGAGGGCAATTGAAAACTTGGCTGAATGGTGCACCAACAACAACCTCACAGTCAAAGTCACCACAACCAAAGAGCTGATTGTTGACTTCAGGAAGGGAAAACCAGAGATGTACATTCCAATGATCATTGGGGAATCAGAGGTGGGGAGGGTGAGAAAATTTAAATTTTTGGGAGTCACTATCTGGGAAGGTCTTTCCTCCACCCAACACACTAATGGCATTTGTGAAGAAAGTACGTCAGTGCCCCTACTTCAGGAGTTTGCAAATTTCTGCAGTTGCGTGGTGGAAAGTGTGCTGACCGGCTGCATCACAGACCTCTATGGGGACACCAATACCCCTGAGAGTAAAGCCCTGCAAAAAGTGGTGAACAGCTCAGGACATCATAGGCAAAACCCTCCCCATTGTCAAATACATTGATGGGGAACGCTGCCGTTGGAGAGCAGCAACAATCATCAAGGACCCTCACCATCCAGCACACGCTCTGTTCTCACTGCTACCATCAGGAAAGGGGTGCAGGTGCCACAAGATTCGCACCACCAGGTTCAGGAACAGCTGCTCCCCCTCCACCATCAGATTCAACAGCAAACTCAATCAGTGGCTTATTTAAGGACTCTTTTGCACTTTATTGATTTTTATTTCTCTCTCTGTATTGCACAGTCATTTTGCTTATACTGCTTTACTTGCATATGTATGTTGAGTACGTTTTTTTCTGGTAATTCTGCCTCGCCTGCAGGAGAAAGAATCTCAGGGTTGTAAGTGATGTCCTGTAGGTACTCTGACAATAACTGAACTTTTGTTTGTCTCCCTTGTTCTCAGGTTACATTGGCGTGGTAAATAGAAGTCAGAAAGACATTGATGGGAAGAAAGATATTCGTGCAGCCCTTGCAGCCGAGAGGAAGTTTTTCCTGTCACACCCCTCATACAGACACATGGCTGATCGCATGGGAACTCCACATTTGCAGAAGATACTGAACCAGGTGAATAACCCCCTACGATCACATTTCTCCCTCTCAATAACCTGGATTGGGTAATGATCTGATGCTGGCTAACCTGGTATTGAAGTAAGATTGTTTTATCATTTTCTAACATGGGAGAAACTCCCAATTATCTGAAGCACCTTTGAAAGAGTTTTCAGAGTGGCATTGATGCCTTGAGGTCTCGTGGTCCACTTGAGTTGAAAATGCAACAGAAAGCTGCAAGTTTCTCCCAGAAGGACAAGTTTACTGTGGGTGACAGCAGACCGTAAGCCACGATCAAACCAAAAAAGGAAAGACGTGGCTGAATTAATTGGTCAGCAATATCTATGTCCCTGTTTTCAGGGACTACCAACAAACGCATTTATTCTGTGTTCCTATTTTACGGGACTGGTTTTATACCCAACCACCAGCTGGTTCATACTGATGTTTGTTCTGGAGTTCACCATGGACCCAGTCTGGAGTATATAAAATGAAAGGTTAAAAATGGCCAGAGTCCAAAGGGTCTCAGGTTAGACTCTGGGCACCATCTCTGTGTATTCTGGGCAAAAGGTAGATGGGAGCCTTGCTTAGGTATGAGATTCAACTGATGAGGCACGATGCATGTTTGATTTAGAAAAAAAAAATCTGTTCATATTCTCCATCACAGCAACTGACGAACCACATTCGTGAAACCTTGCCTGCCTTACGGAACAAGCTGCAGAGCCAGATGCTTTCCCTGGAGAAGGAAGTTGAGGAATACAAAAACTTCCGGCCAGATGATCCCACAAGGAAAACCAAAGCACTCCTCCAGTAAGTGCAGCAGTGAGGTGGATGGGCTCTATCGATTTGTCAGGCCCAGTGTTTTCCTGCTTGACTGAATGGGCCGATACTACTAGTCTGGATGAGGCCTGCAATGTACAGTAAAACCCCTGTTATCCGGAATACAGGCAACAACAAAAAACGCAGAAAATAAATAGGTAAAGAATATGGAAGTTTAAAATTGGTGCACCTCGCCGTTAGTTCACCAATCGCACAACCTCAAGCAACCAGAAAATTCACTTATCCAGCATCTTTCAATCCCCATACCAGGGGCTTTACTGTAGTAACATCATTTCTATCTCTCTCTCTGGTGCTGTTATAAAGTCAGTTTATGAATCAAACAATTCACTGAACAAGTTAATGCTGCTGTTTCTTCCCATCTATAAGTACTGATAAGTTACATGTTTGAGTACTGGCCCTGTAATCTGATTTTAACAGAGGAAGGTTGTTTAATGGCTGGGACTTTTCTTTTGGGATCTGAATATTTTAGGCACTTAATAGCTCACTCCTAATTGTCTTAGCTTGTTAATTTAGGAGTCAACACTCTGGAGGATCTGAAGGTTTGTATTTGCCAGGATAGGTAAAGAAGGTCCATAGAAACAAGTTCAAATGCCAAAGCAGCAATGTGTGAACTAATCTGAAATTTAAATAAAAACTTTTATCATTAAACATGATTGTGAGACCACTGGGTGATTGCTGAGACCCATCTGCTTCATCAATCCACAAAGGAGGGCAATTTAATTTAAAGTACTGGAGCATACTTTGTAGCAAAGATAAAGACTCATAACCAGTGTTTCAGGCCTGAGCCCTTCATCAATGTATGAGGGGGAAAAAAGCAGGCAGCCATCTGAATAAAATGGTGGGGGGTGGGTGGGGAAGGTCAGGGGGGGGGGGGAAGTACCAGACCACAGGTCATAGGTGAATATAGGTGGGAGGGCACGAGATAAAAGCTGAGATGTGATGGGGAGGGGAAAGCTCTGAATGGAGAATGGTAGAGAAATTTAGAGAGGGAGGTGGAGGGTGGGGAAATTCAGAGGGGGAGGAGGGGTTCAGGAGAGGGGGAGGCTGGGGGGTCTGGGGAGGGTGGATCAGGGTTAGGGGGTGGTGGAGGGTGGGGGTCAGGGAAAAGTCGAGGTTAGGGGTGTGAGAGGGTTGGGGTGGTTAGAGGGTTGTAGGAGTGGGGAGCTTAGAGGGGAGTTGAGGGTGGTGAGTTGGTTGGGAGGGGGAGGAGATGAAAAATTTTGAGGGTTAGAGAAGTGGGAAGAGAGAGCTCGGAGGGCAGTTCCCCTTTATCCAGTCTGTGAGTTACTTCAAACCTGCTCACATTTTTGACTTTGAAACTCCCTCTAAAATATCAAAGCATTTGGTTTGAAGGCAATTGGAATGAACAAGAAATGCACCCCTGGCCAGGAACGCCCACATGCCATGAATTAACAGAAACCTTCCCAACCGATTGTGATCTTTGGAGTGATGTGTTGGCAGTGCAGATGAGATATTTAAGGAAAGCCCTTTTTCCTGTTTGACTGGATATTGAGGATGAAGAGATGGACAAGCCTTTGTATGTTAACTGGTCCCAATCAGCAGTGGAACAAGTTTTGTTGCTGGTTACAAGATCATGCTGTTGCAAAATAACTGCTTTGTTTATGCAAATGATTGACTGCTTTTCCAAATGATTGTGTCCTGAAACTTACGATTGCACTATTGGGAATACAAGCGACTTTTCTCCTTCCAGGATGGTACAACAATTTGGGGTGGATTTTGAGAAGAGAATTGAAGGCTCTGGGGACCAGGTTGATACGGTAGAACTCTCTGGTGGTGCAAGAATTAATCGTATCTTCCATGAACGCTTCCCGTTTGAGCTCGTGAAGGTAAGTCGTGCTGCTGGGGAATAATTATTCCTTCATGCATCCTTTGCGGCCCTTGGTCAAGTTGTGAATTTCCTCTTTTAAAAGTTGCTCAAAGTTTCACATTCAAAACCCTGTTCTCTTCACAGATGGAGTTTGATGAGAAGGAGCTGAGAAGAGAGATTAGCTATGCAATCAAAAATATCCATGGTGTTAGGCAAGTATAGTTGGCCATATTGACTCCGTCAGAGGAAGGAGTGTTATCAAAACCTCATTGTGACAATAGGAGAAAGTGTGAAAGAACAAGACAGCATAAGACTTAACCCAGCTGCAACATTATTGCAATTGATTCCTTGATTGTCCTTGATAGTGCATGGTTTGAATAGCGAGTTGTACTGTTCTGTTTATATTGTGAGCAGTACAGTACCTTAGATTGTACAGTGGGTGATGAAAATCCTGGATTATGTACAGCGTGCACAGCGAATGTAGCATTGGTGTGGATTATGTACTCTGTGGACTGTCGGTGGTGGCGGCCACATTGAAGGTGTGTTGTTTGCAAACAAATAATGGTCTAGCACCACGCAGTACACCTTCCTCGATGTGCCGCCACCGACAGTCCACAGAGTAGCTAGTAGATTTGTGTACAGAAGTATCCTGGATTGTGTAATATTTGCATGGGATGCTGATGTGCCCCTTGAACAAACACTGTGTGCTCACTGAGTGGATTGTATTTTCACAATGAGTGGCATTGCATTATGAGTCGTGCTGTTTCCTGGCATCTGGTCTGTGATGTGGTTGTGCTGTTTGAACGGAACACTCCCTTTAAAGCGCCAGGTTCAGGGTGGAGGATATGCTTGTGGTGAAATTAGTCACGTGCTCGTTATCAGGCAAGTTTAATTAAATCCTTCAGGTCAAATCTTCAGCAATAAAAGTGTTGGTGTGGCACTTTTGGAAACAATGGAAGTGGGTCATGTGATTTGCAGATAAGGCTGCTGGAATCTTTTATAAAAGCTCAACCAGGGGATTAATGGACAATAGGTACAGGAGTAGGCTGTTTGGTCCTTCATGTCAGCATTGCCATTCACTGTGATCATGGCTGACCATCCACAATCAGTTCCCCGTTCCTGCCTTCTCCCCATACCCCTTGACTCTGCTATCTTTAAGAGCTCTATCTAAACTCTTTCTTGGAAGCTTTGAGAGAATTGGCCTCCACTGCCTTCTGAGGCAGAGCATTCTGCAGATCCACAACTCTCTCTGGGTGAAAAAGTTTTCCCTCAACTCTGTTCTAAATGGCCTACCCCTTATTCTTAAACTGTGGCCTCTAGTTCTGGGCTTCCTCAACATCAGGAACATGTTTCCTGCCTATAGCGCGTCCAATCCCTTAATAATCTTGTATGTTTCAATCAGATCCCCTTTCATCCTTCTAAACTCCAGTGTATATGTCCAGTCGCTCCAATCTTTCAACATATGATAGTCTCGCCATCCCAGGAATTAGCCTCGAGAACCTACGCTGCACTCCCTCAATACCAAGAAGGCCCTTCCTCAAACTTGGAGACCAAAACTGAACACAGTGCTCCAGGTGTGGTCTCACCAGGGTGGAGAATATCCTTTTTACTCCTATACTCAACTCCCCTTGTTATGAAGGCCAACATGCCATTAGCTTTCTTCACTCCCTGCTGTACCTGCATGTTTACTTTCAGTGACTGATGAACAAGGACACCTTTTCCTAACTTCACTCCATTCGGAGAGTAATCTGCCTTCCTGTTCTTGCCACCAAAGTGGATAACCTCATATTAAACTGCATCTGCCCCCTCACCCAACCTGTCCAATTCACCCTGCTTTCTCATAACCTCCTCCTTACATTTCACACTGCCACCCAGCTTTGTGTCATCTGCAAATTTGCTAATGCAACTTTTAAATCTTTCATCTAAATCATTAATGTATATTGTAAATAGGTGCGGTCCCAGCCCCGAGCCTTGTGATACCCAGTAGTCACTGCCTGTCATTCTGAAAGGGACACATTTATCCCTACTCTTTGTTTCCTGTCTGCCAACCAATTTTCTCTCCATGTCAGTCCCCTACCCTCAATACCATGTGCTTTAATTTTGCCCAATGATCTCCTATGTGGGACCTTATCAAAAGCTTTCCGAAAGTCCAGGTACACTACATCCATTGGCTCTCCCTTGTCTATTTTCATAGTTACATTCTCAAAATTCTAGACAAGTCAAGCATGATCTCCCTTTGTAAATCCATGCTGACTTGGACCGATCCTGTTACTGCTATCCAAATGTCCCACCATTTCATCTTTTATAATTGACTCCAGCCTCTTCCCCACCACTGATGTCAGGTTAACTGGTGTATAATTCCCTGTTTTCTCTCTCCCTCCTTTCTTAAAAAGTGGGATAACATTAGCTACCATCCAATCTGCAGGAATTAATCCTGATTCTATAGAACATTGGAAAATGATTACCCATGCAGCCACGGTTTCTAGAGCCACCTCCTTCAGTACCCTGGGATGCAGATCATCAGGCCCTGTGGATTTATCAGCCTTCAGTCCCATCAGTCTACCCAACACCATTTTTTTGCCTAATGTGAACTTCCTTCAGTTCCTCTGTTACCCCAGGTCCTCTGTCCACTATTACACTTGGGAGATTGTGTCTTCCCGAGTGAAGACCGATTGGAGATGAAAAAGGTAGCATATCTGGAATAAAATCAGCAAATGCTAGAAATATTCAGTCAATCAACCAACAAGAAGTAAAAATAGTGTTTCAAGCCAGCAGTTTTTCTCCATCAATGGTGAAAATTCTGATGGGAGGTCATTGTCCTGGCACATGAAATCTGTTTCAATCTCCTGAGATACTGCCTAACCTGCTGAGTATTTTCTGTCATTTAAGGTGTGAAACATGTTCCTTACCCACAAGGTAACCTCGCAGTTGACCTGCTGAGTTTTTCCTGCATTGCGTTTTTACTAGCTAACCTCTCAGATGTGTTTGGGTAAAACATGTAGATATTCTTTTCAAAATCATCTTCCCATTCTGCAGTTTTTCTACATCCATTATTTGCGTGAAATTTGTTTAATTGTATTTTTGGTATAATTCAGGGAATCAGTAGCAGGGGTGAAAGTGGACACACCAAAATGTCCGGGGACTGAGGGTTTACAATTTTGCGGGCAGACTGCAGGTGCATGGCGAGCATGAGGCTCTTCTAGAAATGCACGTGGATAGTTTTAAGATTAGCTTAGTTTGCTGACAATCAGTTAGAGAGAGGCTGCATTGTCTGACTTCCTGAATAGACAGACAATCTTAACTCTCACTCATGGAACTGCCAGACCTTGCATTACCAAGCCTGAAAGATTGGGAAGGTCTTCATCAGGCATCGTGCAGTTAAAGGGTCTGGCCAACCTGGATTATGCTGCTCCAGACGTGAATGCTGCAGTGGCATATCAGCCCTGTTGGAGAGCCCGCTGGCCAGGTGAGCTCCTGAAGACACCATGACAAGGGGCTGCCATCTCATGGAAACAACAACCCTCAGGCAGCTTTGGGACCATGCAGCCTGATGGAAGATCCTGCTCTCTCTGAGCTGGGCTCCCAATTTCCCTTCTTGTCTTTGACTTTTTGTTTTGTTTCTTTCTCCTTCCCTGGCTGTAGAACGGGGCTGTTCACCCCGGACTTGGCGTTTGAAGCAATTGTGAAAAAGCAGGTGGTGAAGCTGAAAGCTCCGTGCTTGAAGTGTGTGGACATGGTTATCCAGGAGCTGGTAAACACGGTCAGACAGTGCACTCTGAAGGTATCCCCTGCCCTGGCGGCTCACGTGCACTGGCATCTTGGTCTGTGTAGTTATGTGCATGATCTAACATGTAAATTGCCTGCTGTGCATGAGCAACAATGGGCATAAGGGGGACTGCAGAGACCCAAGACATCTGCAAAACTCCTGGTAGAAAGTATCTGTTGTAGATTGTACAGGGCAGTGGTTCTCGACCTTTTTCTTTCCACTTGCGTACCACCTTGAGTAGTCGCTTATTAATCACAGAGCACCTATGGCAGAGGATACCATAGGTGCTCTGTGGTTGGTAAGAGATTACTTAAGGTGAAATGTGAGGGGGGGGGTGGGGGGAAGGTTGAGAACTACTGATAAAGGGCAATGTTTGCAGCATGTTGCTAGTGGAGGGAGATGTAGCCATTCTGTCAACTTGCATTGTTCCTGTGTAGTTTTGTGCCTGCTCTCCATGACCCTTTTATGAACAACTGGGGCAATGCACATGGCTCTCATCAGTGCCCTGGAATCCTGTCCTCCTCCAAGTGTTTGGAGACTCAAAACAGTTTAAATGTGATTTACTGTTGATGCACAGACCAGGTTGTGGAGGGGAAGCTTCCTGACTGGTGACGGCCACTGTGTTTCTCTGTTGAGGGGTGATGACGATTTGATACATTTATTGTTTGGCCTCCTCCCACGTGTTGAAGTCTTGATGTTGATGTCTGAACTGCTGAACAAACAGTAGTGCATTAGACTTGCTGCCATGTTCCTTCAGCCGTGCAAGCCCCACAGAATCCTTCTCCTCTGCTGGAACGGATGAGGCCGGGTTGAAGATTGAGGCGTGGTGTCATTTTATACTGTTTAGCTGTATTAAAGTGAATGTATTCAATTGGCAAATGTGTTTTGGAAAAGAATGTTGGAGGATGTACCAGATAAGCATCACTTCTGGCACCACTCCCTCTCTCTCCTTGGTGTCCCTCATTCCAAGAGCATGTGGCTGTCCTCAGCCTTATCCATCTATAATTCTGATATGTGGCTCAAAATTCAAATCAAAGAAAACTTGGGTAATGTTCTTTTTCAATCTTATTAACATTTCATAATATACACAGCATAAGGAGAATAGAAATAACACAATTAAAATGGGATGTGCAAGTCTTCACAGTATAAGTATCATGTATAAATTCCAGAGTGAAAATGTGACATATTAGAAACAATACTCTTAACAAAGAAAGCAGATAAAGAAATAATTATAATATATATATAAAACTAATCTATGAAAAAAAATTATAAAAAAAACACCTGAGCAGCCTATCCTGAGGATCTGTCAAATAGTTTAAAGCATTGTTACACCTACAGGTGCAAAAACAGTATGAATTACATTATGCAAAAACAGTATGAATTACATTATGCCTGGAAAGGAAGAGTTAATTAATAGAATTTCCTCCCCTCCCTCTCTCCCCCCCCCCCCCCGTCACTCTCTCTTCTCCCCCCCCCCCCCCCCCCCCCCCCCACCATACCAGCACCAGGAAAAGAAATTGCCAGTTATTTGGAGCTTCTCAGATTTTGCATGTCCACGGGTAGTTGTATTTAAAGTACAACTTCTGATTTTTTTTCTCTCTAAGAAAGAGACAACCATTTAAATAATGTAGGAGAATCAGAGACTTTCCATTTAAGTAAAATAGCTCTTCTAACTGATAGTGTAAAAAAGCTATAACTCAATATCAGAACCAGCTACATTTGTAATTCCAAAAAGAGCAGTTAACGGGTTAGATTATAATAGAATAACCAGTACCATTTAAAAATATCTTTCCAAAACTTTTCTAACATGGGACATGAGCAAAACATGTGAGTCAATGAACTCACATCAGTATTGCATCTATCACAAGTAGAACTCGTATTAGGGAAGATGTGAGCTAGTTTATCTTTCGATATATAAGCTCCAATAACTATTTTAAACTGTATTAAAGAATCACGTGCACAAAGTGAAGAAGTATTAACTAGTCTAGTAATCCCCATGTTTCAAGAGATAATGTTAGTTGAAGTTCCGATTCCCATGTTTGTCGAATCTTATCCATGATCTCAAATTTAATGAGTATAAATAGTGTAACAACTAAACGCTTCTGAAAGGGTTTTAACCGGAAGTGAGTGTCAAGTCAATCTGGTTGTTGTAATGTTGGATAATTAGACATCACCATATTCAGGACATGTCTAATTCGTAGATATCTTTTAAAAAAAAAAAATGTGTGTATGGTAAATTATATTTGGTAAAAAGTTGTTCAACAGACATCAAACCACCATCAGGAAATAAATCTACAAAAGAGATAATTCCTTTAATCATACAAATAAGGAAGGGACAGTCAAGAGTAGGTAAATAAAAAATTAAGGTATATAATTGTGGCCAATGCAAAAATTTTTTAGTTCAAAATCCTTCGAAATTGAAACCAAATACATAATGAGTATTTAATAATTGGATTGGAAATATGCTTACTGATCTTCGATCGTCTAAAAGGTAATGCTGTTCCTAAAAAAGAGGCTAACGAATAATTCTGGACGGATTTCAATTCCAAATCTACTCAGATCAAAGTAATAAATCTAAAAAATAATATAGTGAATATTAAATGCCCAATAGTAAAATCTCAAATTCAGTAAGGCCATAACCACCATCCTTCTTAAGTGAAGCTTTCTCAATCTGACCCCCTTAACATTCCAAATATAAGATGAAATCTTAGAATCAATATTGTCAAAATAAGATTTCAGAATAAAAATTTAGGTAATATTATCATTTTAACAGCATTAATACGTCCAACCAAAGATAAAGTCAATAGGACTGTCTTGGGTAATGTTCTATTGTCTTTGCCACATTTTCTAAACCCAGAGTGGCCCACTGACTGTTGTGTTGATCTGTTCTCAATATCTAGCTTAGAAGGTTTCCTATTCTTTGTGGATTTATTGAGTTCTTTGGTTTGCTCCAATGTCAATGGGTGAAAGGTATCAGGACGCCATTTTCTAGTGTAGTACCATTCCTTGTTTTATAAACTCTCACCGTTCAAGATTCAATTTATTGTCATGTAATAAAGCCAGTGCAATATTACACAAAATTTGTTTTCGGCAGACAGATTCACCATTGGCAGAAATTGCCTCTTTCAGAGAAAGAGAAGCAAAAGAGAGTCCCCGCAGTCTCTCATGCGTCCATGGATCCACCTGCAGCTACACAGTCTAGTCGAAACCATCAGCAGCCCGAGTTCTAGATCCAAACCTCACATCAGGAGCCCTTCAGCACCCTCTTGCATCCTAGTTCCGATCCCTGGTACCCCTTCAGCGTGTCTTGAAACAGCCTCCAGCAGTCCGCAGCCCGTGTGAATCCCTTGACCGCAGGCATCCGTAGCCCACAACCTACAACCGTGTTGCCTGGTTAAGGATGTCTTCCTGCCCAATATATTGATGCACAATAAGTTCTGGAGGGGACCAAAACCTGCACACTCAAACGTAAGAAATAGGAGCAGGAGTTGGCCATCCAGCCTGTTGAACCTACTCCACCATTCAATTAGATCATGGCTGATCAGATGATGGGTTTCCCCAGATCCCTTAATTCCCCTACTTTGTTGAAATCCATCCAACCTTGTCTTGAATATATTTATATATGAGGTTGCCTCCACTGCTTCAATGGGCCGCGAATTCCACAGATTCACCCACCTCGGGGAAAAGAAGTTCCTCCTCATCTCCGTCCTAAATCTACTGCCCTGGATCTTGAGGCTATGTCCCCCCCCATCAATGGGAACAACTTGCCTATCTCCATCTTAACTATGCCTTTTATAATTATATACATTTGTACAGGATCCCCTCTCATTCTCCTAAATTCCAACGACTTTGGCCCCAGACGACTCAATCTCTCCTCATAGGCTGATCCCCCTCATCTTTGGAATCAACCTGGTGAACCTCCTCTCCACCGCCTCCAAGCCAGCTCAAGTAAGGAGACCAGAACTGCAGGCAGCGCTCCAGGTGCGACCTCACCAGTACCTGGTACAGTTGTAGCATTACTTCCCTGCTCCTTAATTCAATCCCTTTTGCTATGAAGGCCAACATTCCACTTGCCTTCTTGATAACCTGCTGTACTTGCAAACCAACTTTTTGTAATTCATGCACCAGCTCTTCCAAGTCCTTCTGCATGGCAGCGTGCTGCAAACACTTGTCATTTGAATAATACTCTGATTTTCCATTTTTCCTTCCAAACTGGATAACCTCACATTTACCAACATTGTACAGCTGCTCTTGTTCCTCCTGCAACGAGGAACCTTGAGCTAGCAGTCAAGACTTCTGGTTTGTTTTTTTTGATCTCTCATGGATAAGATCAGCATTGGGAAAAACATTTCTGGTTTTGTTGTTGAACTGGCGAGAATTTATGAAGCTATCTGCAATAAGCTTTCCACCTCCCCTTCCGAAACAAAACAGCTGAAGGAACACAAAGTGGGTGTAATGGGTTGTCATAAGTAATGGTGCATGCGTTACTTAGCAGGGTGAGGCAAACTGAGAGGGCAAAGTGCTGTGAGAGTGCTATGGATCACCAGGAGGGTTGCATTTTGGAGACTTTGTCCAATGCCGCGTAACTCTGTGTGCTCTAGCATTTGGGAAGAGACCTGGGTTGAAAACAATACCCTTATCCGTGCCTTCTGCATCCCATGGGGCACAGTTTGCAGCTGGTTTGGCTCTTTCTGTTATACACGTGAGCATCGTAGAGATGTTCACTGTGGGAATTTAACTGTGGAGCCTGGGCAGTGAAACCTCGCACGCCCCATAATGCTCATCACTGCCCTGCCAACTCAGTTTGCTAATCTTGATGATGGACGTGCTAACTCTCTTGCATTCTGTCTATTTTGTTTTCTCTCTCCCTTCTATTGCCTCTCTTGGCCTTGCTGTTTCCACATTGCCCCTGCCCCCCCCCCCGTTCTCTCTGCTGTTGTTGCTTGCTATGTGTAGGACAGGGCTGTTCACCCCAGACATGGCGTTCGAAGCCATAGTGAAAAAGCAGGTGCACAAGTTAAAGGAGCCGTGCTTGAAGTGCATTGATATGGTGGTTTCCGAACTAGCTGCTGTCATCAGAAAGTGTAGTGACAAGGTAACGACATCACTGAAACTCGTGTTCATGAATTACTGAGCGGTTTAAATAAGGCTGTCTTTGGAGACTAATCTAATTTCTTTAATCTCTAGTGAGGGAGACAGGCCACAGTTACCTGAACCCATTGGGCAAAAGAGAGTAATGTAACAAGCCACACTGACCAGTAGTGGGCTCTCCCATGTTTCTGAATCCCTGACAGTGAGCAGCTGACACATACCCCAAAGGCAGCAGAGAGTTGGAAATGTAATAGGGATGTGTTTGGAGACTGAATAGGGTATCATTAAATGTGCAGGAGACAATGACAGTTCTCTGTCTGTGGCTCTGGAGAAACATAGTGAGCTTGCAATTATGCATCCATCTTTCTAGCATAGTGAGTTGACGTGAAAAGTGAAATGTTCCATGTTTTTAAATGTCCAATATTCCCATCTTGATGTCTCCAAATCTTGGGATTTGCCCTGTTAACAGAGAGGTGATGACCACGGATTTGGGTTAGAAGTGGTGACACAGGAGAAAGGTTCCGCTCAGTGTTACGGATCAGCCTCCAGGTTTGGTGTTTGTATTCTGCTGTGACCAAACCTCATTTCGAGCCCTCACTGGAGAATGGGCCTCCCTTCTAGGTTTTTATAGATAGACCTGTATCCTTTATAGAACTTTCCAATTAACCAGCTCGGTTCAGTGGGCATTGAACAGTAGCCTCCTTTTCTTTGATGTTTGGAGTGCTTGCGCTCCCACAATACTTCCATGAGTGTGGCCCATCTTTGTTTCTGTTTCGTAGCGGCTGTTTCCCATTTTGACCATCTCGAGACAGTGCTGACCAAGTTTATGAGAGTTGCTTTCTGCACCTTTGTAATGTATTCTTTTCTATGCAGGGTGTCCCCGATCAGTCCACACATTCTGTCCTTGATACTCATTCATCTCTGCGTATCACCCTGTCTTGTCTTGGCTGTTGTTTGATTCCTTGGCTTGTGATGAAGCTTTGAATGAACTGCACTGTCACCCAAAGCACATCTCTCAGTTTAAAACTATTCCAAATTGTCCCGCATCAATTTATATGGTGACATGTATTCCAATCAAAGCTTTCCCTCCGTTCTTTTGGTTCTGTGAGCTGATGTGTGTTGGCAATGAGCTTGCTGTGTTTCATATTTATCTACTCCGGCCCACATTTCTTCTACTCACTATTACTGATCTGTTAGTGGTGCACTGTTTGTGACTGTTGGTTTGAGTTAGACCCCAGCAAACTGCAGTGCTGTCTGCTCTCCTCTCCTTGCAGCTCAACTCCTTTCCCAGGTTACGAGAAGAGACGGAGAGAATTGTAACCACTCATGTTCGAGACCGCGAAGGAAAGACCAAGGACCAGGTGAGCGAGTATTCTGGTCGTGGAGTGTGGCTCGTACAGATTATCAACGGGCTACTCCCACCAAGAGTAGAAGGCTGCCAACTAACTTAGGCTCTGCATGCACATGGAGGATTCATTTGTAACATCCCCGTTCTCTTCTAGATACTTTTGCTGATCGACATTGAACTGTCATACATCAACACAAATCACGAGGACTTTATTGGATTTGCCAAGTAAGTGCTGAGAGAATGTTTAAAATATAGGCCATTTAGAGACTTCTCTGCTGCTGAACGACTGACTGAATCTCTACCAGGTCCACTTTCATGCTTTATCCTCATATTTCTCAATTGTATGAGTGAATTTTTAAAAAATTTATCAGTCTCTACCTGAGACTATTGAACTATTAAGCTTGTGCAGCTATCTGGGGTAAGAAATTACAAAAGTTCAGAGGCTGAGTAAGGAAATTTCTCTCCCTTCAATCTTAAATGATCATTTCCCCAAGTCTACAGTACAGTCCCTTTACCTGGAGAAGTAGTTTATTGATATCTATCTTTTTATAACTTTTTTTATTTTTCACACTATGAACCATATTGACCAAAATAACCATATAACCATTTACGGAGCGGAAACAGGCCATATTTACCTTTACACATAAACATTTCCCTCTTGAATATACACAGTGGCATTTTCTCCCCTTCCCCCCCCTCCCTTCCCACCCACTAAACGTTCAACCTATATGATACATTAAACCCATTAAACAAGGTCATCACACAATGAAAATAAACAAGAAAATTGTGTCATCCACTTTTACATTGATATCTATCTTGAAGACAGTTTCTCTCAGAGATTATTCATTCTTAAGAACTCGAGTATAAGTGCTTCCCCTCCCCCCACAGGTTTCTAAAGCTGCAATATCGCTGAAATGAAGAATTTGACTTCATAGTAGGGAAATTAAGGGATATTGGGAAAAGGCGGGAGATGAGCCTGCCATCAGATCAGCCATGATCGATTGGCTTACTCCTATTTCTCATGTTCTCATAGCTGAATGTCTTCCTACCTTTCTCTCCAAGTCAAGGCATCAACAAGTGGGACGAACTTAACCTTGCTACAACAGGCTTTCTAACTCGAAGGTAGCAAATGGATTCTTTATTCCAGAGAATATCTGTGAGGTGGTGCCTTGCTCACTCTGGTCAACGTTGATAAAACTTGTTAGTTTCATCACTGAGGGTTGCCTTTTGTGTGCTTCAGATCAGAGCTCCCCAACTTGGGAGTCCTCCTCCAGACCACAGTGAAAGGAGGAAGTGGTTCAGACTCTCCGCTTGCCATTCCTGTGGGGATTCAGGTGGGATTGAGAGTTGGGAAGGAGGGGCTGGAGTCAGGTCACACTGGAAGGGGAATCGCTTGTTCTGGAAAAGATTTACTTGTTCAGATGGTAGTTGGGCGACAAAATGTTTGGGCTTGTGAACCCAGGTGAGGCTTGGGGTGTTGAAGAAGACCAGATGTCTAAGTTAGCAGAGGTGACTGAATTTGTGTGAAGTGTGAGATCTTTACAGTGCAATGCATGAAAGTGCTGGAGAAACTTGGCAGGTAATACAGCATCTATAGGCAACCAACATTTCAGGTCTGAGCCTTTCGTCAAGGTAGGAGCAAAGAGCAGAAAGGCACCTGAATAAAAACGTGGGGAGAGGAGGGAGGAAGGAATGGGGGAACCTACCCCCTACCTTTTTATTGTTAGACACCTGCCTGCTTTTTTTTCTCGTACCTTGGCAAAAATGTTGATTACTTCCTATGGATGCTGCGTGACCTGCTGAGTTTCTCCAGTACTCTTGTGTTTTGTACTACCATCACAGTGACTAGGCATTCCTGTTTCATGAGGTCTTTACAGAATTGGCTGTTTCTTCCTCCAGCGCACAACAAAGGAGCAGCCAACTGACAAAGAAACGAGCAGTCCCCAATCAGGTAAGGACAAGGAGCCCCAATGCTGGCCCACAGATTGCCTCTGCATGTTGCAATAAACTTCAGTATGCACTAATGAGTAGGTGTGTAATATCTGGCTTGAATGCCTGTGTCTCACTGTTGGAACAGCGTATGCATCGCTTCACACCATTTAGTAACTATTTCAATGGATGAGATTGTGAACAGTAGGCCACTGCCAAAGGCCCACGCCTTCCCCTCATTTCTTGGCCACTCTGGATCTGTGCCAGTTGGGAGCGTGAGGCTGGGGAATGGGGAAGCAATATGTGTTGCAGTGAGGCAGACAGCAGTGGATATGGGGACAGATAACTGCAACCCCCCCCCCCCCCCCCTCCCCAATTCACTGCTGAATTCATTGGGTCACACCACTAGCTCCTCCACCCCTCTAAATTCATGTGCACTTGACCTGTAACAATGCCCTTGAAAGTATTGCCCTGTCGCTTCATACCCTTCATTCCTTGCCTATCCCCAAGCAACGCTGCCTGTCATGGAACTCTAAAGCCCCACCCTATTCCTCCCTCCTGACTCTTTCCCTCCCTGCCTGTGCACTCCCTCCCCTCTCCTGTGCTACCTCTTTGCCCACCTTTCCTTCCCTTTCTATTCCCCCAGCCCACCCCTCCAGTCATCATCCTATTCCAAAGAATGTTGATGGGAAGAATGTGTCTGGTGTTGGCCATGAGGAGCTGGTGTTGTAGCAGGGAATATTTCAGGTGTGTGGGGCTCAGATGGTGTAATAACAGCATGTCCTTTTGTTTTCTCTCCTTACTGACTCTTCACCTCTTTTTGCCCCCTTTTTCACTCTACCCCTTCCCACTCATGCACTTTTCTCTGATATTCCAACTCCCTTTAATTATTACACTGCTAAAGGGTGAAATCTTGGTGAGTACCGTTTGTGTTGTGTGTTGCTCTAACTTTGATGTGAATCCAGCCTGTCTAATAGTGAGAGGAGGGTTTGGATTTCGGGCTGTCCACAAAATGCTTCCCACTGACAGCCCACTATCTGGATATTGGTTTCTTTCTGTGCTCTCCATCCAATCAACCAATCTCTCAAATTCTCTCTGCAGTTAAATTCCAAGACATTTGCTAAATTGTCACTGGGTGCTGAACTGGTGGTGGGGCAGTAGGCCTGGACTCCATCAACGAATTGTTCCCGAGCAGCCGTTCAATTGTACAATCTGCTCCAGTTAATGGAAGCTCCCAGTCTGTCCTTGGTGGAGTTGTAATGGCCCTAGCCTGCACTACTCTCTGACTTGTGGGTAACCTTTCATGTCAGTGCAGTTGCAGTGTTGATCCAGTAAAATTAATGTCATAATTCAGTCCTGAAATTGCTTGCACTCAGAGCAAATCCACAACAGTGGAGAGAGTGGCAGCCCATCCACAAATTTGATTTGCTCCCCTCTTTCAATCATCTTGGCCCTTGCCCTGATGCCCAAGCACTCAGGATCTGTTCTCCTGCTTTTTCACAGACCGTCCCTCCCTCACTTGTCTTCCTCAATCACAGGTCTTCAGAACCACCTTTTGTCACTTCCAGATTCTATCCCCTTCCCCAATTACTCATTCCTTCTCCCCAATCAGTTGTTCTTTCCCACAGCTTCACTGCCGCCCCCCGCCCCCTCCCCCCACCTTTGAATTATTTGAGGTGAAATGGTGAGAAAGAAATTCTGCCAATTTGGGGGAAAAAGAGGGATTGAATGGGAGTAATCTGGAGGTGATAAAAGAGGTGATTCTGAAGAACTGTCCCTGGGGAGGGCAGTCTCATGGGGCAGTGTGCAAAGAAGTGGGGAGCGAGACCAGAGTGATTGGATTTAATCCCAAAGCCAAGCTAGTAAATAGCTTTGGGACTGGTGATGACGCTGCTGTGAGCAGATTGGCTCTGGCCCTCCTCTGATTGTACCAAGGTAGATGACTAACCGAGTTTGCGTTAAATTAACCCATCTGTTTTGTGTAACTTGACTGCGTAAAATCGACAGGCGCGACTGAACTCTAGCTGGTTATGATTACGGCAGGGTGCTGGCTGTGGCAATCTGCCCAGCCTGTGTTTGCAGCAGTTTGATTAATGGTGTCGTTTTGATGTTCCTAACCACTGTGAAGTTGCAGAGAGTGTTGTCCTGGGTTGAAGCTGAGTTTACTCTGGATGTCTTCTACCTGGCTCCCCAATAGCCCACCCTCGTGTTAAGCCAATTAAGAAGAGGTATTTCCTGTGCCATGTTGTGCTCACGGGGCTGGGGTGAGGGTGCCTTGTCTGCGTTGCAGTAAATCAGCCACTGTAAATTGCCCCTTGTGTGTGAATGAGCGGTAGTATTTTGGGGGATGGAGATAAATTTATTGGAATGTAGGTAGAATGAAATGGGTTGGGGGTGCATACTGTAAAGATGGGTGCTTGATTGTCAGTGGTTCGAAGGTCTTTTTCCATGCTAAATTTTCCTATGGTTAGGATAGGGGAGGGGAGGGAGAAGAAGAGTGGGGAGGCTGGTTTATGAACTGCAGGGATAGATCAGTTTGTCATTCCTGGTACTGGGAGATCCTTGGGAATGTGGAAGCAGTTCCGGGGGGGAGGGGGTGAGTGAGGGGAATGCATTGGAAGTAGGGGTTGCGGCGACCCAGAGCTGGAGAGCTCCGAGAGATGCAGCATGTTGATCATTCTGCTGACTGTTTCCAGGTTATCCGCAGGGGCTGGATCACCATCAACAACATCAGTCTAATGAAGGGAGGCTCCAAAGAATATTGGTTTGTGCTGACAGCAGAATCGCTCTCCTGGTACAAGGACGATGAGGTGAGCTGCTTGCAATGAAGGGCTGGTGGAGGATGTTGGGTTTCATTACAGATCGTTCTCTTTGGAAGCAAGGCCTGCACAGACAAAGCAGGCCTTTCCCTTGAATTGAGAAGATTTCAGATTCACTTCTGTCTATTTGGGTCATGAACCCTTATCTCGTGACATTTTAGAAATTTGGAGTAGGAGAAGAGGCCATTCAGCCCATCTTGTCCAGACCAGCTGCAGAAAATCTTTACCGTTCTATTCCTCTCTGTGTTAATCGTCCTGTTGACTTTGGCACCAAGTGCTCATGCAGGGATTATGTACATCACCTGGCCCTGGTTAGAAATATATTCAACGTTGTTTTAAGTCTTCTATCAATTACCTTGAATCTGTGCTTCCTATTGTCTTTTTTGTGGGAAATAAGTATTTTCTGTTCATCCTCTTTTGGGTTCTCACTTTTACCCTACTTCATTCCAAGCCTAACTAGTTTCTCCACATCCAAAGGGCCTTTTTTTTTTAAGCTTTGTAATATACAGTAAAGTCCCTGCTCTCTGGTGATTGGTAGATGCCGGATAAATGTATTTTCCGATTGCTTGAGACTTACTCTTACAATGGCTAACTAATATAACTGCGTTAATAATACAGTTTAAAAGACAAAAATACTATGCTTGCATTGAACAAACTTCACTTACATGAATATATAAACCTTAAACCATTTTACTTTATTCTCAGTCACATTCTTTGAAAACATTTAACCTTCGCTGCATCTGCAGGTTCCTCCCCCTCCATGGAGCTGCACGAAGACAAACAATAACATTATAGATAATTTAACCCCCACCCCCTCCCCCAACAAGTTTGCAGGTAAAGCCTGTGACTGGGGTGACTCTTACTAAGCAGGGATAAGGAGACACTTAAGAGAGTCACCCCAATAGCGAGTGGCATCAACCAGTTCTTCATCCTGGGCGACACCGTCGCTGTTTCACACAACTTTATTCGAACAGCTGCTACAAGCAAAGCTCGACCAAGGCCCTCCAGTGGCTGAATATTTGCTTCACCGATAGTTTGTGTTACTTCAAAGAACATTTATTTTTATAATTTTAAATGCTTTTTTTTAACCTATTATTTTATTTTTTTTTTAAATTTGCTGATTGTTTGAATTCTGGATACCAGGGATAGAGACTCAGGGAGGGTTTTAATGGAAGCTGGAGATGTTGATGCCATGTAGTTGGAGAGTGCCTGGATGGAATATTAGATCATTGTATCTTAACAAATCTTCAAAACTTACAAGTATAGTCTCTGCTCTAGTTTAACAATCCCTTGTGGTATCTTTTCAGACTCAGGGCCCAGATATACTTCAGATTCCCCCTTGTCTATTTCACTCATTTCAAAGTATTCCAACAGATTTGTCAAACGTCGATTTCTCCTGGATAGATCCTCTTTGACTCTGGAATCCTGTGACCTTCCAGGTGCCCTGTTCCTTAATAATTCCAGCATTTTTTTTCCCCACTAATATCAGGGAAAAATTCTGTGGTTCCATAGCTAATGGTACCAAGATTCACCAACTTTTATTTATTGACTTGAGTAAAAAGCTACCATTTGTTTTTGGATCTTTGGTCCAAATCTCTAGTTATTCAGAGGTTTCACAAGTGAATGTCTGATTAAAGTGAAACATGAAAGTCTGCAGATGCTGTGATTGCCGTATTAACACCGAAATTCTGTAAGAACTCAGCAGGTCTCACTATTGGAAGTAAAGATGCATTACTAGCATTTCGGCCTGATCCCGTCCTCAAGGTACAAGTTTTTAAAAAAAGGTAGGCTTCTGTATTAAAAGGCTGTGGAAAAGGGGAGAATGGGAGGGGGCGGAGTACAGACCAACAGACAAAAGGTGTTATTTGGATATGGAGGACAGGAGAGAGGAAAGGTGAGAATTGATTGGGGGGAGGGCGTTGTTTTCGACTGAGAAAGGAGACTAAAGCCACTTTCAGGTGCATTCTTCGCCAAGAATGCGCCTGCAGAAGCAGATACAGCCCTGTGGAATGGTCTTTCAGGTGGCATCCCTGAAAGCGCTGCGCTGTCCACCTGAAAGGGACAGCTGCAGGAGAGGCACCTCAGAGAGCACTCCGGCTCCTGTTAAGGCAGGGGTGGCAGGGAGAGGATGAAAGGTGCAGGAATTTGCGTCACCAGCTGATTGTCATCATGCAGCTGCATTCAGGTGCCTCGGGGGATTGCTCAGATGCAGAGATTATACCTCCCGGAAGAGGGTTGTTGAGTATTCCTCTGAGCCGCATTGCTCTTTCGGGTGGCCTCCCGACAGCTGCATTCGAGTAGAATATGTGGCTTTATATCTGGGTATTCTGGCCACCTGAAAGAGGCTTGAGGGAAGAAGGAAAGAAGTAGAGGAAAAGAGGCATAGGGAAGGATGGATGGGGGGGGGGGTCTAAATGAAACCGAAGAGGTTGATGTTAATGCCATCTAGTTGGAGGGTACCCAGATGGAATACGAGGTGTTGTTTTCTCTATTCTGACAGTGCATGATCCCATGGACAGGACAAACACGTCAGCAAGGGAATGAAGCAGGGAATTGAAATGGGTGGCCACTGGGAGATTCACCCAATTGATGCGGGCAGAGCCGAGGTGCTCAACGAACTGATCTTGCAGTCTGCGTCCAATTTCTCCAATGCAGAGGGGACCACAATAGGAGCACCAGATGCAGTAGATTACCCCCTGCATATATGCATTAAATGTTGCTTCACTTGGAAGGACTGTTTGGGGCCCCGAATGGTGGTGAGGGAGAGAGTGCTAGTGCAAGTGGAACATCTCCTGCGGACTTGGGGTGGGGGGTAGCTACCAAGTGGGTGAGTGGGCTTTCAAAATTGATCGTAATGATTGAAAAGCTGTTCCTCCAGCACTAACTGTAAAACATAAAAGTCTGCAGTCACCATGGTTGAAGTAAAAAAAATACAAGCTGGAGAAACTCAGCTGGTCAAAAATTACTTTGCTGTATAACGTACACTGTTCGACTGGCAGTGTTTTTACTGTCTTTGTTTCTCAGCACAAAAGTTTAGTTCCTACCTTCCTTGTGCGTGATCACTTCCTCATTTTGAGATCTGATTCCTTTTTTTTTCCCATCAAATTCCCACCTGCCTAAAATCTGCTGCCTTCCCTTATATTCTTTATCTTCACCGTACATTGTTGAATCATCTGTAATGGACCTGGTTCCTCTGAGTGCAGCCAGCACTATTAACCTCATGTACGAGTTGAATTGTAAAACGCACTTGGGATTTCTGTGGCTGCCTGAAGCTCCTACCAACCTTGTAGTCATCGGTCCCACTCCGCCTTCACAGTGTCGTTGCAGTGACACCTATTGCCTGGAAAGGGGGGTGGTGACAGAGTGCACTGACCAGCTATGGGTTTGCTAACGATCGTGTGATTGTTGCAGGAGAAAGAAAAGAAGTACATGCTGCCCCTCGACAACCTGAAGCTAAAGGACGTGGAGAAAGGCTTCATGTCCACTAAGCACATCTTTGCAATCTTCAACACTGAGCACAGGTCAGTGCCTGCAGTTCCCACTGCTGCACGCTGTGGGGAATGGAGGAGTGGGATTGGCCCAACGTTACCCTTGGCCTGCTTGATGCGTTGACTGAGATTACAGAGTCGTGGAGAGATTCACCAGGCTCTTTGTTCTGCTGAGCCCTGCAGAAACCAAGAAGCACCTAATTACACCTTGGACGTTGGATGATCTAGAGCAGTGGTCCCTAACCTTTTGCTTTCTGCTCACATTCCACTTTAAGTAATCCCTATGCCATCAGTTCTCTGTGATTAGTAAGGGTTTGCTTAAGATGGTTTGTGAGTGGGAAGGGAAGGTTGAGGATCACTGCTCTCGACCCAATTGTTACTGAAATATTTTGCTTGAGAAAAATTGTCATGGCCCCATTTCCTTTGGAGTTATGAAACCTAGCACATAACAAGTCAATGAGGTATGATTAAAACAGTGGTTTTCAACCTTTTTCTTTCTACCCAATAACCACCCTAAGCAATCTCTTACTAATCACAGAACACATATGGCATAAGGAATACTTAAAGTGGTATGTGAGTGGAAAGTAAAAGGTTGGGAACCACTGATGTAGAGCTAAGTTTGCAAAATAAAAGTCAGAATTAAAATGTGATTTGGGTGCCTTGCCCTTGAGTCCTTGTACTCTGCTTCCTGTTAACCCAGTTTAAGGAACACTTGTCGGATGTTTGCACAGCTGATTGATGGCAGATGCTGAACATTGACTTGTCTTTTTTTTCTGCTTCAGGAATGTTTATAAAGACTACCGACAGATTGAGCTGGCTTGTGAGTCCCAGGAGGATGTGGACAGTTGGAAGGCTTCTTTCCTGAGGGCTGGGGTCTATCCTGAGAGGGAGAACGTAAGGTTCAGTTTCTTCTCCATGCCAGAAAACTCAGATCACTATCTCTTGAGCCTCATCTTAAAAAAAATTGCTCTTGTGTTTAGATCAGGCTCTATATCCCTGCAGTCAAGCAAACTTAATGTCATCAGAACCTACCTCCTCCAAAATGTCTGGTGGATGCTGGGACCTAAAATTAATTTTATTTCTTTTTTTAAACTTTAGACATTCAGCATTGTAACAGACTATTTTGGCCCACAAATCCTTTCCCGCCTGTTAACCTACTCCTTCGGTACGTTTTGAACGGTGGGAGGAGATCAGAGCCCATTTGGAGGGGCCTGACCTGAGAATTCCACCCCCCCCCCCCCCCCCCCCCCCAACCCCATGACACCAACCCTGGGATGGTCAGTTGTTAAGGTGAACAGTTGCAGCATCCAGCGAATTTGTCACAACCCATTGTCCAGAAACGTGGCTGGTAGACAAGAGATTGACAAGTAGTACTGCCCTTTGTGGATAAATGGGCAAATTTGGATTTGAATTGATAAAGGGTGATGTAATTTTCCGTTGATTTACATTCAGCAACAATAGAACTTTAAAGCCCAGTGCACACCCTTCGGCCCATGATGTTATGCTGACCTATGTAAATTTATTCAACAGTCTAAACTTTCCCTAGGCTCTAAAGGTTGTCATAGCCAAAGGGTGGTCGTGGGGACGAGCTCCTACTGCTACATAAATGCTCTTCTTTGTGTGCATCCCAAGCAGACTCTGACAACCAAGTCCAACTCCTGGCCTCCATGTGTGGCAAAGTTCTTTTGCCCGGCGGAGCTGTTCTCACTGACAGGAGAAGGGGCAAAGGTGGAGGCCACTGGCACCTTGAAACCTGTTGCTTCCGGGCAGATGGGGCTCATTAACCACGGATGGTAACTCATCTAGGAGAGGGCAAACTCAGATTTCAAATCTCCGCTGTCTTGTGCTTCTACCCGGTCACAGGAAGGGCTTTGGGAGTAAACCCTGGGGTAAAAGTCCAGAGTCGGTGTTCCAAAGCCGGCTGCTGTACCCAGCACTGGCACGGCAACTCCTGTGATACTGCTGGCACCAAACTGTAGCGACTTTTGTCGTTCCTTTGGATCTGTCATTGGCATGGAGAGGGGGATCCCACACATGAGCAACAGATGGATCTCCATATCAACTCTGCCTGACTTGTGCCCTGGAGAGGCCACTCTACAGTGACTACTGGAGGCGTGATACCCATGGTCGATGATGACAGACGGAGGCCACACACACACCCAAAACCCTCTACTTGCTTGAGTCTTTCAGATACACCACCTCAGGCACCCACTACTCTGTGTATAAAACAAAATACAAAAACAACAACATAAGTGACGTCTCCCCTAAGCTTTCCTCTCTTCACCTTCACCAGAAGTTCTCTGGAATTTGCTACTGTCACCCCGGGGAAAAGTTGACTGTGCACCCTTTCTATGTCTTGTAATCTTGTTGATTAAGTCATCTCTCATCCACCTTTGCTCCAAAGAGAAAAGTCCTAGCTCTGTTAACCTTGCCTCATAAGACGTGTGCTCCCATCCAGGCAACATCATGGTAAATCTCCTCTGGACCCTTTCCAAAGCTTCTACATCCATACTGTGATGAGGCAACCAGAACTGAACACAATATTCCAAGTGTGGTCTAAACAGAGTTTTATAGAGCTGCATCATTACCTCACTACGCTTGAACTCAATCCCCCAATGAATGAAGGCCAGCCTTCTGAACTACCCTATCAACCTGTGAGATACTCTATCTTTACATTTGATCTTTCAAAATGCATCTCTCCACACTTATCCAGATTGATCAACATCTGCCATTTCTCCACCCAACATCCTGTCTAAAACCTGTTGTAACCTATGACAAATATTCGATACTATTCACAGCACCTGTAACCTTCATGAAATCTTGCCAGCTAGAAAGTACAGGGATGCGCTGCTTAATGTTCATGATATATTCTGTGAAATTGGGCATTATGTGATGTGGGTGCTGTGCGAACACCATATTAGCAAAGCTATGGATACTGTAGTGTACCTGTAAACTTTAATTTGTTATTAGGGACCAGTGTGGTAACTGACACAGGGTTATGGGCAGAGACCGGGGTTGTGGGATCAGTGGAGGGCCCGAGCCGGGGCTGTGGGGCCCGAGCCGGGGCTGTGGGGCCCGAGCCGGGGCTGTGGGGCCCGAGCCGGGGCTGTGGGGCCCGAGCCGGGGCTGTGGGGCCCGAGCCGGGGCTGTGGGGCCCGAGCCGGGGCTGTGGGGCCCGAGCCGGGGCTGTGGGGCCCGAGCCGGGGCTGTGGGGCCCGAGCCGGGGCTGTGGGGCCCGAGCCGGGGCTGTGGGGCCCGAGCCGGGGCTGTGGGGCCCGAGCCGGGGCTGTGGGGCCCGAGCCGGGGCTGTGGGGCCCGAGCCGGGGCTGTGGGGCCCGAGCCGGGGCTGTGGGGCCCGAGCCGGGGCTGTGGGGCCCGAGCCGGGGCTGTGGGGCCCGAGCCGGGGCTGTGGGGCCCGAGCCGGGGCTGTGGGGCCCGAGCCGGGGCTGTGGGGCCCGAGCCGGGGCTGTGGGGCCCGAGCCGGGGCTGTGGGGCCCGAGCCGGGGCTGTGGGGCCCGAGCCGGGGCTGTGGGGCCCGAGCCGGGGCTGTGGGGCCCGAGCCGGGGCTGTGGGGCCCGAGCCGGGGCTGTGGGGCCCGAGCCGGGGCTGTGGGGCCCGAGCCGGGGCTGTGGGGCCCGAGCCGGGGCTGTGGGGCCCGAGCCGGGGCTGTGGGGCCCGAGCCGGGGCTGTGGGGCCCGAGCCGGGGCTGTGGGGCCCGAGCCGGGGCTGTGGGGCCCGAGCCGGGGCTGTGGGGCCCGAGCCGGGGCTGTGGGGCCCGAGCCGGGGCTGTGGGGCCCGAGCCGGGGCTGTGGGGCCCGAGCCGGGGCTGTGGGGCCCGAGCCGGGGCTGTGGGGCCCGAGCCGGGGCTGTGGGGCCCGAGCCGGGGCTGTGGGGCCCGAGCCGGGGCTGTGGGGCCCGAGCCGGGGCTGTGGGGCCCGAGCCGGGGCTGTGGGGCCCGAGCCGGGGCTGTGGGGCCCGAGCCGGGGCTGTGGGGCCCGAGCCGGGGCTGTGGGGCCCGAGCCGGGGCTGTGGGGCCCGAGCCGGGGCTGTGGGGCCCGAGCCGGGGCTGTGGGGCCCGAGCCGGGGCTGTGGGGCCCGAGCCGGGGCTGTGGGGCCCGAGCCGGGGCTGTGGGGCCCGAGCCGGGGCTGTGGGGCCCGAGCCGGGGCTGTGGGGCCCGAGCCGGGGCTGTGGGGCCCGAGCCGGGGCTGTGGGGCCCGAGCCGGGGCTGTGGGGCCCGAGCCGGGGCTGTGGGGCCCGAGCCGGGGCTGTGGGGCCCGAGCCGGGGCTGTGGGGCCCGAGCCGGGGCTGTGGGGCCCGAGCCGGGGCTGTGGGGCCCGAGCCGGGGCTGTGGGGCCCGAGCCGGGGCTGTGGGGCCCGAGCCGGGGCTGTGGGGCCCGAGCCGGGGCTGTGGGGCCCGAGCCGGGGCTGTGGGGCCCGAGCCGGGGCTGTGGGGCCCGAGCCGGGGCTGTGGGGCCCGAGCCGGGGCTGTGGGGCCCGAGCCGGGGCTGTGGGGCCCGAGCCGGGGCTGTGGGGCCCGAGCCGGGGCTGTGGGGCCCGAGCCGGGGCTGTGGGGCCCGAGCCGGGGCTGTGGGGCCCGAGCCGGGGCTGTGGGGCCCGAGCCGGGGCTGTGGGGCCCGAGCCGGGGCTGTGGGGCCCGAGCCGGGGCTGTGGGGCCCGAGCCGGGGCTGTGGGGCCCGAGCCGGGGCTGTGGGGCCCGAGCCGGGGCTGTGGGGCCCGAGCCGGGGCTGTGGGGCCCGAGCCGGGGCTGTGGGGCCCGAGCCGGGGCTGTGGGGCCCGAGCCGGGGCTGTGGGGCCCGAGCCGGGGCTGTGGGGCCCGAGCCGGGGCTGTGGGGCCCGAGCCGGGGCTGTGGGGCCCGAGCCGGGGCTGTGGGGCCCGAGCCGGGGCTGTGGGGCCCGAGCCGGGGCTGTGGGGCCCGAGCCGGGGCTGTGGGGCCCGAGCCGGGGCTGTGGGGCCCGAGCCGGGGCTGTGGGGCCCGAGCCGGGGCTGTGGGGCCCGAGCCGGGGCTGTGGGGCCCGAGCCGGGGCTGTGGGGCCCGAGCCGGGGCTGTGGGGCCCGAGCCGGGGCTGTGGGGCCCGAGCCGGGGCTGTGGGGCCCGAGCCGGGGCTGTGGGGCCCGAGCCGGGGCTGTGGGGCCCGAGCCGGGGCTGTGGGGCCCGAGCCGGGGCTGTGGGGCCCGAGCCGGGGCTGTGGGGCCCGAGCCGGGGCTGTGGGGCCCGAGCCGGGGCTGTGGGGCCCGAGCCGGGGCTGTGGGGCCCGAGCCGGGGCTGTGGGGCCCGAGCCGGGGCTGTGGGGCCCGAGCCGGGGCTGTGGGGCCCGAGCCGGGGCTGTGGGGCCCGAGCCGGGGCTGTGGGGCCCGAGCCGGGGCTGTGGGGCCCGAGCCGGGGCTGTGGGGCCCGAGCCGGGGCTGTGGGGCCCGAGCCGGGGCTGTGGGGCCCGAGCCGGGGCTGTGGGGCCCGAGCCGGGGCTGTGGGGCCCGAGCCGGGGCTGTGGGGCCCGAGCCGGGGCTGTGGGGCCCGAGCCGGGGCTGTGGGGCCCGAGCCGGGGCTGTGGGGCCCGAGCCGGGGCTGTGGGGCCCGAGCCGGGGCTGTGGGGCCCGAGCCGGGGCTGTGGGGCCCGAGCCGGGGCTGTGGGGCCCGAGCCGGGGCTGTGGGGCCCGAGCCGGGGCTGTGGGGCCCGAGCCGGGGCTGTGGGGCCCGAGCCGGGGCTGTGGGGCCCGAGCCGGGGCTGTGGGGCCCGAGCCGGGGCTGTGGGGCCCGAGCCGGGGCTGTGGGGCCCGAGCCGGGGCTGTGGGGCCCGAGCCGGGGCTGTGGGGCCCGAGCCGGGGCTGTGGGGCCCGAGCCGGGGCTGTGGGGCCCGAGCCGGGGCTGTGGGGCCCGAGCCGGGGCTGTGGGGCCCGAGCCGGGGCTGTGGGGCCCGAGCCGGGGCTGTGGGGCCCGAGCCGGGGCTGTGGGGCCCGAGCCGGGGCTGTGGGGCCCGAGCCGGGGCTGTGGGGCCCGAGCCGGGGCTGTGGGGCCCGAGCCGGGGCTGTGGGGCCCGAGCCGGGGCTGTGGGGCCCGAGCCGGGGCTGTGGGGCCCGAGCCGGGGCTGTGGGGCCCGAGCCGGGGCTGTGGGGCCCGAGCCGGGGCTGTGGGGCCCGAGCCGGGGCTGTGGGGCCCGAGCCGGGGCTGTGGGGCCCGAGCCGGGGCTGTGGGGCCCGAGCCGGGGCTGTGGGGCCCGAGCCGGGGCTGTGGGGCCCGAGCCGGGGCTGTGGGGCCCGAGCCGGGGCTGTGGGGCCCGAGCCGGGGCTGTGGGGCCCGAGCCGGGGCTGTGGGGCCCGAGCCGGGGCTGTGGGGCCCGAGCCGGGGCTGTGGGGCCCGAGCCGGGGCTGTGGGGCCCGAGCCGGGGCTGTGGGGCCCGAGCCGGGGCTGTGGGGCCCGAGCCGGGGCTGTGGGGCCCGAGCCGGGGCTGTGGGGCCCGAGCCGGGGCTGTGGGGCCCGAGCCGGGGCTGTGGGGCCCGAGCCGGGGCTGTGGGGCCCGAGCCGGGGCTGTGGGGCCCGAGCCGGGGCTGTGGGGCCCGAGCCGGGGCTGTGGGGCCCGAGCCGGGGCTGTGGGGCCCGAGCCGGGGCTGTGGGGCCCGAGCCGGGGCTGTGGGGCCCGAGCCGGGGCTGTGGGGCCCGAGCCGGGGCTGTGGGGCCCGAGCCGGGGCTGTGGGGCCCGAGCCGGGGCTGTGGGGCCCGAGCCGGGGCTGTGGGGCCCGAGCCGGGGCTGTGGGGCCCGAGCCGGGGCTGTGGGGCCCGAGCCGGGGCTGTGGGGCCCGAGCCGGGGCTGTGGGGCCCGAGCCGGGGCTGTGGGGCCCGAGCCGGGGCTGTGGGGCCCGAGCCGGGGCTGTGGGGCCCGAGCCGGGGCTGTGGGGCCCGAGCCGGGGCTGTGGGGCCCGAGCCGGGGCTGTGGGGCCCGAGCCGGGGCTGTGGGGCCCGAGCCGGGGCTGTGGGGCCCGAGCCGGGGCTGTGGGGCCCGAGCCGGGGCTGTGGGGCCCGAGCCGGGGCTGTGGGGCCCGAGCCGGGGCTGTGGGGCCCGAGCCGGGGCTGTGGGGCCCGAGCCGGGGCTGTGGGGCCCGAGCCGGGGCTGTGGGGCCCGAGCCGGGGCTGTGGGGCCCGAGCCGGGGCTGTGGGGCCCGAGCCGGGGCTGTGGGGCCCGAGCCGGGGCTGTGGGGCCCGAGCCGGGGCTGTGGGGCCCGAGCCGGGGCTGTGGGGCCCGAGCCGGGGCTGTGGGGCCCGAGCCGGGGCTGTGGGGCCCGAGCCGGGGCTGTGGGGCCCGAGCCGGGGCTGTGGGGCCCGAGCCGGGGCTGTGGGGGTACAGAATATAATTTCCTATAGCTAGCAATCACTTTTTCTAAATTACTGTGGACTTGCTTGTGGTAACTGAATAATTACGGTAATTGGTAACTGAAAAAACTGAATAAATGCGGTTGGACTTTGCCCGAGCTGAAAATTGATGTGAGTCGGTGCTGTTGGGAGAGGACATCCTTCAGAAATACGGAGATGATGATGGGAGGCAGCTGGAGAGTTTCATGGGGGGCTTTGGAGTTGAGGTATTGATTGGGGGAGTGGTATCTGGATGCCTGCAGCATTGAGGGGAGAAACTGGAGATGATGTGGTGGAGATCAGGCACTTTTTAATTGCTGACAATGTTCCACAGGCAGAAAATGAAGAGAGTGGAAGCACCACCGACACATTTTCAATGGACCCTCAGCTGGAGAGGCAGGTGGAGACCATTCGCAACTTGGTGGATTCCTACATGAGCATTGTCAACAAGTCAATTAGGGATCTGATGCCAAAGACCATCATGCACCTTATGATCAACAATGTAATTTGGTCGTGATCAATACTGGGGAAGGGAAGAAGGCTGGAATGAGGCGGTGGGATAAGGAGGAGGGGCGGTGGAATAAGGTGGTGGGAGAGTGTCTGTGTATATGAAGGGCTTGGGGAGTGGTTGAGTGCTTGCTGGTGGAGTGTCAGTGTGGGCAGATCGGGGTGAGAGGAATAGTGTGATGGGAAAGGGGAGTCAATGCAGTGAAGAGGGGGAATATGCAGGCTTTCCATGGTTAAAATACAGGGAAATAGGATGGGAGAGGGTGTGGCAAGCAGGAGAGTGGTTGAGGTGTTGGCGGTGGGCAAGGGGCTGGTCTCGCTGGCGAATGGGGAAGGGGATGAACCAGCTGAGGGGATATCGGGATGGTCAATAATGCTAGCATTGTTGGTGGGTCGAATGACATGCCTGAGCGTGCCCTTTCTTCCCGCAGACCAAGGACTTCATCCACTCGGAACTGCTGGCTTTCCTTTACTCCTCCACGGACCAAAACAGCTTAATGGAGGAATCTGTTGAGCAGGCTCAGAGACGTGATGAGATGCTGCGAATGTACCACGCCATCAAGGAAGCGCTCCACATCATCGGGGACATCAGCACCAGCACCATCAGCGCCCCCCTGCCCCCGCCAGTCGATGACTCCTGGCTGTCCACTCAGTCAGGGGGACACAGGTAGGCCAGTGGGCAAAGAGTCAGGGCTGACGATTTGTTGCTAGTCATGTGCCAGATTTCCTTTGGACCAGCAGGGGAAACCAAGTTCCCTGTGTGTGGGTCATTGACTGCCATTCCTTTAGGGGAGGCATTTTACTTTAGAGACAGCACAGTAACAAGCCCTTCCAGACCCAGGCGTCTTTAGATAGTGGGAAGAAACCTGAGTACCCGGAGGAAACCCACGCAAGACACAAGGAGAACGTACAGTTACACAATCCTTTATCTGGACATCTAAAATCCGGAAAGCTCCAAAAATCGGCATTTTTTTCCTGGTGCTGGAGGGAGGGAGAGAGGCAGCAGCACAACTAGGTTGGGTTGGGGGGGGGGGGGGTGGGAGACGGCAACATAACTTAGGTGGGCGAGGGGGAGGAGAGAGATGGCAGCACGACTCAGGTGGGTGGGGGGGAGAGAGACGGCAGCGCGATTTGGGTGGGCGAGGGGGGGAGAGAGACGGCAGCGCAACTCAGGTGGGGGGAGAGAGAAGGCAGCACGACTTGGGCGGGGGTAAAGAGAAGGCAGTGCAACTCGGGCAGGGGGGAGAGAGCGAGACGGCAGCGCCACTCGGGCAGGGGAGGGGAGAGCAAGATGGCAGAACCACTCGGGAGGGGGAGAGAGAGTGAGACGGCAGAACCACTCGGGAGGGGGAGAGAGAGCGAGATGGCAGCACGTCTCGGGTGGCGAGGGGGAGAGAGACGCAAGCACAACAGCACAATTCGGGTGGGCTTAAACCTGGGGCAGCTGGGTTTTCTGAAATCGAGGAAAAATCCAAAATTTGGAAAACACTGTCCCCCGAGGTTCCAGATAAAGGATTGTGTACCTGTACAAACCCCTCAAAGACAGCAGCAAATTCGATCCTGGGCCACCAGCGCTGTAACAGCCTTGTGCTAACCGCGCTACCCCTGTGGTACAGTGTTGTGAGTTACAGGAATTTATTGGGTGCCATGGAGGTGTGGGCGTCACAGTGATATTAAGTTTAAATTTAGACATACAGCACAGTAACAAGCCCTTTCAGCCCACGTGTCTGTGCCTCCCATGGTACATTTTGAATGGTGGGAGGAAACTGGAGCATTGGGGAAGCCCCACACAGACACAGGAAAAATGTACAGACAGAACAGGATTTGAACCCTTGGCACTATAGTAGCATTGCACTAACCACTATGCCATCTTTTCCGCCCCATGATATGAGGGGTCGCAGCCTTGTCCATACAGGGACTGGATGGAGAGTGTGATCAACAAGGGACTTGGGCCAATGCCCATCAAGGGGGAGAGTGCATTTGGGCTTGATGTTGGGATTATAACTGCAGCCTTCATTGCTCCCTCAGCCCGCGACCTCAGCGCCGGCCACACCCAGTAATGGGAATGCCCAGCAGACCACCCGGGGTGCGAGGGCCAACCCCGGGCCCCCCGTTGATTCCCACCCCGGTACAGGGATTTGGAGCCCCTCCTATCCCGTCGAGGCCTGCTCCCATGAACGACGGTTTTGGAGCCCCACCTCAGATTCCCTCCCGGCCGGCACGGATTCCACCTGGACCCCCGGGACTGCCCAGGTAAGTGGAAGCCTAGGTCTCTGATCCTGTGCCTGTGGGCACATCTGGAGCAGGACCTGGTGTTTGCCGGCATTTGGGAATCATCATTTTTGGAATTTTCACTACATCTTCATTCCACCTGCCAGGAAGGTACTCTGCTGTCTTCCAGTGTGTTAGAGGGTCCACACCACGAGTCCCCACACCTGCTTGTCTCTCAGGGATGGGGACCCTCTTCTATTTGTCTCTGTGTGTCTCAGGGTTTTCTCCTCCCCTTGCATGTTGCCTTGGGGATAAGGTACCTCATCTGACTGTCTGGCTTTGGCAGGGTTTCTCATCCATCTGTTTGACCCTGTCATCCCATCTCTTTCTGTCGTGGGGGTTGGGGCGGGGGGGGTGGGGGAATAGGCCGGCGTGGGGGAGCCTTGTCCATATGTTTGCTTGGGAGTGCCTCACACTTTTTTGTATCTCTCAATTCCCTTTTTCAAGTTGTCTATGGCAGTTTGACTCTCCCTCACTGCCCCGTAACATGAAAGTTGGCCTCTCCCGATGGAAACGTAGCTGAGGGTTGACATCTTCCTTGAAATAATCACGTGACTGCCCAAATCTTCCATTACTTGCCTACCCAGACTGTCACAGTGATGGTGTTTAAAATCAGCCCGCACTGTAATAACAAATAGCAGAATCAATTAAGCATAAAACAGTTTACTTTATTCAACCTTGATCTTGCTAGTGGGAGAAGGGATACAAAATGAAAAAGTTCAGTAACACTTTCTCTACACTGAGCCCCAACTCAAAGCACATGTTCATCGCACTTTTATACACCTTTAGGCGGGGGTCTGCGTGAGACCCTACAAGTTTCACATACGTTTCCTTGTGTCGATAGATGAAAGGAAAGACTGGATAATTACATGGAGGGGAGGATTGGAGGGGTATGGACCAGGTGCTGGTCAGGAGGGTGGGGATCTGTTCCGGCATGGACTAGTAGGGCCAAACTGGCCTGTTCTGTGCTGTATATGGTTATATGGACTGGGAAATGTCAGGGCATCCTTTATTCAAGGTGTATTTACATTGTGTTACTAACTCATTTCAGCACAGGAAAGTCATGTTAGAAGGCAATTATGTTCCAACCATTTTACAGCCTCTACTATATGTACTTGCCTAATTCATTAGCCCTCTATTAAGCATATTCGTTAAACTTATTCTTTCACAGTGTTGTGGTCCCATTAGCAGCTTATGGGTTAGCGTGTCTCCTTATTCTCTGATGTGTCCCTTTGAAATACTTCAGCTTCTATCTCATTTAAAAACCTCCTGGCGCACTCACTTGAGTCAGACAGCTTGTGGCTTGGGTCTGACTCCAGAGACTGGAACACAGTGCAGCATTGAGCTGTTCTGGTAATTCCATTGTCATGAATCTGTTTCAATTTAATTTTTTTTAAATTTAGACTGACAGCCCGGTAACTGGCCCTTTTGGCCCATGAGCCTGTGCTGCCCCAATTACAACCAACTGACCTACAACCCACCGTACGTTTTGAAGTTTAATAGCAGTTGTGGCCTTCCACATCGCAGAAGTCGCTACTTAATTAGCTGCACCGTGCTTTGGGATGGTCTGGATTGAAGAGAAATGAGATGTAGAAATGTGAGGCTCCTTTTTCAATTTCAACCTTCAAGTGGATCCTCCATTTCTTTCTTTTACATCTTCACTGCCTTCCCCTGTATCGAATGAACTCTTCAGTTTGACCCAAATGCTCACCTTTGAATTCATTGCTGTGGTGTCTTTCATTGTCTTTAACGATTTTCTCCTGCCCTGCACCTTACCTGAAGCTCCTGCCAGGTTCGGGCTGCTACAACACAGAACCGATGACTTGTCACAATCACGAACATCCTGTGACCATTCTTCCTGAACTGATCCCAGTACAGTAAAATCCCCAGTGTCCAGCACGAATGGGGATTGTTAGATGTCGGATAAGTGGATTTCCCAGATGCTTGACACTGCATGTTGTGTGAATGAAGAATGTGGTTTTTTTTTTTACCCATTTACTTTCCGTTATTTTTTTTTTTGCCGGTTCCTTCCAGGGATTTTACTGTATATAACATTAACTACACCATTCTCTAGTTACATTTCAGCTGCATGGCACAGTGTTTGTCTAGTTCCCTCCATTCCACTGCAATGGCTTCCTTCCCCAAACCCAGTTACTCTAGTATTGTTGAAGGATCTATCCTTTGACCCCTTCCACATCCATGTTTTTTCCAGGTAATATCACTTGTGGTGGTGCTCCCAGCATTACTCACTTTCTCTTAATTCTCAGACCATCCAGGACTTGAATGAGCAGAAATCTCCTTGGATTAAAACAGTTAGAAGGCAATCTCCCATGCCCATTGCAGCCAACTTCATCCCTCTTCTGGCAGAACCATTCTCCTTAATTTGGTTTTAGATGTGCCTTTATTGTCTGTTTCTATTTCAATAACATCACCTGGTTTTGTCCGGCTTGCTGTTGATTCCATTCCTGTTTTCACCTCCACCCATAAATATTTCCAGTGCACTCCAGCAGCTTATACAAGAACATAAGAAATAGGACCAGGAGTCGGCCATCCGGCCCGTCAAGCCTGCTTCTCCATTCAGTGAGATCATGTCTAATCTGATGACAGACTCATCTCCATCTACCTGTCTTTTCCCCATATCCCTTAATTCCCCTACCGTGTTTAAAAAAACAACTACCTGGGTTTAAAGCTTGGACTTTTTGAGTGTGGTGCTTAATCTTTGGGAATCACTTTGAGTATGCAAAGTTCAACAGCGTGAGCTGCCTCTAATGGAGCATTTTGGCTTCTGTAGGTGATCTCCCAGTGCGTAATTTCCCCACCAATTGAAACCATCTTCTGCAGAGTCATCCTGCACACCTGGTTTCTGATTGATTCTGCATTCCCGCGAGCGTGCTACTTTTAAATAGATAACGGCAGAATATTTCACGAGTTTCACGTTACCTCAGTGTTGGGAGATTTTGTGAACCTAAGAAAATGTGAATCTGGCCCATCAAATCCCTCAGTGGATCCCCCAGCCTGGAGTCGCTCTGCCCCCCAGCCTGGAGTCGCTCTGCCCCCCAGCCTGGAGTCGCTCTGCCCCCCAGCCTGGAGTCGCTCTGCCCCCCAGCCTGGAGTCGCTCTGCCCCCCAGCCTGGAGTCGCTCTGCCCCCCAGCCTGGAGTCGCTCTGCCCCCCAGCCTGGAGTCGCTCTGCCCCCCAGCCTGGAGTCGCTCTGCCCCCCAGCCTGGAGTCGCTCTGCCCCCCAGCCTGGAGTCGCTCTGCCCCCCAGCCTGGAGTCGCTCTGCCCCCCAGCCTGGAGTCGCTCTGCCCCCCAGCCTGGAGTCGCTCTGCCCCCCAGCCTGGAGTCGCTCTGCCCCCCAGCCTGGAGTCGCTCTGCCCCCCAGCCTGGAGTCGCTCTGCCCCCCAGCCTGGAGTCGCTCTGCCCCCCAGCCTGGAGTCGCTCTGCCCCCCAGCCTGGAGTCGCTCTGCCCCCCAGCCTGGAGTCGCTCTGCCCCCCAGCCTGGAGTCGCTCTGCCCCCCAGCCTGGAGTCGCTCTGCCCCCCAGCCTGGAGTCGCTCTGCCCCCCAGCCTGGAGTCGCTCTGCCCCCCAGCCTGGAGTCGCTCTGCCCCCCAGCCTGGAGTCGCTCTGCCCCCCAGCCTGGAGTCGCTCTGCCCCCCAGCCTGGAGTCGCTCTGCCCCCCAGCCTGGAGTCGCTCTGCCCCCCAGCCTGGAGTCGCTCTGCCCCCCAGCCTGGAGTCGCTCTGCCCCCCAGCCTGGAGTCGCTCTGCCCCCCAGCCTGGAGTCGCTCTGCCCCCCAGCCTGGAGTCGCTCTGCCCCCCAGCCTGGAGTCGCTCTGCCCCCCAGCCTGGAGTCGCTCTGCCCCCCAGCCTGGAGTCGCTCTGCCCCCCAGCCTGGAGTCGCTCTGCCCCCCAGCCTGGAGTCGCTCTGCCCCCCAGCCTGGAGTCGCTCTGCCCCCCAGCCTGGAGTCGCTCTGCCCCCCAGCCTGGAGTCGCTCTGCCCCCCAGCCTGGAGTCGCTCTGCCCCCCAGCCTGGAGTCGCTCTGCCCCCCAGCCTGGAGTCGCTCTGCCCCCCAGCCTGGAGTCGCTCTGCCCCCCAGCCTGGAGTCGCTCTGCCCCCCAGCCTGGAGTCGCTCTGCCCCCCAGCCTGGAGTCGCTCTGCCCCCCAGCCTGGAGTCGCTCTGCCCCCCAGCCTGGAGTCGCTCTGCCCCCCAGCCTGGAGTCGCTCTGCCCCCCAGCCTGGAGTCGCTCTGCCCCCCAGCCTGGAGTCGCTCTGCCCCCCAGCCTGGAGTCGCTCTGCCCCCCAGCCTGGAGTCGCTCTGCCCCCCAGCCTGGAGTCGCTCTGCCCCCCAGCCTGGAGTCGCTCTGCCCCCCAGCCTGGAGTCGCTCTGCCCCCCAGCCTGGAGTCGCTCTGCCCCCCAGCCTGGAGTCGCTCTGCCCCCCAGCCTGGAGTCGCTCTGCCCCCCAGCCTGGAGTCGCTCTGCCCCCCAGCCTGGAGTCGCTCTGCCCCCCAGCCTGGAGTCGCTCTGCCCCCCAGCCTGGATCCAGGATAATCCTCCACACCTGATCCATGTTGTGCGCACACCCTGGTGCTCTGTGTGACAGAGAGAAGTGCCCATGCAGGCAGCAGCTCTGTACTCCGGATGTGCCAGTGTTGTTGAAATGAACCCTGATTTTTCTCCTACCTCTTCCTGTTATATTGACCCACGTTTTTGTTTTTTTTCCTACCTCTTCCTGTTATATTGACCCACGTTTTTGTTTTGTCTCCCTCAGCAGAAGACCACCTGCTGCTCCACACCGGCCCACAATTATCCGGACGGCTGAGCATTCCCTACTGGATTAAACAGTGGGATTTATCCTGGGAAACATTTTCTTGTAGGCTATAGTTGATTAGCCCTACCTTATTTTTGTGTATAAAACAGCTGAGGGCAGGAGCAGTGTGAAGCACAGGATCCACAGGGCTGCACTTACTCACGTGTAATCCTGACATCTTGCCTTTTCACACAAGCTGGAAGCACTAAGATGATCTTAACTGAACTTTATTTAAACAAAGATTTACCTCTTGGTTTTGTTTCCCACCCCCCCATCCCCCCAATACCAGACTCTAGGAAATGGGATCTCTCACTCTCTGCCCCCTTTTGATCTGCTCTGTTGAGAAATGTTGCACTTTGCCAAATAAGCAGCCAAAATTGCTTTCTGCCTTTTCCCGCACTCTGGGTCACAGCACCCTGAGCTGGTAACCACATGACGTTCCTGTCTCTGGGCATCTTGCGCATTGCTTCTGCCTCCCAAACCCCAAACCAGTGCCTGAAGCCCCATCACTGTTTCACTGAGAGTAAAGGGACCCTTGCGGGGTCGAGGATCCCGGTGGAGATCTGTGGTATTTAATGATCCTTCAGAGCAGATCTGGGAACAAAAATACAAGGGCTCACGAGCAGGGAGTAGCGTAAGGAATTGACAGGATCAGCACCCTTATCCCTCGGACACGTGAGGCGTTGTAAAATAGGATGTTTCTGATGAGGGACACGGAGCGAGGGAGTGACGGTAAGGTATCAGTGAGGAACAGATGCTGCAGGTGGGGTGAAGCCGGGGGGGAGGGGGGGGTAGAGAAAGCATGCAGGCAAAATGGCCAGATATGTGAGCTGCTGTCCACAGGCCCCTGGTGGGCTGCTGAGAATCATTAACAGTCGCGAGCGGAGGTTGATGAATGGCTCCGAGCATCTCTGCCAAGGAAATGCACAACCTGATTGCCGTTTGAATCTTAAAATTCCAGTTATTTTAAAGAACCCAAGATTTGGTCAGGTGGAAGTGCAGAGTTACTTCTGCTTCCTTTGGGAGCTGCCTTTTGTGCCTCCTTTATCTCTGGTTACGTACTACCCAGAAAAGGGACTGGTAGACTGACCTGAACCCATCCTGTTAACTTCCCTTGTAGTTGTTGTAAGCAGGGCCAGGTTAGTGTTGCAAACTGGGGGGGAAAAATGGTGGAAATACATTGATCACGGTGAAAATGGGACTGATTGAACTCTTCATACTAATTGAACTGCTTGGACCCAGTTTACTGGCACTGGATACCAAGCTGTAATCTGTTTATGATTAAACTATTTTCACATGATGTAAATAGCCTGTTCATTGATTGTATTAATATTCGGATCTGGGGGCTGTGTGGCCCAGGTGACTGTCCTTCCAGCTACTGCTAAATTAACCTTGTTCCCCCCCCCCCCGCAAAGAAATTTCCCCCATAATGAAATGGGCATTAACTTCTAATCTACAGCATTCTGTGTGCTAAGGAAGTTTACAGTGAGACGAGCAAAAATCAACGAGTACATGAGTGGAAATTCCTATGGTTTCTAATTAATTCTCCTTCTCCCCCCCCCCCCCCACCAAGCCCTGCTTGCCCACTCACCATTCCCACAAAACACCAAATTTATCTTTTTAAAAAAAAAAATCCAGGGTAAGGTTGTTCCAAAGCAGAATAGAACAGCATTTGAGAGTCCTCTGTAAATTCAATGGGAGTGGGTTAAAAGCGTTCACCTAGAAATCGATATCTCCAATATCCTAATGGTCTTGCTGTCCCGCTGTTGGTGGGAACAGTTTTATATAAAATATATATATTGAATCAAAACTAAGTTTCTCTCACTTTGAGAGGGAGTATCTCCTGGAGGCACTAATCCATACATCATCACTATTGCAGAGAATGCATCTTGTGCAATGGGTCAGGGTTTCAGGAGATTAGCACCTGTTGGTTTTTGTAATATAAGTGGCAAAGTCTGACCACCAATCTTTCCATAAGCTATAATTTCTAGATGAAAGAAAAAAAATAACAATTAACTGTTTTACAAGATAGTGACGGATCTTTTGCAATGATTATTTCATCAAATGTTCAGAACTGGGTTCTGTTTCAACTAACAGAAACCTGAATGTTCTCTCTCCTGCTATGTGATTCTATTGATTGTTAACTGATTTGAAATGAAGTGCCTGCATTCTGTATGGTGAAGAATTGAAATAAAGGGATCGACTGTAGAAGGAGCTTCCCTGGTGTCTCTGTTTCCTTTTTCTGGCTTTGCGGTCTGGGAAATAAAATGGGAACCTTGCTGTTAGAGCTGGTGCAAGGGATGGTGAATTTTTAAAGAAAATGCTGGAAACGCACAGCATCTATAGGAGAAATAGTTTTATTTGTGTGGAAGGTTGGGAGTTGAGGTGAGGCATTTGTGCAACAGGAAAATGCTGTGAAGAAATATTCTGAATCCGGGTCTAGTGCTACTTACCTGGATGGGAATATTGAGGCTGTTGTGGACTGATCTTTTTCTAACTATCTCCACAATTACAACTTCCAGAAATGCATGGAAAATGTCAGTTATTACAGGAGTTATAAATATGTCTGGATCATCAGGCCATTGAGTCCATTGTGCCAGTGCTGCTATTTGTTACCGTATATACGCGTGCAATCATCAATTTTGGGGGGGGGACTTTTTACACAAGTCGTTCATTGCATCGGGGCCTCGGATGGCTGGTGCCCGGTGGTAAGTCGGGGCGCCAGGAGTTCGGATGGGTGGCAGCCTGGCAAGGGTCAGCAGCAGGGGTGTCGGGAGCTGTGGTGGGCGGCCAAGGCACTCGAGGCATCGGGAGCTCATATGGGAAATCTGGCCTTTTACACACATTAAACACCTGATTTTTTTGGGGGGGGGGACCCAAAATAGTGGGTTGTTGACTATTACACACTATTGACGACTACACGAGGATGTACGGTAAGCTTCCCTGGGTCTTTATCTTGATCTATCCTGTGGTTTGAGAACATCCTGCCATTGAAAAGGTTTTCATTTGTTCAGTTAAGTCCCTGAAATACATTTACAGAGCAGGCTACAAGTGTCCTCTTTCTGATGAATGCAGCAGATATGAAAATTTCTCCTTTTCCAAACATCTTCATTCTTTGTTTAGTCTTAACATTTTACATATACAGTCAATGTACAGGCTACACAAATTCAGAATCTGCTTGACATCAGTAAATATGAACGATTGCCCTGGCACTTGTGGGTTCAGCATCTTGGGAAGTACCTCCATTGTGGGAAGTGGCAGCTTTCTTTTCCGGCAATGAAAAGCGTTCTCTAGGTGCATCCTATGACTGTCATAGGTGTTTATTCCAAATCCAGAGTCCCTTCTGTTGTTATTAACATTCATCTTTTCTCTTGTGTCTAGGCGTCCACCTCCAGCAGTACCATCAAAATCTGGCTGTTTTATCTGTAATCATTGGTACTGTGAATACTTTAGCTCCAGATCCTCAGCTCCCTGCACACAATGCTTCAATGAGGCTGTTAACAAATATGCTCCAAGAATCCGGGGACATCTTTCTGATTGTGTCGTTGCTCTTTCATCTCATTTTAAAGGATTGGTTGGGTCAAATGTGATCTCAAACTGCAAATTTGATAGAATTGAACAATGGGGTTTGCCTGTACAATATTTATAGATCAATCAACTTGGAACCGGGATCCATTTAGAAACTGAAGTGGATCTTCCTAGGACAGGTTGGTTGAAGGGTTCTAGAGTTCATGATTTTTCTTAATGGGGTTTTAATATAGAAAAAAAATCAATCAATGGATGGACAAATTAATTGTATCCTGGACATTTCCTTCTTCCAGCTGCTCACCCCTTCCTATCAGAGTGTATCTTCCTCAGCCTGCTACTACTACTTCCAATCACCTACCTTACTACTCCCCCAACCCATCACCTGCCATCTAGTATTCCTCCCCTCCACCCCTTTATTCAGGCTCCATCAGGAACAGAACAAAAAGGCAGAAGGATTTCAGCCTGAAATGCTATCTTTTGCCTTCCATGGATGGTACCTGACCTGCTATTCCCCCAGTTTGAGGGCTGAGGCAGTTAAATCACTGTAAGGACATTTTTTAGCCAGGAAAGCATTCAGTTCACATCATTGAGCAGTGGTATTACAAACCAGTTGTTATTCTTGTGGACATGAAAGATAGTTTTCTTTGCCCATCACTCCGCTCCCACCAGACTGAGGTTCACATCAGCTCCTGAACCTCGGCAGGAACAAAGCACAATTAAGATTTCCTCGCCCTCAAATGTCTTCTCCAGCCCTTGGGTAAATGGAAGTTATCCTCCACAATCTTCAAGCATGAGGCCACTGGGACCCTTTCGCCACTGGGCGCACATGAGTTTCACTCTCCTCCCCTCTGCCTGTGGCCTTGCCTTCTCTATATTTTGCTTGTAAAAGATCATGAATAAAATGTATATATGGGATGGTTTGTGAGAGAGACGTGTGCATTCCTTATCTTTTGATTTTGATGCAAAGTTTCAGGAACTGCAGCAAACTTTGTTCAATCTCTCTCTCTTAACTTCTATCCCTTGAATGTTACTGTCCACCTCATTAAAACTGCCCTGCAGGTTTTGGACTGGGTTACAACATTTAAACTGCTATTTTCATGCAATTTAAAGGACACAGGGATATGATAATAACCACGTATAGTTGTTATTTTCTTGACCCTCTTCCATTGGGCACTAGGTTAATTCCTGTTAAATTCTAACCACACTGGCTTTAAATATTTCAATCCACTCCCCAGCTCCTTTCACTCAATTGCAGCATTACCTTAATTCCACATCCTCTGCATTGATAAAAATCTAATTCACTCCATTGCATTTCCTAAATCAAATTAACTCTTTATTTAATGATACCCTGCACTTGCGTGGGATGAACTTCCTGACTTCCAGAATCTAATCCTGAGTTTATTAACCATAAACATGCAGATGTCAAAATACATACTTGGTATTCTGTGAAAGCATCCTTGTACAGTCAGTACATCCCTCTCACCTTAATCCTTCAATATCCCAACCAACCCCCAGAAAATCCATCATACCCCAAACCAAGGGAATAGGCTGCATCTGGCCAGCCCGCCAGTTCTTGCCTCTGCTTCAACTTAAGTTTCTTAAATTAGGTCTGTACTTTTCTCCGGTCATCAAAGAGGCTTTTCAACATGTAGACCTGGATAAACGACACCACCAACATCACCCCCAGATTGACAGCCGACCAAAAGTTCACTCGTCCCAAATTGCCCTCCTGCAGGTTCCGATCCCGTGCCTCGAAGGCTCGGAGAGTGGCCTGTATCTGCATGCTCTTTCCCAACTTGCTGTTCATGTTCCCAATCGCCTCCTGAGAAATGAGTGAGCGACAGTCAGGGTGAATGAGGGGTGGGAACTCTGCGCAGCAATCAATCTATTCCATTGTATTTCTCCCCCATTCGGCAGTGTGTGGGGAGAGTGGTAGGTGATCACAGGACAGGTGAAATTTCAACAACTAAGATGAACTCAACAAATCTCTGGTGAGACCACACTTGGAGCGTTATGTTCAGTTTTGGTCACCTCATTACAGGAAGGATGTGGGAGCTACGGAGAGGGTGCAGAGATTTACCAGGATGTTGCCTGGATTGGAGGCCAGGTTAGCAGAGCTGGGACTTCTCTCTTTGGAACGTAGAAGGAGACTTAATAGAGGTCTATAAGATTATGAGGGATATAGATAAGGTGGACAGCCAGCACCCTTTTCCCAGGGCAGGAATAGCAACTCCAGAGGACATAAATACAAAGTTAAGGGAGGGACGTTTAGGGGAGACATCAGGAGTATTTTTTAAAGAGTTGTGGGTGCCAGGAATGTCTTGCCAGGGATGGTGGTGGAGGCAGAAACTAGGGGCAGTTAAGAGACAGGCACATGAATGAAAGATAAAGATACTACCTCGTTACCCTCTAAGGAATATATGGGTAAGCACAAAATTAAGGGTCAAATGACCTGTAGTTTTTTATGTTCTATTAATTATTTTGGGGGGAGAAATCGGCCAAACCACTGGGAATATACACACACACACGTCATGAAATTGGGAGGCAAGCTAATAAAGCTAGAGTGATTAAACACAAGGGCAAGGAGAAAATAATAGTTTTAATTATGGTGTTGTGGTTCAACAGCCAACAGTGCACACAAGACAGTGGGGAAGGTTCTTCACATGTATAATGTCCTGAAAGATTACACTGGGCAACGATTTTTCAAAATTAAAATAAAAGGTTTGCTTCCTGAAGAAAAATTGGAATGATGGACAACTTCAAGCTGTGCACAAAGAGAATTTCAGATTTGCTGGATCACGAAGGAATTTGGAGAAACGTTAAATTAACAGGTTTAATCAGATCACGATGGTTGCATTAGGTCAACTGTCCTAAAAATGTTTTGTTGCTGATTTTCGTTTCTACTCAGCATCTGATGCCTCTTGAGTCAGTGTCCAACAATAGTCGGCCAGCATTGAGGGATTCCAGTGGCCCTGATACCGCTTTTCCATGGTCCCAATGTTCTGGTGAAACCTTTCACCGTGTTCGTCACTGACGGCACCAAGATCAGCCGGGACAAAGTCCAAATGTGAATGTTGAAAATTTCCAATGACATGTTGCACTTCTGCTTGAAGTAGACTTAAAATATGACAGGAAATCACAAAAATAGGTTATAGCTAAAAAAAATGGTATGTGATAGGAACATTTTAAGGTGACTTTCATGATTGGCAGTCTAAAATCCATTAAAGTACACTCAAAAGTATTCAGGAGGCAAGAATCTTCGTTGTCTAGTGTTATTTTTCTTTTTGTAATGGCAATGTGGCATTTTTCAGCTTTCCCTTCCTGATTTACCTGAGGATTTTAAAATACATGTTTGATTGCTCTAAAGATGCTGTGAAGTGTTAGTGCCATTACTGCTCTCATGAGTTTTAGGGGATAGGGTTCATCTAAAATTGTGCTCTCTCTCTTTCTCGCACCCCCCACCCCCTTTCCTTACTCGCGTTCTAATGTTCTTTTGCACTCAGGCAGCGCTGCTATCTGTTAATGTTAGCCTGAGACATTCTCCAATGTCGCAAAGAGGATGAGAAAAGATTTAATTGAGCGCAGGATCTGGCTGGTTTAGGTGGAGTAAATGGAGGGATGTGGTCTTCATTAGCAGACGGGCCATACAGACTGGGCAAAAGATTCAAGGGAGGTGAGTGAAATAATAAACCTTTCTTGTTAATAATGGTTGATATCATCTGGATCTTAAAGTCTAAGGCTGGGATTTGGATAGGCACATGGGGAATAATTTGTAGGGTTGGTGGAAAGAACAATGGAATGTAACAGATTGGGTTACTGTATCAGCATCGACCTAATGGATCCATTGGTCTTTTCAATAATTCTTTTATTCTACTTGCATGGACACAGGATTAGAGCATTCAAGTCTGCAGAGACACCGTGATTGAAGTAAAATCACAACACTGGAGAAACTCAGCAGATCAAACAGTGTCCTTTATGTAACAAAGGTAAAGATACAAAACCGACGTTTTGGGCTTGAGCCCATCATCGAGGTGTGGTGAATTAGAACATTCAGCATTGAGCAGAAATGCTGCAAATGGGTAGGGTCTGACACTGGCTCCAACTTACCTTGATATCATCAATCTTAATATCCAACAGCTCATCAGGTTCTACAATCTCTGACCAGTCCATCTGAGCGTCATCGAAAATCACCTCAAAGAAGATGAGCTTCTCAGAAATGGTGCTGAACGAATTGTCGAAGCAGATTTTATAATCCCCATTCATTGTAGGCTCAATCCTATGGACCAAGTAGAAAAAGCCTCAGTAAAACACCTCCCTTCTGGCCTGCCTTAGATCTCTAAAACAAGCAAATACAGTATTAATAAATAGCCTCCAACATATTACAGTAAGTCCCAGAGTGCTTCACAGGAGCAGGTGCCACGTCAACCGAGAGGTACAAGAAGTTGGGCAGGTTCAGCCAAGGTGGGAGAAGGAATCAGAGTTTAAGATCAAACAGTAGAGCAGTGATTTAAATGAAGAAGGATGACCAGAGGTGGAGGAGCATCAAAATCTGTGGATTTTAAATTTAGGCGTACGGCACAGCAACAGGCCTTTCCGGCCTGCAAGTCCATGCCAACTAATTACACCCAATTGACCTACAACCCCCAGTTTGTTTTGGAGGGTGGGAGGAAACCAGAGCACCCGGGGAAAACCCCACGCAGACATGGGGAGAATGTACAAACTCCTTACAGCTAGTGAGCGATTCCAATCCCAGTCGCTGGTGGTGTTAACAGTGTTGCACTAACCTGTGTTGACCGGATTGCAAGGTGGAAGGGATGGGCTGATATCACAATTTGGATACAATAAGCACTTCAAAAAAAGATAAGACATTTCCAGATCATATATGATTGTTAATCAAAAAGCAAAAAAAAAATTCCAAATGCTGGAAGTGCGAAATAAAGAGGGAAACTGATAGGTGCTCTGGACTGTGCCTGGCCTGCAAAGTGTTTCAACATTTCAGTCCTGTAATCACAGAACATCTGGAGCTGGCAGGTTGAATTTAGCTTCTGTTAATGTAGTTTCTTTTGTACAACAGGTCATCTACACCTCTATCCACTCTGATACAGAGAGGCATCAATCGTGCGGATGGCCAGAGGCTTCTCCCCAGGGCTGAAATGGCTAGCACGTGGGGGCATAGTTTTAAGGTGCTTGGGAGTAAGTACAGGGGGTGGGGGGTGGGTGTAAGAGGTAAATTTATCACACATAGAGTGGTGGGTGAATGGAATGTTCTGCTGACAACAGTGGTGGAGGCAACTATGATTGGATTTTATTTTCAGAGATGATTACATGGAACTGAGAAAAATGGAGAGTTATGCAGTAGGGAAATCTATGCCATAGCTGTTCTGAGGTTAGTAAGGGTTGTGAGAAAAAGGTTGAGAACCACTGTTCTAGGCAGTTGTTAGAGTAGGTTATTAGGCCAGCACAATAATGTGGACCGAAGGGTCTGTACTATGCCGCAGATTTCGATGTTGTATTTTAATTCTTAATCAAACCCAAGCACAATTAATGTGCAACAGTTGCTAGGATGCCCTAAACAGAGTGACCCCACCATCGCCAAGTTCTCGGGACTTGAGCCATCAATCAATCAGTCATGTGCGTGAGGTGGCTCGCAAGAGTTCCCTTGGGACCAAGGGCATTGTAAATAGTTCTCTAATTGTAAATAAAAGGGTTCGTTCTTTGTATTTGTGTCGGTCGTTTTTCTCTGGGTCTAACGAGGTGGAAGCTTGTATTTCACACAACGTGTGCACAGCACAAACATTCGGCACATTGACAACATTTTGGTGGAGATAATGTCAGTCGCAATGGAACAGCTGCAGGCCGTCCTCAAGCAGCAGCAGACAAGTTTTGAAGAAATACAAGCGAGGCTAATTGACCAGCTGGCAGAGAAAATGTCCGTTGGGGCTCCAGCCACTGTAGAAGGTGAGCCTGAAGTTAATTCCAATTTGGCAGATGCTTTAATGAGCTCTATCACTGAGTTCTCATTTGACTCAGAGTCAAGCACATTTGAAACTTATTTGTAGTCGCTTTGCCAAGTTCAATGATGCATGGAAAATTAGGCTGTTGATGTGGAACATGAGCGCCAAACTTCATTCTGCCAAAACTTGCTCGTGAGCTCAGCTTCAGGGAAACACTTAACATGTTGGAAGAGATAATTGGTGAGCAAACATCACTGTTCGACATTCAGTATCAGGGCCTCAAAATGACGAAGAAAGATACCGAAGATTTTGTGACATGATGGTGAATCGACAGTGTGAGCGTTTTGAACGCCCTACGCTGACTGAAGACCAGTTTAAGTGTCTAGTCCTTGTAGCGGGAATGCAGCTGCACCAAGATGCCAACTTCAGAACACGTTTGCTAGCAAAGATTGAGCACGAGTCGGATGTGACTCTTCAAAGATTAACAGCCGAATGTCAACACTTAATTAATCTGAAACATGACAGCAAAATGGTGGAAGCAGCTCCCCCATCCTCAAGCGGTTGTGTCCAGACAGTCAAGTCAGCAGACTCCACTAGACAAAAGTGTGACCCACCCAGCCAAACTGCCCAGAGTCTGTTGGAACTACAGTGAGTGGCACTACGCTCATGACTGCCTGTACAGATGTCAATGCTGCAGTGAATGAAAGCACCTGGGGCATAAAACAAACTGCTGTAGAGGTGGAAGACGGAAAACACCTGATAAGTTTGCTTTACCCTCAAAAGTGAAACTTATCACAGCGACTTTCAAGGTGGCTAACGCCAAATGCAAGAAATATGTGAAAGTGCTTCAAATTGATACAGGGTCTGATATTACCCTAATATCAAAGAAAAGGTGGAAACTGATTGGTCAGCTAGAGGTGACTCCAACTGAAAACATGGCACAGCACGCTTACGGGGGAGGGGGGATCCTGGAGTTGTTAGGTTCAGTTGACCATTCCCTCAGCTTAAGCAGCGCAGAAGAAAATGGAACGTGTTACCTGGTAAAATGACCTAACCTCGATCTCATGGGCCTCAACTGGATTGAATGGTTGAACCTTCTGGACCAGCCACTCAACAATATTTACCACAAAGGTAGCTGGTGCAGCTAAAGCAATGCCATTCTCCGAAGGCTTCGGACGGTGCTCTAAAAGGAAGGCGAAATTCTGTCCTCTGTCAAGCCTGAAACTGACTTTCAAGCCAAAATGACCTGTCCTATATGCAGCACTGCAAGAAGTGGAGAAAGAGTTGGAACGGCTACAGCATGAAGGAGTAATTGAGCAGATCAACTACTCATCATGGGCTGCACCTATCGTGGTGGTGAAAAAAATCAAATGGCTCCATACGTCCATGTGCCGATTTCTCAACTGGTCTGAATGCAGCATTGGACACCCATCAATACCCACTGCCACTGCCTGAGGACCTCTTCGCTGAGCTGAATGGTGGCAAATGCTTTGCAAAGATCAACTTAGCAGAGGCTTATCTATAGGTGGAGGTTGATGACGAATCCAAGGAATTACTAACCATCAACGTGCACCGTGGACTGTCCGGATACACCCGTCTACCATTCGGAGTGAAGATTGGTCAGTTATCTTTCAACAGATCATAAGAACAATGGTGAAAGGTGTTCCGGGTGTTGCAGCGTACCTAGGTGATATCCTGGTCATGGGAGCACACTTTCGAGAATTGTTTGATCAGCTTGAGTGTGTTCTGCTCCGCATCAAAGTCTACGGTTTTCAAGTGCGTCCAGGAAAATGCACATTTTCATGAAGTCAGTGAAATACCTTGGCTTCATCATTGACCAACATGAACGACGGCCAGAGCCACAAAATGCTGATGCTACTATAGATGTGACCACGCTACGTTCATTCCCAGGACTTCTTAGTCACTACTGTCCATTTCTGCTGGAGATGCATAAACTCCATGATCCACTCAACAAGCTCCCTACCACGGGTAGCAAAAGGAAATGGACACATCAAAATCTCAAGAGTCATTCAATCAAGTTAAGACGATGCTAAACTCGAACCTTCTTTTGATGCACTACAATCCAAACTTGAAGATTGTCATAGCTTCAGATGCATCGCAGTCTGGAGTGGGTGCAGTCATTTCTTACATGGGAATTCCCAGATGCGAATCAAAAGGTCGTAGCACACGCAACACTCTCTCTAACCACCACAGAGTGTAACTATTGACAGCTTGAAAAGGAAGCAGTGAAGAAATTCCACAAAATGCTCCATGGACGGCAATTCACTCTTCTGACAGATCACAAGCCGCTCCGAGCAGTATATGGTTCAAAGAAAGGAATTCCAATTTACACAGTAAACCATCTACTTAAGGGGTTGCTTAAGGTGGTGTGTGGCTGGAAAGAAAAAGTTTGAAAACCACTGTTTAAATCGTACCTCATTGACTCGTTATGTGCACGGTTTCAGAACTCCAAAGGAAGTGGCCCAATGACAATTTTTCTCAAGCAAAATATTTCATAACAATTGGGTCTTGAGCAGCAGTTCTCAACCTTCCCTTCCCAGACTTTGGTGCTCGAAAGATAAATGTTTACCGCTCAGGAAGGTTCTTGTAGGGTTTGCAGAGAAAGATTTGTTGTTCCAGGATTTCCACAACTGAGGAACCACCATTAGTCACCTCAATGTCTCCCTGATGAAACTTGCCCCATCAGGGTTTTCCAGATGGTAACCTCTTTCTTTCAGGCCACCACAGAGTTCTTTTCGTTCCTCTTATTCCAAGAGAAACATCAGACAGATAGCACTTCCAGCCGTCCACTGCTCTGGAGCTTTTCATCAGTTTCAACCAGCTCTTCCTGGCTTGTTCTGTTTAGCTGCTTTTTCATGTCACACACACTAGCTGGGAGAGCTTGTTAACTTGTCCCTCTCTCTCTCTCTCTCCAACTGAGACTCCAGAAAACCCATGTGACTCTCTCACTTGCAAAACCCCCACCTTCTTCATGCAAACACCAGGAGTTCTTCTCCTTGGTCAAGATGTTGTCTTAGATAAACAAAACCCAGGAGTGACCTTTCTGTGAGCACATTGCAAGTACTTTTTAACAGCCAGTTTGTCTCCTACAAACAATGATCTTTCATTTCATGACATCATTTCAATTAGCACCTACTTGTGAAATATGCATCACATTCTCCAGAGATCCTGCAATGTTACTGAATATGAATTGTTCAGTATTTCAAATAAGAACTGTTTTAAAATGTGTATGTAACCCACTAATCTTACCAAATTCCTCCCAATATTTATTCATTACACTAATCACAGAGCACCGATGGCATAGGGATTACTTAAAGTGGGATGCGAGTGGAAAGAAAAAGGTGGAGAACCACTGAACTAATGCAATCACGTGTGTGAGAGGGCTCGCGAGAGTTCCCTATGGACTAAGGGCATTGTAAGTATTATACATAATTCTCTAATTGTAAATAAAAAGGTTTGTTCTTTGGATTTGTGTCGGTTGTTTCTCTTTGGGTCTAACGAGGTAGAAGCTCGTATTTCACACAACATGTGCACAGCACAAACATTCAGCACAATGAAAAGAGTAATCTGCCGTTGGCTCTGCCTGGGCTTTGAACGGCCCGTCGGGGGAGCCAAAAGTGGTTTTAGTTGAAATCCCGCTGTCTGCACCCCAAGATGGTGGCGCCTATTAATCAGTTGCAGCCCCTTGTGGCTGCAGACTCCAGGGAAGGAACGGACTGAAGCAGGGCACAGAGGATGGAAAAATCACCCGCCCCCCCCCCCCCCTGTCTGAGGAGGAGACGGCCTGCAGGGGACGGTGACCACGGCGGTGGACCAGTGATGGGGCTCTGTGGCTGAGGGACCAGGGTATGCGGCGGCTGCTGGCGACGCGAGGTGCAGAAGCTGTGGGCGGCTGGAGAGTGATGTCGCGAGTCTCGCGGACTGATGGAGGGGTACCAGGTGATGGAACTGGGATGCGAGGAGGTGCTGAGGGCCCGGCTCGCCAATGGTTTGGACTGGACTCTGTGTGGCTGTGGAAGAAATGGAGGTAAATGTACGGATACTCGGTGACTCTGAGGGGACTCCCTTTTCCTTAACTCTAACTGTTTCTGACTGTAAGAGGTAATTCCTGCTGGTGGTGAATCTGTCCACCTTGCAGCAGGCAAAAAGGAATTTCATGTAATATGACACTGTTTTATTATGATAATGCAAGCTGGGACGTCCCAGCTTGCTTGGCCATGGCACACGAACCATGGGTGTAAAGGGTGGAGCCAGTACTGCGCACACTGCACTCCACCTAAAAGCTCCTTTGCGCAGGTCCGAGGACATGTCCACGTCCTCCCCCTCAAAAGATGCTCACAAACTCAAGCTATCATGCTGGAACATCAGAACCATGCTAGACAAGGCTGACACCCAACGACCTGAACGTCGGTCTGCCCTCTTCGCACATGAACTCCTCAGACTTGATATCGACATAGCCGCTCTCAGTGAAGTCCGCCTTGCAGATGTAGGCAGCCTCCAAGAATGCGGCACGGGCTACACACTCTACTGGTCTGGCAAGCCTATGGATGAACAACGCCTATCTGGTGTAGGCTTCATGGTCAAGAACTCCATTACCTCCAAACCCGAAAACCTCCCGACAGGCCACTCGGACCGGATCATGTCCATGCGACTCCCCCTTCAAAACAAGCATCACACCACCCTCATCAGTGTCTATGCTCCGACCCTCCAGGCGGAACCAGAAGAAAAGGACAAGTTCTACACTGATCTGCGCAACCTCATTCAACGCACCCCTACAGCCAGCAAGGTTGTCATCCTTGGCGACTTCAACGCTCGCGTCCGCAAAGACTCAGAAACCTGGCCAGGAATCCTGGACAAGCATGGTGTCGGCAAGTGAAACGACAACGGGCACCTCCTGTTGGAGCTCTGCGCAGAACAGCGGCTTGTCATTACAAACACCCTTTTTCAGCAGAGGGACAGCCTGAAGACTACCTGGATGCATCCCCAATCCAAACACTGGCACCTCCTGGACTATGTCCTGGTGCCAGAAAGAGACAAACTAGATGTGCTCCACACCAGGGTCATGGCCAGCGCGGAATGCCACACTGACCACCGGCTGGTTCGCTGCAAGCTCAACCTTCACTTCAAGCCAAAGTCCAGGAACAGTAAAGCCCCCAGAAAGAGGTTCAATGTTGGAAACTTGTAGTCAGACGAAGTGAGAGGAAACTTCCAAGGAATCTTCAAAGCAAAGCTCGAGGATGCAATCCGCCTCATGGATTCGTCCCCTGAAACCCTCTGGGATCAGCTGAAGACTGCCATACTGCAATCCACTGAAGAGGTACTGGGCTTCTCCTCCAGGAAAAACAAGGACTGGTTTGACGAAAACAACCAGGAAATCCAGGAGCTGCTGGCAAAGAAGCGAGCTGCCACCAGGCTCACCTTGCAAAGCCGTCCTGGCCAGAGAAGAAACGAGCCTTCCGTCACGCATGGAGCCATCTTCAGCGCAAACTCCAGGAGATCCAAAATGAGTGGTGGACTAACCTCGCCAAACGAACCCAGCTCAGCGCGGACATTGGCAACTTCGGGGGTTTTTACGAGGCTCTAAAGGCTGTGTACGGCCCCTCACCCCAAGTCCAAAGCCCGCTGCGCTGCTCAGACGGAAAAGTCCTCCTCAGCGACAAGATCTCCACCCTCAACCGATGGTCAGAACACTTCCAATCTCTTTTCAGTGCCAACCGCTCAGTCCAAGATTCCACCCTGCTCCAGCTCCCTCAACAGCCCCTAAGGCTAGAGCTGGATGAGGTCCTCACCCGGGAAGAAACATATAAGGCAATTGAACAACTGAAAAGTGGCAAAGCAGCAGGTATGGATGGAAACCCCCCCAGAGGTCTGGAAAGCTGGCGGCAAAACTCTGCATGCCAAACCATGAGTTTTTCAAGCTCTGCTGGGTCCAAGGAAAGCTGCCTCAGGACCTTCATGATGCCATCAACATCACCCCGTACGATGGGAGTCACGTGATGGAGTAGTGGCCGGACGGTGAACTCCAGCCCTCTCCAGAAAAGTCGGGAAAAACAAGAGAAAACACAAAGGCACAGAAATAAAAGTTACAGAAAAGTGAGTATAAAGGTGGAAAGAAGATGGCGACAAAAAAAGAAAAGTCGAAAGCAACGGTAAGAAGAGAGGAAGAGAAGACAAAGGAGGAAAAAGGTGAAGGCCTTACCTGTCCGAAGAGGCCCGCTGCGGAGAGAGAAACCCGCTCCCTCAGGTCGGTAAATAATGGACTACAAAAATGGCTCGCAGAGCCGAACAAAAGTGCGCAACCGCGCATGCGCGAAACTTCGCGCATGCGCGATGCGAATGAAAAAAAACACACCGACGGGAGGGGGGACCAGCTGGGGAGTCGATCTCCACAGCCGGCAACGACAGCTGCAGAACACCTGCAGCAAGAAGAGACCACAGAAGACAATAGAAACAAGATAGAAGAGGAGGAAAGGGCAACAAAGAAACAACAGATGGTCAACCCAGAGGAAGAAGAAGAGGAAGAGTATGGTGAAATAGAAGAAGAAAAGAGAGGCAAGGTAAAGGATATACTTGCTCTTATTAGAGGATACATGGAATCATTTAAAGAATGGCAAACACAGGAATTTAAGGATTTAAGAAAAAGAATAAACAACACAGAGGAGAAAATAATTAAAATGGAGATGACCTTAACAGAAATGGGAAAAAAAATGGACAAGATGGAAGAGCGGGCAGTAGCAGCAGAAATGGAGGTAGAAGACTTAAAAAAGAAATTGGAGAAATCTAATAAAAAAACTAAAGAGACACAAGAACTACTAGCTCAAAAAATAGATACAATGGAAAACCATAACAGAAGAAATAACATAAAGATAGTGGGCCTTAAGGAAGATGAAGAAGGCAAGAATATGAGGGAGTTTATAAAAGAGTGGATCCCTAAGACCCTAGGATGTCCAGAACTACAGCATGAAATGGAAATAGAAAGGGCACATAGAGTATTGGCCTCTAAACCACAACCACAACAAAAACCAAGATCTATTGTAGTAAAATTCCTAAGATATACTACAAGAGAAAAGGTACTGGAGAAGACAATGGAAAAAGTAAAAGAGGGCAACAAACCACTGGAGTATAAAGGGCAAAAAATCTTCATTTATCCAGATATAAGTTTTGAACTCCTAAAGAAGAGAAAAGAGTTCAATACAGCAAAGGCGATTTTATGGAAGAAAGGGTATAAATTTATACTAAAGCATCCAGCGGTATTGAAAATATTTATTCCAGGACAGCAAAACAGACTATTCTCGGATCCAGAAGAAGCACGAAAATTTGCAGAACAATTACAAAAATAGACTGAGGGAGGAAGACGGGTAATGAGAGTTAAAATGATCACGACTGATATGTATGTGGGTAAAGACAAAAATAGACTGAGGGATGAAGACGGGTAATGAGAGTAAAAATGATCACGATTGATATGTATGCAGGTAAAGAGGTATAAGAGTGAATAGAGACAATGAGCATACATGAATGTATCTGTACTTAGAGGAAAATATAGATAGTATAGACAAGAATTAATAAGGGAAGGTAATGGAATAGAGAGAATAAGGAGGGAATTAAAAGAGGGACCTTTGTGACATATGAAAAGTGAAATCTTTTCTGGGGGAGGCGGGGTGGGGGGAAATAGCGGTCACTGCACAATCAGTTGACGCTTGCGAGTGGATTCGCAAATCCAAATGGAGAGGGGAGATGTGGTTGTCCGACAAGGGATAAAGGACAACTCAGGAGGTGAAGGGGAGATTGGGGATAAATAAGATAGAAATAGGAGAATAAGGAAAATGTTAGATGTTGTAGGAATGTTGTCTTATGAAGAGTTGAAAATAAGAAAACAGAAATGGAAAAGGAGGAAAGGTAATGATGGAAAAACGGAAAGAGAAGATAAACAAAATATAAAAGGGCTACGCTGAACTATATGTCTTTAAATATTAATGGAATACATAACCAAATTAAAAGGAAGAAACTACCAAAAAAAAAAAAAAAAAAAAAAAAACATCACCCCGTACAAAAACAAAGGCGAGAAATCAGACTGCTCAAGCTACAGGGGAATCACGCTGCTCTCCATTGCAGGCAAAATCTTCGCTAGGATTCTCCTAAATAGAATAATACCTAGTGTCGCCGAAAATGTTCTCCCAGAATCACAGTGCGGCTTTCGCGCAGAGGAACTACTGACATGGTCTTTGCCCTCAGACAGCTCCAAGAAAAGTGCAGAGAACAAAACAAAGGACTCTACATCACCTTTGTTGACCTACGCAGACATTTGAAATGACTTCACGCTGCGTGCAAAAATCTGCCACTGTGGTCAACTGATAAATGAGGGAGAACTCACTTCCTAGGGTATCATCTTCTGGTCTGGATGGATCCCAGGTTTACAATCTGTTGCATTAGTTGACCCCACCCAGGCCAAGGAAGCTAAAAATAACCTCTGCATCGTCTAGTCAGGAAAGGGAATAGAGACGGATGCCCAGGAAACCTGCCGGCTTTGTGAATGACGGCTGGCTGAGCTCGGGGTGGCAACGTGGTGCCCTGCAGTCAAGCAACCAACTAAAGTTCAGAGGTGAAGAACGGGCACGACCAGAATGCCGCTACTTTCAGCAGCGTCCCGTGGGCTGCAGGATGCCTCCCACATGCGCACCCAAAAACTGTCTGCGTGATTAAACTCACGTATGGACGCCATCGTATTTTCTGGATTCGGCGATCAGCTTCTCGCCGTTCGGACTGATCACAGTGAAATCGACATCCAGGCCTGCGCCTCCAATCACCTGCAGGGAAAGCATAAGCCCATTTCAGAGACACTCAATCCAGGGCTACACACCCACGCCATCTGAATTTGGCAGCAAGCCAACACTACTCTTTAGTTTGTCCTCGAGGCAAGATTTAAGGTAAACAGGATTTAAAAGCTTAAACAAGACATTGTGCTGAAGGAAAGGCCATTTCCACTTAAAGCACAGCTGGGGCTGATGTTTTACTCCAGAAATAAGGCCATTCACTTCTAGAACGGGACAGCACAGAGTAAGTGTTGCCTCTGCCATGGACTGGAATTATAATGGAAGGTGAGCATACCAAATCCGATTTACTGTGCCTCCCGTTAATTTTCTTTAAAACAAAATAGAAATGTAAAACCTTTTTTTTTAAATGGCGACAGGCTAAATGGTGTTGGTGTGCATTAGAACTTCTTGTGCTTCCCACATTGCTAGAAAGGCCATCTTGCTGATCTGGAATGATGTTGTCCCTCCCACTCATACTCAGTGGGTGTCGGATGTGACGGCATGTCTGCCTCAAGAATAGAAATTAGGTTTCATTCTTTATCTTTATGTTTAGATCTTGTTCCCACTTTTGTTTGGGTTTACAGCTTATTTCATTGTTCTCTTTTTCTTTGCTGGTTTGTGGGGTCCTCTGGACTCCGTAACACCCTCCAGTGTCGCCTGTGGCCTGCAATGTGGAGTGGTGTTTAGGGCTGGTTCCAAAGGGGAAAGCGAGCCAGCTCACCCATGTGTCATGTTTTATACTCAGAGGAAAACCAATTGGAATTTGTCTTTACCTGTGGTTGGTCTGACATTGATTTTCAAGGGGTGGTGACTTCCAGGTTGCAAGCACAAGGAAACTGACCAGCTTCCTGTCCAAACCCTGTTTTACATTGTGATGCAGCAGATTGGTCCAAAACTCTCATTTAGAGTAATGATAAGTCACCTCATTGAAATTGACAAAATTCTGCCTAGGCTCGACAGGTTAAGTGTGGAGCAGTTTCTCTTGTGGGGTTGGGGAGCGGGTGCCTAAATCCAAGGACACAGTCACAAAACAATGGATTGGGTATTCAGGACAAAGTTGGGGGAAAACACCTTCACCTTCGAGGGTAGCGAATCTTTGGAATTCTTGGCGCAAGAGGGATGCAGCGGCTCATTCGCTGTCGTCCCAAAGGAGAGATCAGACACTTTTGAGGCAGCTTGGTTAGCGGAATGCTGATACAGCGCCAGTGACCAGGGTTCAAATCTGGCACTGTCTGTCAGGAGTTGGTATTTTATCCCCATGCCTGTATGAGTTCTTTTCCCAGGTGCTCGGGTTTCCTCCCACCCTTCAAAATGTACCAGGGGTTGCAGGGGTGTTTGGGCGGCGTGGGCTTCCACTTAGCGTGCTGGATGTCTAAATTTAGTATTTTAAATTTTTTGATATTAAGGGAATTAGGTCAGTGCAGGAAAGTGGGTGCGATGTAAAAGATCGGCCGCAATCTTACTGAATGGTGCTGCAGATACAGCGGGGACATAGCTCATGTCCCCATTCAAACCCGGAGTCCACAAGCCTTCTGTGGTGAATAAAGGGTAGAAGCCTCCGCCCACATTTTGTTTCCAATTCAATTGCGATCTGCCCAACACTTCCCCGCCCCCCCCCCCATCTTCCCCACAATTCCTCTGTGCACCAACCCATCATCCTTGAACATGCAGCTATTGACCAACTGCCCCTCTGGACAAAATCCCACAAATCTGCAATCTCCTGAACAACTACGTTCTTCCTCCTCTCAATCCCTTTAACTGAGGCAATGCTCCCTCGTTCCAAAGGCTCCATGGCTCAAGAAATTATTACCATCATTCCCTCCTAGAGTATTGGCTGTTTCAATAGGATCGCCAATACCCTGGACCCCACAATCGAACCTGGCACTGACTGGAAGGAGTTTATACGCTCCTCCCATCCTCCAAAGCCGTAATTGGTCATGCCAGTATATTTGTGTGGCACATACCATTTGGCATCTCTAAATGTAAAAAAAAATATAATCTTACTCAATCTCACCTTAATGATTAATATCAGGAATAAATCAACTGAACGAGCACGAGACCATCTGTAAGATAAAGTGGATGTGGAGAGCAAAACTGTGCTCAGTATTTGGTTAGTACAGATATGTTGGGCTGAATGACCTCCCTGTGCATTGTAAAGCTCTGTCTGGTCTTATCTGGTACATTAAGTGGCAGAAACTGAATGCCTGTTCCTACTGATTATTTTCTATACTGTCCATGGAACAGGTGCAGATAAATGTTCTCTTTGCTGCTTTTGGAGCTTTCCCAGTTGTGAATTCTTTACTGTTAGAACCCAAACCTCCAGCCAATAGATCACCTGCCTCCTGTAATTGCTGCTCCCCATATTTCTGCATTTAAGGCAAAATACACAAATGCTTTCCACATCTGACTAATTAGGAGTGAAACAAGAAAGTCTGCATACCCTGTGATTGTAGTAAATACACAAAATTGCTGGAGGAACTCGGCAGGTTCAAGTTTATTAATGTAAAGTACAACTGGACGAAACAGCGGGATTTTTTTTGTCCTCAGTGTAAAAAGATGCCAACACGTATACAGACACGGCAGGCATATTTACAAATGTTGCTCATACGTAAAAATAAATAAATATTGTTAAATGTATAGTAGAGTCTCGAAAGGATTTGTACGGGCAACCCATCAGTCAATCAGTGTTCTCACTGCCCGTGAGAAGAAGCTGTACCTCGGCCTGGTGGTGCTGGCTCTGATCTCCTGACGGGAGCAGCTGAAAGATGGATTGGTGATGGAGGTCCTTAAGGATTTTTCAAGCCCTTTTCAGACGACAATCCCAGTCGATCATGTCAGTGGAAGGGGTGGGGGGGACTGAGGGAGGAAGACACTATTGATCCTCTCTGCCGCCTTTATGGTCCTGTGGATTGACCTCCGATCCATTTCTCTGCAGCGACCGTACCACACTGTGATGCAGCCGGCCAGAACGCTCTCGATAGAGCTCCTGTAGAAGGTTGATATGATGGAGGCTGGTTACCTCGCCCGCTTCAGTCTTCTCAGCAAGTGCAGTCCCTGTTGTGCCTTCCCGACAAGCGAGGAGATGTGTTCCGGATAGGTCACTACTTAAGTGGACTCCAAGAAACTGGGTGCTCTCTACTCTAGAGTTGTTGATGTGTGGTGGAGGGTGGTCATTCCTAGACGTCCTGAAGTCCACGATCATCTCCTTTGTCTTGTCCACATTGAGACTCAGGCTGCTACTCTTGCACCATTTTACGAGATTTTCTCTGTAGTGCGACTCATTGTTGTGGTTGACGAGGTCACCTGTAAACTTGATTACTCTGCTGGAGCTGGGTAAGTCGCGTGAACAGGAGCGGGCTGAACACACAGCCATGAGATGCGCCGGTGCTTAGCGTGATGCAGCTCGCCATTCTGCTATTAACCCAGTCAAACTAGTCTTGCTGCTCGGAAGTCCAGGATCCAGTAACAGAGAGGGGTATTGAGTCCCACCGAGGACAGCCTCTCCACCAGCTTCTGTGGAACAAATGTATTAAATGCCAAGCTAAAGTCGATGAGCAGCATCCTGGCGTATGAGGCATTGTTCTCCAGGAGGGTCAGGATGGAGTGGAGGGACAAGGCTATGGCATCATCTGTCTGTAGGTGAACTGAAATGGATCCACCGTCTCGGGGATGTGTGCTTTGATGTGTTCCATCACCAGACACTCAAAGCATTTCATAATGAGGTCAGTGTCACAGGGTGGTCGTCATTGAGGCCCGTTATTGTCGCAATCTTTGGTACTGGTGGCTGTCTTGAAACCCAATGGGATGATGGACTACTGCAGTGATGTATTGAGGAAGTCCGCAAAGGACTCCCATCAGTTGTGAGCTCAGCCTTTCAGTATGTTGTCTGGTCCTGCTGCCTTGAGCGGGTTTACCTTGGATAGGATTCTCCTCACCTCAGCCATAGTTAGGCAGGGGATCCATTCATTGGGGGTACATGGTCAGCCATTCTTCTTGAACCATGGTTTCTGGTTAGCCCTGGTTGTAAAGCATTTGATCTTGATGACATCCTCAGAGCACCTGCTGATATACTCCTCGATGTTTACGTGACCGTTGCAGGTGGCCACCTCCCTGAAACAGCTCCATTCTGTGGTCTCAAAGCAGTCCTGCAGCAACCCCCACCCCCCCTAACCTCCTGATCTCCTTACAAACTGACTTTGTTAATTTTCTAGTGGGCCTGTATGCTGGGGTTAGCAGGATTGATATGTGATCGGAGTATCCAAGTTGGGGGGCAAGGGACAGAGATGCCTCCCCCCCCAAATCTAGGGCACTCTCTTCTCTGGTGGCGAAGCTGACGTGCTGTTGGAAGCTGTGCTTTCTGGTTGTTAGCAGGTCCCCAGCGTCCAAAAGAGGGAACCAATGTGACACATTTGTATGGCTATGTATAACTAACCACGTTATACATTTGCCTCCTCTGGAGGCTGTGGGACTTGTTGAGTTTCTTCAGCACTTTTGAGTATTTAGTTCAAATTAGAGAGCGTGGAATATTTGGCTCCATTTAACAAGTACCTTGTTGAGGTGACGTTTAAAAGTTACGTTTTCTATACCTACGTAGATTCAGTAACATTTCACCACCACTGCCACCCCATCCACCATTCTACCCCACCTTAAAACTCTTTCAATGCACCTTGAGCAAGTGTCACAGACCTCTGGAAGGAAAAACTTTACCTCATCTCTGTCTTAAAACTGTCAAACCTCTCACTTTTAAACAGTGACTTCTTTGAGATTATGACAATAGACCAGATAATGGGAAATAAAAACTGTAGATGAGGTGTGTTTACATTTTGATAAGGACACACACACACACAATGTATGTCAACAAGTTAGAACATACTGAAGTGGAAGTCAAGACCTGAAACGGAGCCATAGCCGGTTGTCAGGCAGAAAGAAATCAATGGGAATGAACACAACTTCTCAGGCGACAACTGATTGGATAGAGTAGGTCCCAGTGCATGAAACACAGGTATTCACAACTTAATTAAGGGGACCCAGTTCCATGCTTTCATGCTTGCTGTTGATACTTAATTGGTTGGGATTGTGAGAAGGGAGGTGGATGTAAGGAGTGGGCAGAACCATGGCAACTAAAATGTGTGACAGCCAGAATACAGGAATCATTCCACAGTGGTCAGTATTGGGACCGCTTCATTTTATGTTGTATGTTAATAATTTGGTTGATGGAATAAATGGCTTTGTAGTCAAGTTGGCAGACGATATGAAGGTAGGTGGAGGAGCAGGTTGAGGAAACACAGAGGTTGCAGAAGGACTTAGATAAGGAGAATGGGTAGAGAGGTTGCAAATGAAATACAATGTTGGAAAGTGTACAGACATGCACTTTCATAGAAAAAATATAAATAGGCAAACTTTTTTTTAAATGGGGAGAAAATTGAAAATACCCAGATGCAAAGGGACCTGGGAGTCCTCCTGCAGAATCGCCTGAAGGCAAACTTGCAGGTTGAGGCAGTGGTGAAGAAGCCGAATACAATGCTGGGATTTATTTCAAGAGGAACAGAATTCAAGATAAGGGATGTGATGCTTCATAAGGCCCTGGTGAGATCTCACAGAGTATTGCAAGCAGTTTTGGGCTCCTCATTTAAGAAAGGATGTACTGACATTGGACACGGTTCACAGTAGGTTCACAAGGATGATTTCAGGAATTACAGTTCTTGGCATTTGACAGCTCTTGGCCTGTACTCGCTGGAATTTAGGAGAATGAGGGGGATCTCAATGAAACATTTTGATTGTTCAAAGAGTAGATGTAGAAAGGTTGTTCCCCATGGTGGGAGCATCTAGGACAAGAGGGCACAACTTCAGGATCGAAGGGCGTCGGCTTAGAACAGAGACATAGAGAAATTTCTTCAGCTTGAGGATAGTAAATTGGTAGAATTTGTTGCAGGTGTGGCGGCCAAGTCATTGGGTGTATTTAAGGCAGAGATTGATAGGTTCTTGATCAGCCTGGTTATGGGGAATGAGTGGGGCTGAGTGGGAAAATGGATCATGATTAAATGGTGGGGCAAGACTCGATGGGCTGAATAGCCTATTTTGACATTTTTTAAATAGTGATAGTTTGGGAAATGCTGTACTAGGGGGTCAAAGTGATCTGTCTGGAAGCAAGCAATTAGGAAAGTAAATGACATGCCAGCATTTATTACAAGAGGACACGAAGGATCTTTGGGAAAAAAGGAGCGTCTTGGTGAGAATGCATTCGGTAATGACCAAAGGGTTAGGCGTGCTCGAGTTGGAAAACTGCACAGAGGAGAGAGGGCCAGCTGTGAGTCCGATGAGCAGGAATTTGGGTTGACATGCGCTTCTCAAAGTCCGTGACTAGCGAATAAAAAAATGATCTCGTATAAAGTTACGAAATTCTTACAGGGCTCGACAGACTTGGTGCAGAATATAGCCCTGGCGGAGGATTCCAGAGGCCAGAATGACGGGTTTCAGAAATGTAGGATCGAGAAAATAATCAGTCACTGTCGGGGGAAGATCATTCGCTGCATTAATCTGCCAGGGGGTGAAAGGATCTAGAGTTGGTGCGGGTAAGAGGGAGTGGATCAACTAAGAGCTAGGCGAAACCTGAAGGGCAGAGTGGCCCAAAGAGGTGGTGGGGGGCGGCGGTCAGAGTGGCAGAGCCCCTGGGAGAGGAGCAGAGACCCCAATCTCCCAGGAGGGGGTCTAGGGGAGGGTCA